>NW_026515585.1:727771-1091657 GCF_027406575.1 Nycticebus coucang
TTTAATATTAAGAAGTTGGCATAAGTGTAAATAAAATTTCCATTTAAACCGTGTTTTGTAACTGAAAATGTGTCAGGGCAGGCCTACTCTGTGCAACTCCAGTTATAAAACCATTCTAAATAAGAAAATAGTTTCTGGGCGGCGCCTGTGGCTCAGCGGGTAGGGCGCCGGTCCCATATGCCGGAGGTGGCGGGTTCAAACCCAGCCCAGGCCAAATTAAAAAAAAAAAAAAAAAGAAAATAGTTTCTAATAAGAAAATAGTTCAAGTGCAGAGGGGAGAGGTATGGCTGTCAATGATGCAAAGATCAACAGGGTACGCTCGCTGCCTTCTGTAATGGCTCTCTTTATAATAAACACTTGAGGGTATCATTAGAAATACTTATGTTTAGAGAGCAACTATGTGCAATAGGGAATATATCAATTTGCTTGACTATACTAAACATTCCACAACAAAAAAGTTAGAAAAAAACTTATTCTCTTAAGCCAGTACAAAGATTAAAAAAAAAAAAAAAAAAAAAGTTTCTCAAAGACCTCTTCAAGCACTTGCTTTTGCCACCCTTTTACATTTCACCCACTATATGGGGAAAGTTAAGTATTGGGCACTGAGAGATAATTCAGAGCAACAACTTCTAGGTGAGAATGAGATGGCTGAGTTGGTGATCAAGAAGAACTTCAGCAAGCACCGGTGGAAATCAGCTGATAACATTGTTACCAAGGCACGAGTGGTGGGGCCTAACCTTTTTGTGTGTCTTCCATACCTCAGGCTGACCATGGCATTATTTTTAAGAACTTCGTGAGTTATCCATCCTTTATCTCTGTGTTAATCAAGTATGCAAGTTTTGCAAATATGCCTTTGTGTTGAATGGAAAAACTATACCAGAAATTTTTTCTCAATGTGCCCACTAGTGCCAAGACCAAAGATCACAGCCAAGAAAAGTTAATTTTCCAGGTGCCAGAAGATGCTGAAAGAATAGTTGTAGTACTTGACTATTTGGGTTTAAGTTGTAATCTTCATTAGATTAATGAAACTCATTAATATTTTTACCTAGGGGAATGGTGGCAAGAAATTTATAACAATATCACTGTCTAAATTATAAAGCTACAAAAATATCTAGCTGAAGGAATAAGAGATCAGGTTCACTACATAATAATTCATATGAAAAAATTTCATATAAAATCATAAAAAGGGAGAAAAACAAACTGCTCTGAATGAATATTTCAAAATTAAGTTCACTAAGACCTGTTTTTATTTCCAAATAATTTCATGAGCGTCCCTCCCTAAAAAATTATGCATTGAGGCAAATTAATGAACTTAATTTATTTTCTATGATTTTGTGTTTTGACCTACTCTCTTAGTTTTTTGTATGACAATTTTCTAATTTTCAATTCTTTTAGATAGAGTTGCTTGTATTTCCGAAATGTGGTTTCATTGATTTCTTCTTGAGAAGTTTCTGTTACAGAGATTTCAGATTCCAGATATGCAATACAGGATTTCATCTGAGCTCCTGCTGAAACAATATGCTCTAATTTTCCTTGAGATGATGTTCCAGTCTAAAACAAATTGAAAGGATACATTTTAAAGAATTATAATATGAATAGTTATTGTATATTTATTTTTTAATGTGTTGAGTCAGTGATGCTCTGAGTAAGTTTAAACATGGGGAGAAAGCATACATTGCAAATGTTCATCATCAAGATCAACTAAGTTGGCAAAGCACCAATAGCTCAGCAGCTAGGGTGCTGGCCACATACATTGGGGCTGGTGAGTTTGAACCCAGCCCAGGCCTGCCAAACAAGGACAACTATAACACACACACACAAAAAAATAGCTGGGCACTGTGGTGGGTGCCTGTAGTCCCAGCTACTTGGGAAGCTAAAGCAAGAGAATTGCTTAAGCCAAAGTGTCTGAGGTTGCTGTGAGCTGTGACACAAGGTTACTCTATTGAGTGAGACTCTGTCTCAAAAATAAAAACAACAAAAAAAGTAAGCTGTTAATATAATTCAATATTAAATATAATTCTACAAAAGGAATCATTATGTTAGAACTCATGTAATATGATCATTCAAAGAATATTAGAATCAATTTAAATTTTAAAAATGTTAAATAGTGTATCTTAAGAACAATTCAAGAATGTGGTCTAATTTCTAAATCACAGCTTTTTCTTTCCTGTGGATCTATGTTAACTTCTCTTAATAATCAAATGATTTTCTTTTTGTTTTATTTATCAAATAGTAACTGTGTACACTAATGCATTTATGAAGTAAAATGTGATTTGATAGACAATGTGGAATGCTTACATTTAAATGATTAACAGAACCATCTCCTCGCTTACTTATTTGATGTGGTAAGGCATTCATATGCTTTTCTTAATAGTTTAGAAATGTCTCATTGCATTATGCACATTAGGTTATTCTTCTTAGTAAAGTATCTCAAAAATGGGGAAAAAAAGTATCCAGTGTATTCAATACTAGTATGAAATCAGTATATAATCACCTACACATTCACAAGGAGGTCAGGAGCAGTGTAGGACCAGCATAGAAAGCAGGTGCCTGCTTGCAGAGGCTGGCCGACCCTCTGGCAGAGGGGTAAAGACAGGGAAGTACTGTCCTGCAGATTTTTTGGACTTGGGTGCTCACCACAGCTGCCTTGGGAGAGCCTGAGTGAGAGAGTGAACTTGAATGGTGCCCAGTGGCAGGGATTGAACTACCAGGCAGGGTGTAACTTTGATTAGGTTGGCTGCCATCAGAGGGCTGTCATTGTGGGAGGGCCACTGGGAAGAAACAGCCTGCAGGGTCCCAGCACGTGACTGGCTGTGGTGCACCTGATGAGCTGGGTAGCCATCATTGGGGTGAGGTGGATGGTTCTCACATCCCAGAAAAGCCACTTTGTGGCCAAGGGGCACTGTTTGGAATGTTGAGGTGTGTATCCTAAAAAGTCTGGTAAAAGCTTCAGGCCCCCACCCTGCTATGCCTGAATGTTAATGAAACCACCATGCCCTGACTGAGGGATAATAAGTCAGAAAGAAGGAAGCGGGTTTCCTCAGCAACTAGACAGTGGCTTCCCACATCCATCTTATATAGCAGAATCAGCATGTTTGTTTTGCATCTCCAACACCCAGAGTGCCACCTGAATTCCAGGTAATATATTGCTATCTGTATGTATATTTAAAATTTTTTCCTTCTAATTTTTTTAAGTTTTTCTTTCCTTGTGTTTTATTTTTTCATTTTTAATTTCTTGTATAATAAGGATTCCATTTTATGTTAGCATTTCTTTGCTTTTTAAACTTACTTTTCTATTTTTTCTTTCCTTCCTTTTTCTAGATTTTTCTCATCTTTCCTTCATAAATTTTTCAAATGAAAACTAAGGTATCCCTCTATCCCTACTTTTCCCCCAAGGTTTATAATTTTATTTATTTTCTTAATTTTATTCTCATCTGTTTTGTTCTCTTTCATTCTGTATTTTATTTATGGGACAGAGCCTTGCTCTGGGGCCTAGGCTGGGGGTCCATGGCATTGGCATGGCTCAAGGAGGCCTTAAAACCTGGGCTTGGGTGTCCTTCTCACTTTAGACTTCCAAAGGACAGTATTAGTAGGTCCCCCCAGTGACACAAAGATGTTTTCCTTTTGTATATGGTGGAGGCAAGGTCTTGCTTTTGGTCAGGCTGATAAGGAGCTCTTGACTGTGGAGAACCCAACTTCCTTGGCCCCTCAGAGTCCTGAAATTGCATGTATGGGTCAATGCACCCTGTTGAACACCACTATTACTCCCGTATTTCTCTTCCTGTCCTTTCTTTTCTTTTTCTTTCACCCTTATTTTCTGTTTCTTTTCTCACTTCTCATTCATTTCTCTTTTCTTGTTTTTGTCCCTGTACCAAAAGGCCACTCCAACATTCAAGCACAGAGACAAGAACATTTAAGAAGAAGGACGTGAGAGGAAAAAGTAGGGGAAGGATATGGATAAAGAAGAAAGCACATATGAGGAAAAACCAACAAGAAAAAAAATCTGGCAACACGAAAAACCAAAAGATCACCCCTAAACTCAAGGGACCATGAGGCAGCTACCATAGAGGATCCTACCTAGAAGGAAATTATGGAAGTAACATCAAGGGAATTTAGAGTATGGATGGCAAAAATGATGAAGGGAATTGAAGGGAAAGTGGATAATTACTGAAGAGAAATCCAAAAATTGACTTCAGAAGTGAATAAAAGATAGGAAAGAGGTACTAGACCTTAAAGAAATAAAGGAGTCACCCAGGGAAGTTGAAGATGCAGTAGAAAGTACAAATAACAGATTAGACCATGGAGAAAGAAGAATCTCAGAGCTAGGGGATATGTCTCTTGAGCTAACTCAGGCATTTAAAGAGGCATAAAAGAGTAAAAGCAGAGCTTAGAGAATTATGGAAATTCATGAAGCATACAAATACACAAATTAAAGTGATCCCTGACGGGAAAGGAAAATAACCCAAAGGTATAGAAGCCCTTCTAGAGCATATTGTAAATGAAAATTTCCCAAGCATCACCAAGATTCTGACACAGTCCTCTTAGATGCATATCAAACTCTGGTTCATCTCAACAGACACATTGTAATGAACCTGTCCAAGGTCAAAATTAAAGGGAAAATTCTGCACGCAACCAAGAGTAAGCACCAATTTAATTATAAGAGCCAATCCATTAGGGTGACAGTGGACCTTTCAGCTGAAACTTTGTAATCCAGAAGAAGGTGGTCATTGACATTTAACTTTCTTGAATACAACAATTTTCAGCCCAGGATTCTGTATACTAGGTTTTTTTTTTTTTTTTTTTTTTTTTGTAGAGACAGAGTCTCACTGTACCGCCCTCGGGTAGAGTGCTGTGGCATCTCACGGCTCACAGCAACCTCTAACTCTTGGGCTTACGCGATTCTCTTGCCTCAGCCTCCGGAGTAGCTGGGACTACAGGCGCCCGCCACAACGCCCGGCTATTTTTTCTTTTTGTTGCAGTTTGGCCGGGGCCGGGTCTGAACCCGCCACCCTCGGCATATGGGGCCGGCGCTCCACTCACTGAGCCACAGGCGCCGCCCTGTATACTAGGTTTTAAATTTGACAGAGAAATAAAATCTTTTATTGACATGCAAACATTGATGAAATCTGCCACTACACATCCAGCTCTGCAGAAATACTCAGACCCATTCTCCATACTGACCATCACAATGGACCTCCAAGAAAAGTAGACACCCAGAAACTGAAGAACAAAACATAGCTTCCACATTGGTGCAAAAAATAAAATTAAGCAATGGACCTTCACAAAATAAGGTGAATAGAACTCCACAATACTTAACAATTCTCTCAATGAATGGCTTGGAATCCCCACTGACAAAGCACAGACTGGGTGACTGGATAAAAAAGCACAATCCATCTATATGCTGTCTCTAGAAACACACCTAATGTTGAAGGACAAAAGAAGACTCAGGGTGAACCAGCAGTTAAGTAAGCGAGGAGATGATTACCATTTGCCTGAATTATTGTTTTCCAGGCCTTCATCCTGAGTCTTGTTTTATCCTTCAACATGTACAATCACCACATTATACCCCATAAATGCATTAAGGTACACAGTTATGATTTAATGAAGGAAAACATATTTAAAATATTAAAAAACAAAAGGAAATCAGAAAAGGAGGGGTTGCAAGTTTATTTTCAGAGACAATTGTATTTAAAGCAAAAAAGTAAGTAATAACAAAGAGGGTCACTATATACTAGTCAAGAGAAAAATAGAACAAGAGGACATTTCAATTCTAAAAGTATATAACACCCAACTTATATGGTCCCAGATTTATGAAGCAAACACTAATTGTCTGAACAATATAATATCCTACAACACCACAGTAGCTAGGGACTTTAACATTCCTCCAAGAGAACTGGACAGAGCCACTAAACAGAAACTACACATAGAAACAAGGAACTTGAATGCTACCCTAGATCAGTATGCTTAATAGACATATATAGAACACACAACCCCAAAGCCAATGAGAATATGTTCTTCTATCAGCCCATGGATCATTCTCCAGCCCACAGACACAAATCAAACCTCAACAATTTTTTTTGAAAATTTTAAATAATACTTTGCATCTTTTCAGTCCACCAGGGAATAAAGATAGAAATCGATTGCAACAAAAACCTTCATCCACACACAAAGTCCTGGAAACTACAAACTTTATGCTACATGACAGTTGAATCAAGGAGGATGAAAGAAGGAAATTATTAGATTTCATGAACAGCATGACAATGAAGCCACAGATTCCCAAAACCTGTGGGATACTGAAATAGATGTCATAAGAGGAAATTTCTTGCATTAGATACCAACATAAGAAATATGGAAAGAGAGCACATCAACAGCCTAATGAATCATCTCAAAGAAATGGAGAAGGAAGAGTAATCCAATTGCAAACCTAGCAGAAGAAAAGAAATAACCAAAATTAAATTAGAAATAAATGAAGTTGTAAACAAAAGAATCATTCAGAAAATCAATAAAATGGAAAGTTCGTTCTTTGAAAAGATAAATAAAATCAATAAACCTTTGGCCAGATTAAATAGAAAGATAGCATTAAAATCTCTAAAACCTCAATCAGAAACAAAAAAAGGGGAAATAACTACAGATACCACAGAGATACAAGAGATTATCTCTGTCTACTACAAGCAACTCTATGCCCAATAATTTGACAATGTGGACGAAATGGACCAATACCTGGAATCACACTGTGTCCCTAGACTTAACCAGGGAGAAATAGAGCTCTAGAACAGACAAATATCAAGCACTGAAATTTAAATAACAATAAAAAAGCTTCTAACAACAAAAAGAAAATCCCTAAACCACATGGCTTCACGAGAATTTGATGAAATCTTCAATGAAGAGCTTATACCTATCATGCAGAATGAATTCCAAAACACTGAGAAGAAAGAAACCTTCCCTAGCATGTTCTATGAAGAAAATATCACCCTGATACCAATACCAAGAAAAGACCAAAGTAAAAAGAGAACAACAGACCAATTTCACTAATGAATATCGACAGAAATATACTCAACAAAATCCTAGAAAATAGATTTTATCTATACATTTAAAAAATTATATGTCATAATCAAGTCGGCTTCATCCCAGTGATGCTAAGATGAAGCTAGTTTAACCTACACAAGTCCATAAACATAATTCACCATATCAATAGAAGCCAAATAAAGACCATAAAATCCTCTCAATAGATGCAGAAAAAGCATTTGGCAATATTCAGCATCTTTTTCTAACAAGAACACTTAAGAAAATAGGCAGAGATGACACATTTCTTAATTGGTTGAAGCCTTCTGGGACAAACTCACAGCCAATTTCACACTGAATAAAGTTTTCCACTTAGAACTGAAACTAGACAGGATGTCCGCCATCACCACTGGTATTCCACATAGCTCTGGAAGTTTTAACTAATGCAATCAGGAAAGAGAAGGACATTAAGTGGATACAAAAGATGGCCGAGGAGGTCAAACTTTCACTCTTTGCCAATGTTATCATTTTATACTTAGAGAACCCAACTGATTCAACTACACGACTCCTGGGAGTGATCAAGATATACAGTAATGGTGTGGAGTATAAAATCAATGTTCTCAAATCAGGAGCCTTTGTGTATGCAAATAACAATTAAAATGAGAGGCAAACAGGGACACAATACCCTTCAGAGCAGCTTCAAAGAAAGTGAAATACCTGGGAATATACTTAACCAAGGACATGAAAGATCTTTACAAAGAGAATTATGAAACCCTAAGAAAAGAAATAGCAGGAGACATGAATATATGGAAGAATATGTCATGTACACGACTGGGAAGATTTGCATTGTTACAATGTTTATAAAACCCAAAGTAATGTATGGATTCGATGTAATTACCATTAAAATACCAACATCATACTTTGAAGAAATGGAAGAAAGAGTTCTGCATGTTGTATGGAAACAATAAAAAAACCCATAAAGCCAAGGAAATTATTAATAATAAAAACAAATCCAGAAGTATCACTCTACCAGACTTTACATTATATTGTAAGTCCACAGTTATCAGAACAGCATGGTACAGGCACAAAAATAGAAATACAGGCATATAGAACAGAATAGAAAACGTAGAGATGAAACCAGCTTCTGATTGCTATCTGATCTTTGATAAACCAAACAAATAATCACTATTCAATAAATGGTACTGGGAGAACTGGATAATTCACATAAAAACTGAAAGTGGACCTGCACTTTTCGTCAACTTGCAAAAATTGAATTCAAGATGGATAAAAGTTTAAATCTAAGACATGAAATGATAAAAGTCCTAGAAGAAAGTGCAGGGGAAAACTTGATGATGTAGACCTGGGGAAAGATTTTATGAAGACTCTGTTGGCAATCCACGACAATACCAAAATTAAACAAATGGGACTTAATTAAGCTGGAAAGTCTCTGCACAGGTAAGGACACAAAAACTAAAGCAAGATGCCATTAATCCCCCACCCTCCACCTCCCTCCCTGCTCCCTCCCTTCTCTTTCCCCCTTCTCCCTATTATTACCTTGTAACTGGGTTATAGCTTTTATGTGAAGGTCCTACATTAGTTTCATAATAAGGGTGAGTACATTGGGTACTTTTTCTTCCATTCTTGAGACACTTTACTAAGAAAAATATGTTCCAGCTCCATCCATGTAAACATGAAAGAGGTAAAGTTTCCATCTTTTTTTAAGGCTGCATAATATTCCATGGTGTACATATACCACAATTTATTAATCCATTCATGGATCAATGGGCACTTGGGCTTTTTCGATGACTTAGCAATTATGAATAGGGCTGCAATAAATACTCTAATACAAATATCTTTGTTACGATGTGATTTTTGGTCTTCTGGGTATATGCCCAGTAGAGGAATTACAGGATTGAATGGCATATCTATTTTTAGATCTTCAAGTGTTCTCCATATCTCTTTCCAAAAGGAATGTATTAATTTACATTCCCACCAGCAGTGCAAAAGTGTTCCCTTTTCTCCACATCCACGCCAACATCTCTGGTTTTGGGATTTTGTGATGTAGGCTAGTCTCACTGGAGTTAGATGGTATCTCAAAGTAGTTTTGATTTGCATTTATCTGATGATTAAAGATGATGAGCATTTTTTCATAAGTCTGAAGGCCATGTGCCTGTCTTCTTCAGAGAAGTTTCTCTTCAAGTCCTTTGCCCAGCCTGTGATGGGATTCCTTGTTCTTTTCTTGCTAATGCGTTTGAGTTCTCTGTGGATTCTGGTTATTAAATCTTTGTCAGAGACATAACCTGCAAATATCTTTTCCCATTCTGAGGGCTGTTTGCTTGCTTTACTTCCTGTGTTCTTGGCTGTGCAGAAGCTTTTTAGTTTGATCAAGTCCCAGCAGTAAATTTTTCAAGCAGCTTCAATTGCCTGGGGGATCCTTCTCATGAAAAACTCGCCCAACCCAATTTCTTCAAGGGTTTTCCCTGCACTCTCTTCTAGTATTTTTATAGTTTCATGTCTTAGATTTAAATCTTTAATCCAGTGAGAGGCTATATTGGTTAATGGTGAGAGGTGTGGGTCCAGTTTCAGTTTTCTACAGGTTGTCAGCCAGTTCACCCAGCACCACTTGTTAAATAGGGAATCTTTTCCCCACTGAATGTTTTTAATTGGCTTGTCAAAGATTAAATAACGGTAATTAGCTGGATTCATCTCTTGGTTCTCTATTCTGTTCCAGACGTCTACTTCTCTGTTTTTGTGCCAGTACCATGCTGGTTTTTTTGTTTGTTTGTTTGTTTTTGTGGTTTTTGGCCAGGACTGGGTTTGAACCCACCACCTCTGGCATATGGGACCAGCACCCTATCCCCTTGAGCCACAGGCACTGCCCAGCATGCTGTTTCATCACTATTGATTTGTAGTATAGTCTGAGGTCTGGTAGAGTGATTCCTCCTGCTTTGTTTTTATTTCTGAGTAATGTCTTGGCTATTCGAGGTTTTTTCTGATTCCATATAAAACTAAGTATTGTTTTTTCAAGATCTTTAAAGTATGACAGTGGAGCTTTAATGGGGATTGCGTTGAAATTATATATTGCTTTGGGTAATATGGACATTTTAACAATGTTGATTCTTCCCAACCATGGCATGGTATATTTTTCCATTTGTCAACATTCTCAGCTATCTCTTTTCTTAGAGTTTCATAATTCTTTTTATATAGATCTTTCACATCCTTTGTTAGATAAACTCCAAAGTATTTCATCTTCTTTGGCACTACTGTGAATGGAATAGAGTCCTTAATTGTTTTTTCAACTTGACGATTGTAGGTATATATAAAGGCTACTGATTTATGAATGTTGATTTTGTAACATGAGACGCTGCTGTATTCCTTGATCACCTCTAAGAGTTTTGTAGTAGAGTCCCTAGTATTTTCCAGATATACAATCATATCATCTGCGAAGAGTGAAAGTTTGATCTCTTCTGACCCTATGTGGATACCCTTGATCGCCTTTTCTTCCCTAATTTTGCTGGCTAAAACTTCCATTACAATGTTTTTTTTTTTTTTTTTTTGAGATGGAGTCTTAAGCTGTCGCCCTGGGTAGAGTGTAGTGGCATCACAGCTCACAGCAACCTCTAACTCCTGGGTTTAAGCGATTCTCCTGCCTCTGCCTCCCAAGTAGCTGGGACCACAGGTGCTGGCCACAACACTTGGCTATTTTTTGGTTTTAGTTGTCATTGTTGTTTGGTGGGCCTCTGCTTTGGATTTGAACCTGCCAGCTCAGGTGTATGTGGCTGGCACCTTAGCCGCTTGAGCCACAGGCACTGAGCCTACTTCCATTACAATGTTAAAGAGCAATGGAGACAATGGGCAGCCTTGTCTGGTTCCAGATCTGAGTGGAAATTATTCCAATTTAACTCCATTCAATATGATATTGGCTGTGGGTTTGCTGTACATGGCCTCTATTAGTTTAAGAAATGTCCCTTCTATACCAATTTTCTCAAGTGTTCTGATCATGAAGGGATGTTGGATGTTATCAAAAGCTTTTTCTGCATCGATTGAGAGAATCATATGGTCTTTGTTTTTTAATTTGTTTATGTTCTGAATTACATTTATAGATTTACGTATATTGAACCAGCCTTGAGACCCTGGGATAAAACCGACTTGGTCATGATGTATGATTTGTTTGATATGTTGCTGGATTCTGTTTGTTAGAATCTTGTTGAATATTTTTGCATCTATATTCATTAGTGATATTGGTCTACAATTTTGTTTTCTTGTTGGGTCTTTTCCTGGTTTGGGGATCAGGGTGATGTTTGCTTCATAGAACGTGTTGGGTAGTCTTCCTTCTTTTTCTACCTTTTGGAACAGATTGAGTAATCTTCAAGGGAATATGTGAATCCTAGTAAAAGTGGAATGTAAAGGTCTTAGCCAAATAACTAACAGAATGCCACAAAAGCTATGTTAACTAGTGTAATGAAAATGTGTCAAAAGGTCTACGAACCAAGTTTATGGTGCCCCATGATCATACTAATGTACACAGCTATGATTTAATAAAAATAAAAAAAAAACTAAAGCAAATAAAGAACCTTTGGAATGGGAAAAGATATTTGCAGGTTATTAATCTGACAAAGGGTTGATAATTAGAATCCACAGGGAATTCAGATTAATCAACATAAAAAGAATAAACAATCCCATCTATCACTGGGCAAGAGTCATGAACACAACCTATGAAGAAGACAAATGAATGGCTAACAAACATGAAAAAAAATGGTCTTAATCATCACAGAAATACAATCAAAATCATTTTTAGAGGGCGGCACCTGTGGCTCAAGGAGTAGGGCGCCGGTCCCATATGCCGGAGGTGGTGGGTTCAAACCCAGCCCCGGCCAAAAAAAAAAAAAAAAAAAAAAAAATCATTTTTAGATATCACTTAACCCCACTCAGAATAGCTTACATCACAGGGTCCCAAATGAGATGCTTGTGCAAATGTGGAGAAAAGTGAACATCTTTACACTGTTGTTGAGATTGCAAACTATAGAGTCTCTTTGGAAATAAGTAGGGAGAGTCCTCAAAGAACTCAAATTATACCTCCCATTTGATCCCACAATGCCACTACTAGGCATCTACCCAGAAGAAAAAAATGGCACCTTATCATAAAGACATCTGCATTTGATTATTGCTGCTCAGTTTACAATCACCAAGATGTGGAAACTACCCTAGTGCCCACCAACTCATGAATGGATTAACAAACTGTGGTATATGTATACTATGAAATACTACTTAGCCATAAAAAGATGGAGAATGTACATCTGGATAGTTAGAAAACATTCTTTTTAGTAAAGTATCACAAGAATGGAAAAGCAAGTATCCAATGGATTCAACAGTAATATGAAGCTGGTAGACCAACTAATACATGCCCCCACAAAACAAAAAGTCAATTTAACTCCAGTTGAGCTAAGGGGGGAGGAAAAAGGGGGAGAAGGGAAGGGGATCAGTGTGGTCCCACCTAATGGGCACATGTAAGAACATAGGGCACATCTCCCCAGAGTGAGAAACAATTATAATAGGGACTTTCCCTAACAAACTCAAAAACAAAACAAAACAAACCCCCACAAAGTTTAAGACTTCTCTATAATAAACATGCCTTTTCCCTGTTTCTTGCAGCTTTTCATTTATTTTTATTTTTACTTTCTATTTTAAATTTTATTTATTTCTGTTTTAAACTTTCTTTTATTTGAGCCAGGGTCTTGCTCTCACTCAGTACAATGCCATGATCATAGCTCATTGCAATCTCTAATATGAAGGCTCATGTTACTTTCTCACTGCAGCCTCTTGAATAGCTGGGACTATAGGGAAGCATCACCACACCCACACCTGGATAATTATTTTTTCTTTCTTTCTTTCCTTTTCCTTCCTTACTCCCTCTCTCCCTCCCTTCCTTCCTCAATTAAAAAAGAGGGTCATCAAGGCCATATCTTTCAGTCTTAGTTAGCTTTACCTCTCAGCACCACCTGCAGGTCCTTCCTTCTCTCCTTCCTTCCTTCCCTCCCTCCCTCCTTCCTTCCTTCCTTCCTCCTTACTTCCTTTCTTCTTTCCTTCCTTCCTTCCCTCCCTCCTTTCTTCCTTTCTCTCTCTCTCCTCTCTCTCTCTTTTTTCTTTTCTTTTCTTCCTTTTCTCTCTTTCCCTTCCCTCCCTCCCTTCCTTCCTTCCATCCTTCCTACCTTTCTTTCTTCATTTCTTTCTTCTCTTTCTTTCTTCTCTCTCTTTCTTTCTTTTTGTTCTCACATTACCTAGGCTTGTCTACAGCTCCTGGTTTCAAGCCTTCTACAGTGCTTAGATTACAGGCATGAATCACCTCTTACAGCTTTTCTATCATCCTGTTTCTCCCCTTGCTTTGAACTCTATTTTTTTTTTTTTGAGACTAGGTATAACTTTGTCACCCAAGATCAAGTACAGTGCTACCATCACAGCTTGATGAAGTCTCTAATTCCTGGGCTCAAGTGATTCACCTGACTGGGCCTCCAAGGAGCTAGGACTACAGTTCACCATGATGGGCTAATTGGTTTATAGTTTTTGTAGAGATAGGCCCAGGCTTCAGGTGATCTTTTTGCCTTGGCCTTTTTACTTTGGCCTCATAAAGTGCTGGGATTCCATGGCATGACTGTGTATTAATATTCCTTAATACAAGGTCTCATCCAGAGATCTATTTTTCATCACTTTTTTAAACTAAAATCTTTTACAATCCTACACTTCCAATTAAAAAAGAGGGCCATCAAGGCCATATCTTTGAGTTTTAGTTTGCTTTACCTCTCAGCACTACCTGCAGGCACTGACTAGGCCCTTCCCTGTGCTCCTGGATGAGCATCTATCCTGAAATCTCCAAACCTGAAATCCAAAATGCTTCAAAATGTTATTCATCTTACATATAAAGATGACAGCACAAGTGGAAAATTACACATCTGAATTCATGTGACAGGTTTCATTGAAAACACACATCTTTGTTTCATGCAAAATTTAGTACTTAAAAATATTATATCAAGTTACATTCGGGCTTTGTGCATAAGTTGTTCATGACGCATTAATGAATATTGTGTTTAGACTTGGATCCCATCCTCAAGATATTTTATTGTGTATATATAAATATTCTAAAATCTGAAATACTTCTGGGCATTTGGGGTGCAGAATGTACAGCCTGTACTAGTAGAGAAAAAAATTTCCTTTTAAGTATGATAGAACGTAAGAGATTGACTTACTGAACTTGCAGATGACACGTACTTCTCAATGCAGTCCAGTGCCTTTCCAAAGTTTACTTTCATTTTTGAATTTTCTTTTTCAAGGCTAAAATACATATTATAAAATAATTCTTATCACAGATAAATTTTTAAAATGCCATAAAGCTTGTGAACAAATATCTAAAGGCATAATTAGAGAATTTCTCAAAGTTTAACAAAGCAGATGATTTGGCAAAGGTATTTTTCTAGGTGTCTTTTTGGAAAATGTATAAAATTTTGAAAAAATATACAAAGGCATGCATTTCAAAATAGCTTAAAGTTGAAACTTTCCTTGGCTTCACACAAACATACTTATTATCTGAACAGATACAATCTCATATTACACTGCTATTTGCTTTATGAATACTCAAGTTATTTTGTGTGCTGCTTTTAACTGTACCTTTGCATGCGGTCTTCCATCATCCTTTTACATTTTATAGTCTCTGCTAACTGATCTTCCAGAGATTTCTGCACCTAAAACAAAAGATTAAAAATAATTTACACTTGGAAAAACAAAATGTCCACCAATGGATTAATGGATAAATGAAATGTGGTATACATAAAAATATTATTCTTGGGCTATGACAATGTTTTTATTAAAATCTTACTACCCAAATCATTAATTTTAGGAATTAAGTCAATTTCTTTTGTAAAGTCAAGGGGACAGGCACTACTTGCAATAAGTACTATCACTATGAAGGGGATAGATATTTTTATCAGAGACGTTTTTCATTTTGTCTACCATATTCTTATACGCAGGTTGTCCCTGACTTGGGATCCTCCAACTTCCTATTGTTTGACTCCATAATGATGTGAAGCCCTTGCAAGTTTGACATAATGATGATGGCCACCTTAATTTTTTTACTTTAAAATGATATGAAACACCCCAATTTCAATGTACGTTGAATTTTGATTCATGATCCTTCCCAGGCTAGCAATATGTGGTATGAGGGACATACAATGCTTTATTATAGACAGACTTATACTAGATTATTTTTTCTTTTTTTTTTTTTTTTTTGGCCGGGGCTGGGTTTGAACCCACCACCTCAGGCATATGGGAACGGCGCCCTACTCCTTGAGCCACAGGCGCCGCCCAACTAGATTATTTTTTCAACTGAAGGCTAATGTAAGTGCTCTGAACATGTTCCAGGTAGGCTAGGCTAAGTGAGGATGGGTTTATTGGGATATAACCCCATTGAAAGTCAGTGAGCATCTGTACTACAGGTTGAGCATCTTAATATTAGAACCTAAAATACAAAATGCCCCCAAATCCTAATCACTTTTAGGGTCAAAATGACATACCAAATGGAAAATTTGACATCTGACTTCATGTGCCATGTTGCAGTGAAAACATCCTTGCTTCATGCACAAAATTATAAAACATTACATAAAATTATCTTCAGGGTGTGTGAATATGGTGTATATATTACAAATAAATTTGGGTTTAGACTTGAATTCCCTTCCCAAGATATTTCAATATGCATGTACAAATATTAAACAATCCAAAACATTTCTAGTCCAAAGCATTTTGAGTAAGATACACTCGGCCTATTCTGCCACAGAACAAAAATAAGAGATTAACTTACGAAACTTGCACTTGACAAGTCTTTCTCATACTGGTTGAGTTTTTCGGCTTGGTCTTTGACAGTAAGTTTTAATTTGGAATTTGCCATTTTGATCCTAAAATATAATTTTTAAAATAATTAATGTCAGATAATTTTTTTAAATATCATGCAATTTTTGAACAAACACTTGAAGGTATGTTTATGTGAATCCTTAGATATTTGAAAAGTAGATGATTAAGCAACTATATCATTTTTCTAGCAATGTCCATGCATAATGTGCAAAATTTAGAAACAAAGTAAAAAAAAATATGCATTTCGAAATAGCTTAAAGCTGAAAATTTTCCTAAGATTCACACAGATATAGTTACTATTACAACTAGCACTAGTCTCAAACTGTAACACTTATTTTCTTTATAATACTCAAGTCTTTTTATTTTTCTTTTTTGCTGCTTGAAAGCATACTTTTTCCATTGGTCTAGCATCTTCTCGGCACGGTGTCCTTCCTCTTTGAGTTGATCCTCTACTTCTTGAAACTAAAACAAAGATTAGAAAAATGTTTACACTTGGAAATGACCCACATTTCCCTCACTGGATGGACAGCTAAAAAATGTAGCATATAGAAAACAAGGTTTTTAGACTAACACACTATTTGCATTAAAAATAATAATGATCTAGTACAAATCTGCTCATCACCTGAAGAGATTTTTTAGCTAAATTTCATTGGAACCCTGACACACCCCTTCATTCTGCATATTATTTATAGATACTTTTCTGCCATCACTGCACAGTGGAGCTGTTGCAACAGGAATCTTCTGGATCATAAAACCTAAAATATACTATTTGGCCCTTCACAGAGAAGGTTATCTACTCCTGTTACAGGATGAAAACACAACATTATTCTTGCTTTTACAAATTATATTGTATTATTATTAATTTTACAAATTATATTGTATTACATAAATACTATTAAATACTCAATAAATACACTATTCTTAATTTTACAAACTATATTGTATGAGATAAATACTCAAATTTATAAAATTGATAAAATGGGGAAAGAGAAGATTACATTATGATAAGCATGTATATTTTGTATTCTAAGATCACAACATCAACTTTTATTATTTTATTTTATTCACATTTAATTTTATTGTAACAAGGCAACTTATATACTTTCAGCATCTAACACTCACCATCATCTTTTCTTTTAGGAAAAGGAAAAGGACTTTTAAAAATAAATGGGAAGAAAAGTACAACAGAGAATGTCAACCCCAAAGTTAAGTCGCAAGGCTTAAGTTTTCACTAGGAGAGAATTTAATCTAAATGTGTCACCTTAAACTGTGAGGATGACTATTAAACTTTGCAATTAAACATGACAAAGGAGAGGCCATGATGTTAAAATTACCACTTAACCTACCCAGTCACGTCAAAGCTATGTTTTACTAACCATCGTGACCAGATGTTTATTTTATTTTTTTTCTTTTTGTGAACATGAGCAAGTAGACAGGCACAAGTTGGTAAATGCTAACTGTCCATATTCATAGACACATTGTAGTCTCTGAGCCAATTTACAGGGAAAATAGAGAAAAGGCTAGAACTTTGTGCACTGCTACACGGGGGACAGCACCCTTCAGCTTCCCACAGAGCAAGGGGACCAGGTTTTCCTTTTTCTCTCACATCTCAGTTGTGTGTATGCTTCAGATGACAACCAGATGTCTCATGGAATAGTTTGAGAGGTGGACATTTACAGAGGCCAAAAGATCTGGGTTTGAGTACTGGCTCCACCAGTACTAGCTGTGTGACCTTTAGCAAATTAGCAACTTGGTTTCTTCATCTACAACATGGACAGAATAGCACTGATTTCCTCATGTGGATGTTGGGAAGACTGAACTGGGGAATACACGTAATGCACTTAGAAAAACGTGAGGCACATGGTGAGTGGCATATAATATTTACTATTAACATCTTGTTGTATTTTATGTTCTAATTTTATAGTTTAGGCAGGTGACATGCCAATGAAAATGGTCCCCGATAGCTGCACTCAACTATCTCCACACTACTGAAATGGGCAATAAATGCATAGCATGATGCCCACAACAGTCCCAAATTCTGTAGATAACAGTCACCAACTCCAGTAGCCAGCAGCGTTTTCGTCCACTCATAAGAATTCATGGCTTACCTGTCTCCATAGCAATCAGTGGGATGGATGACCATGCACTGCAGTGCACAGAGCATCTTCTAGAGTGAGTTGTATGGAACTTACATGACCCCAGGCAATAGCCTCAACCTGAAAACACTGTACTCCATTGATAAATCAAGGCGCCTTGGGCGGCGCCTGTGGCTCAAGGAGTAGGGTGCCGGTCCCATATGCCGGAGGTGGCGGGTTCAAACCCAGCCCTGGCCAAAAATCACACACACACACACACACACACAAAAAAAAAATAAATAAATAAATAAATAAAGGTGCCTTGATCACTTCATTCCCAGCAACTGGATATGATGGGCTGCACTAGCAAGCACTCTGATGATCAAGTTAAGGTCATGTGCTGTGGTAGATCAGAAAGGCCAGAGCTTTTCAGTTGGAAAGGCAATTATCAATCTACAAGTCCCAATTCTGACTTTGTAATGAAGGAGTACTAATTTAATTTTTTTTCTATAGTGAGAATGATATGAATATATTTTTTTTCCTGCTGGTTGCATCTACATTCACTTATTTATTTGGTTGAACACTTTCCTTGGAAATTAAATTAGTATTAGCAGGAAAGAAGCAGACTGGTTTGGCCCTAACTCATTAAAACAAACAAAGAAAAAAACAAAAAACAGAAAAATATTTTCTTGCTACTGTTGAAACAGCAACGAACCATAAGAAAGAACTAGAGGAAATATTTCAAACTTTATCAATATTAAATAAGATTACATGAGGAGATAAGCAAAGACATAGAGTACTTTCCAGATGTATATCTTTGAAGGAGATAAGGAAATCAAAATATAATTCCTTGGTATAGAGAATATTTTCAATGAAAAGGCCATTTTTGATTAGAATACACTAGTCTCTCCTCTATAAAACCTGAATAACTTGATTTAGAATCAGAAAAGGGGCTGCTGGAGTCCTTATCAAATAGGCCTGGCCCTAATGTCCTTTGAAGCACTGAGACCTGTCTCTCAGGTTAAACTGCAACTCAGTCTGTTTCCCTCCATCTACCCATCATCCCTCGCAGCCACTTGCTACACATATATTTTACAGTTTCTCTCCCCCCTCCCTTCTAAAAGGCATCTTTAAAAGCCACTGACTATCACTGAAACATTTGGCAATCATTCATACCCCCCATGTGCATGGTATTTGTAAATAAACCTTTCTCTCATTATTACTATAACTGTGAGTTGATCTTTTCAGCACATCAACCTAGGGGAAAAGGGCAAGTTTCCCTGAGACTCCCCTTCACCTTCTTTCCATATAATTTCCTTAATTCCCCAATTACAAACTTCATTGGGAAGATATTGCAATGGATAAATCACAGCTAGACATATTTACAAAATACTTTTCACTAAATTCTGTTAAATACCATCTATTAATTATAAAATAACTTGGGAAAAGTCACTGAAATATATATCCCAAATAGAGAAAATTAGTAACAATAGCAAGAAAGAGTTTTTTTCTGTTTTTTTAATAAAAAAGTTCCAATTTTATATTTTATTGCTTAAAATATATTTAGAATAAAATTTTATTATATCAATTATCAGTATAGTATAAAGTATTTAATAATATTCTAACAAATGTTAATCTAAAACATTTTCAATTTATATAAGGATAACTTATAGGCATATCAACTTTTGCTATTAAATCACAGCTGTGTACATTAATGCAATTATAGGGTACAATGTGCTCGTTTTATATACAACTTAGATATTATTCTCACCTTAAGCAAATTTATAATTGAACAAGATGACTCTTCATGAAAAAATAAAAGCCCTCAGAATGGGAGAAAATATTTGCAGGTTATACCTCCGATAAAGGTTTAATAACCAGAATCCACAGAGAACTCAAACGTATTAGCAAGAAAAGAACAAGTGATCCAATCACAGGGTGGGCAAAGAACTTGAAGAGAAACTTCTCTAAAGAAGACAGACACACGGAATACAGACACATGAAGAAAAGCTCATCATTCTTAATCATCAGAGAAATGCCAATCAAAACTACTTTGAGATATCACCTAACCTGAGTAAGAGTAGCCCACATAACAAAATCCCCAAACCAGAGATCTTCGCATGGATGTGGAGAAAAGAGCACAATTCTACACTGCTGGTGGGAATGCACACTAATATATTCCCTTTGGAAGGATGTTTGGAGAATACTTAGAGATCTAAAAATAGACCTGCCATTCGATCCTATAATTCCTTTACTAGGTATATACCCAGAAGACCAAAAATGACAATATAACAAAAACATCTGTACCAGGATGTTTATTGCAGCCCAATTCATAATTGCTAAGTCATGGAAGAAGCCCAAGTGCCCATCAACCCACGAATGGACTAGCAAATTGTGGTACATGTATAACATGGAACATTATGCAGCCTTAAAGAAAGATGGAGACTTTACCTCTTTCATGTTTACATGGATGGAGCTGGAACATATTCTTCTTAGCAAAGTATCTCAAGAATGGAAGAAAAAGTATCCAATGTACTCATCCCTACTATAAAGCTAATGTATAGCTTTCATATGAAGGCTATAACCTAACTATAGCTCAAGAATATGGGGAAAGGACCAAGGGAAGGGAAGGGAGAGGGGAGGTTATGGTGGACGGAGGGTAAGGGGTGGGGCCACATCACAGTGCATCTTAGAATGGGTACAGGAGAAACTTACTAAAGGTAGAATACAAATGTCTACATACAATAAGCATGAAAATGCGATGAAGGCTATGTTGAACAGTTTGATGAGAATATTTCAGATTGTATATGAAACCAGCACATTGTACCCCTTGATTGCACAAATGTACACAGCTATGATTTAATAATAAAAAAATTAAAAAAAGCAATGCAAAATGAAGGACTAACTTATTCTGCACAGATTAGATAACAAGTACTAAAGAATAAAGTCAACGAAAGTCAGAACACTCAGAGAAAGTTTCATGAAGAAGGAAAAATTGTGCTCAGGTCTGAATGAGGTTAGATGATCAGAAGCTAAAAAAGCGGGAAGCACAGCATGAGCAAGGCAGAGAGATGGTCAAATCTGCTAACTAACTGAGGATGATAGTCAATGGCAGGGAAATAAAAACACGTCCGCTTGATATCATTTAAATTAATGTTCATGGGACTATGATGCATTGGTGGCAAAAAGTAGAAACAAACCTAAAGGTCCAGCAAGTGAAGAATCGATCACCAGTAGGACCACACAATAGAACAGTACCAGACCATGAAAAGAAATGAAGTATTGATCCATACTACAACATGGATTCATCCTGAAAACACGCTTTGTGAAAGAATCCAGTCACAAAGGACTAAGTAGTATATGGCTCCATTTATAAGAACTGTCTACAAAACAGCATGGCACTGGCACAAAAATAAAGATGTAGATCTATGAAATTGGATAGAGAGTTTAGAGATGAACCTAGCCACATATCGCCATTTAATCTTTGAAAAGCCTACAAAGAGCATGCAATGAGGAAAAAGATCCTTATTTAACAAATGGTGCTGGAAGAACTTGTTATCCACATGTAGAAGACTGAAACTGGACCTGCACCTCTCACCATTGACAAAAAATTGATTCTTCGTAGATGAAAGATTTAATTATAAGACACAAAACAATAAAAATTCTAGGAAAGAGTGGGGGAAAACACTTGAATACATTGGCCTGGGAAAAAACTTTGTGAGACAGACCCTCTTAGCAATTACAGCAACACCAAAAATCAATACCTGGGACTTGATCGAGCTTAAAAGCTTTTGCACACCTAAGGCTATCGCAAATGAAACCAACAGCCAGCCTTGAAATGGGAGAAAGTTTTTGCATGTTGTGAATCTGACAAAGGCCTGATAACTAGAACGTACACAGAACTCAAATTGAACCATAAGAAAGTATAAACAACCCTCTCTATAAGTGGGCAAGAGATTTGAACAGAAACTTCTCTGACGATGACAGACGAATGTCCATCAAACACTTGAAAAAATGCTCATTGTCTTTTAATCACCAGTGAAATGCAAATCAAAACCACTCTAAGATATCACCTAACCCCAGCAATCCCAGAACTACAGATGCTATTGTGGATATGGAGAGAAGGGACTCTTCTACCATGCTGGTGGGATTGCAAAATAATACAGCCTTTTTGGAGAGAAGTATGGAGGATCCTCAAAAATCTAAAAGTAGACCTACCATTTTGACGCTGCAATCCCATTACTAGGTATCTATCAAGAATAACAAAAATCATTTTACCACAAAGACATTTGCGCTAGAGTGTTTACTGTGACTCAATTCATAATTGCCCAGTCATGGGAGCAACCTAAGTGTCCATCAACCTATGAATGGATCAACAAACTGTGGTATATGTATACCATGGGATATTATTCAGCCATTAAAAAGATGGAGACTTTACATCTTTTACATTTACCTGGATGGAATTGAAATACATTCTTTTTAGTAAAGTACCATAAGAATAGAAAAATAAATATCCAATATGAAATCCATACCTCCATACCTATATGAAATCAATACATAAACAATTACATGCTCATAAGAACAATAAAACACTCTTATAGTCCAGTTTGTGGGTAGAGTGAAGCGGGGTGGGGAACGTTTGGCAGAGTGAGGGAGGGCATGAGGCAAGATCTCACCTATTGTGCACATTGTGAGGATGTATAATATGTCCCTTGGAAAAAAATAAAATAAAATTTGATTGATAAAGTCTCCTTCCCCCCCCACCCCGCCACCCCGCCACCCCAAAAATGAACTGTCTAGATAAGCAAATCTATGGAGATAAAGGTAGATGGTGGTTGCCCAGGCCTGGGGAAAGTGGAGGGATAAGATTAGGGTGGAGGTTATGGTTATAAGATGTGGGGTTTCTTTTCACATTGATGCAAATGTTCTGAAATTGATTGTGATGATGGTTCCACAACCCTGTGAATATACTAAGAGACATTAAGTGGTGAACTGCATGGTATGTGAATGAGACCTCAATACATTTGCTTTTAAAAATCCAATGGCAGGATCTGGATAATTTTCTTAATTCTTTATTTTGGATGTACCTCCTATCCAAGACCTGAATATTTCTGTGCTTTTACAATATAATTAAAGTGAAATGGAAATGAAGGCAATTAACTTTGCAAAGAGTTTATAAATTAACCTAAAACATTTTCATTTTATTTATTTATTTATTTATTATTTTTTTTTTAGAGACAGAGTCTCACTTTATGGCCCTCTGTAGAGTGCCGTGGCCTCACACAACTCACAGCAACCTCCAAGTTCTGGACTTAAGCGATTCTCTTGCCTCAGCCTCCCGAGCAGCATTTTCATTTTAGACAAGAATATAAAGGCCTTTCTCTATGAGTTAACCTGAAATCCGTGAAATAAGTATACACAGATTTTGTATCCATTCACAAAACTGAAGATATGTTCTGGAACATTTCATTAGACATTACCCTGATTTAATCTGGCTTGCCTCACAATGGCAATAGATAAATCACTGACAACTACTGCTTAACAGGAAAAATGTCTCACAACTTCTGTGAAAAATGATGCATAATCCTCGACTTTCCTAAGGGCATATATTATAAGAAAATATGGTATATTTCTAAGTAATTTTAAGGAAAAGTGGAAGAATGAAAGTCAGAATTTAAGAAATAAGTACATGATAAAAATAATAAAATTGTACAAAACTACTCATAATGAAAATATAAAAAGAAAGCTGTCACCTGCAGCTAGTGTTCTAAAACACTTTATTTTATTGGATCAGCTCTAGATTAACGGGTGGCATGTTAATTATGTACATACTTGGTTTGTCATCTGACTTATTTTTCTCATTGAATGTTGGGTCTCATCTTCTAAATGAATGTGACAACGTGATGTAGTTTCTAGTAACGTCTCCGATCTGGATAGTTTTTGCATGGTATCACACAGTTCTTGGCGAAGTTGTCTCAAAACTGCCTGGTAAGATATTTTTGTTGCAGATATTATAAACACTTTATTATTAGGATGTGTTAATAATATTTAACTTTAACATATATACCTTGAAGATTATCATCACATACATTGCATTGACTCACCTTCTTTTCCTCCTGTGTACACATTCCTGTTGACCACTAAATTTGGCTAAGGACACTAAGGAAAGTGCTACCTCCCCCCCAAGTCAGTATTCTACTGCTCAGACAACAGATTCAGTCCTCTATTCATTCCTCCCCTCATGAATGTGAAATGCATAAGGACCAACTGAAGGCTTAAAAGGAATGTGAAATGCATAACAATAGATTCATATGCATGTGGATGGGATAGTGGTGGCAAATTCTACCCTGTAAAATGGTTTCTTTCTTTTTGATTAGAAGCTCAGATCAGCCTCAAAGTTTCTCACAAATTCAGTCCTCTGCTCAAACTCTCCCAATAATCCCTATTTTAGAATAAAAGTAACATTCCAATGGCTCCTGCAGGCCCTAAGTAAGCTGGCCTCCACCTCCCTCCCTAATCTCAACTCCTGCAAGTCCTACCCCTACTCAGCTTCCTACTCACTTTTTTCTGCTTCGGCTCTGTCTTAAAATGAGGCAACATAAAGACACTAAAATTATGATTTCAGCATTTTTACTCTATGTCTATTAACAATTTATAACTTAAACTCTTTTTTTTTTAATTTGGCCGGGGCTGGGTTTGAACCCACCACCTCCGGCATATGGGACCGGCGCCCTACCCGCTGAGCCACAGGCACTGCCCTATAACTTAAACTCTTAAAATGTTGTAAGTGACACACTGTCTTTACTCAAGGTAAAACATTTCTCAGCACTAACTTTTATTTGCTGGAAACAAGGTATGTTTCTAGGCTGATATCACAAATATAGATCTAGATAGTCTCACATTCAACCAGATACGATGCTTAGTCACTACCAAATACCACTTCACTTTTCTTTTTGGAAGTTTGAAAAATGTTTATTTCTTGATACTTACTTCTCTTTTCACTTTCTCTTTTTTATATTGGTACTGCCTTTCTTTTAAGTGATTGCATTCATCAAGCAACTTCTTGTTTTCCTCTTCCAAAAGCAGACTGTACCTTTCATGCCCTACTTCAAGAGCCTTCACCACTGCAGCACACGGGCTGTCTCTGCTGTGTTTTGCCTTCTCTTTATCTGCAGAATCCTTGTGAACATCATCCAGCTGTTGTTGAAGTGACATAGTTTTACATTGCAGTCCGGACAGTCTCTGCTCTAAAGACTCCTGCTTTACAATGTACATACTCACTGTTCTTTGTTCACTTTGATACTTCAGTTGAATGTTCTGCTTTTCAAACTGTGCTTCCATCAGGTCTCTCTGTGCACCTTCTAGAGCAAAACTCTTCTCTCGAAGAGCATCTTTCATGTGACAAAACTCAGCTTGCAGGCAACTGAATTTCTCTTCTGCATCACAGAGTTGTTGGAAAAGGGTTTCGGCACGAGAGTTCATATACTCCAGTGTACCAGACCATTCTTCTTTTGTTCTCTGGACAATGAAGGCAAGGTCTCTTTGGGAGACCTGACTTTGGTGACGCTCACTGTTAGCATCTGCCAGTCTGAGACGGTGGGCTTCAAGTTCTGCTTCTAGTTTTTCCTGGTTTTCTTTCGCTTCCTTCAGTTTGGCTTGTAGCACTTTATTCTCGTCTCGTAGTATGTTGAGCTGGCCATTATACTGGGCTGTTACTTTCATTAACCTTTCTTCACTGAGCTTTACAGCATTTTGAAGATCATCAGTCTTGTCTTTGATGATTTCCAAGTCCCGCAAGTGTTTCTTATCTATCTCCTCATTGTTCATTTTCATTCTTTCTACTTTCAATCTTAGTCTGACAATTTCTTTGTTCAGGAGATCTCTTTCATGTTCAAGCCTTTGACAATTCTAAGTAAAAGAAAGGAAACTTTTAGCTATCACTCAATAAAATATCACGATTTCCCCAGAAAGTAAATAATAACATGCACATTTATGAAATGAAAGGGTTGTAAAAAGCAGCTAACTGGGCAAAGAAGCTGGATCCAAACCTCAAACCTTATAGAGCATAAATTCCTGAAAGTTCAAAAATTTACATGAATGCAATGAATCTGTGAAAGCAAAAAAGAAATCAGTAAAGAATTTTTATGAATCTCCAAATTGGAAAAGGCTTTCTTTGAATGACAACAAATCCAAATGCACAAAACTCTAATAACTGTGACACACTAGAAAGTTGGGTGTACACTCTGGTGTCTAACCTACATCCCCCTCCATAGTAGGAGCCTCAGCTCTGCGTACACTAGAACAGGCAAAATTTGCCAACGTTCTTTAAGTTTTTTTTCTGAGAGCATTCTATAGATATTCTACTCTTCTAACATTTTTATCCTAAGTTATAACAATTATATCTATTGATAAATGACAAATCTAGGCATTGTGCAAAGCATTTCTCTATATATCAATTAACTCAGTTACTGATCACAATTCTGAAAAGGAGAGATTAAACGTATAAGCCCCTTGTAGGATTTTCCTCAGTCTTCTGATCCTAACCCATGAGGCTCATCTACCAAATCACAGTTACCTCTCTGGAATAAATAGATAAATGCAAAATAAGCCTTATATTTCAAAACACAAATGACAAATAAGATAAAATTTGCAGAGGTCTTCTTAGAAAATCATGAGATTACTTTAGATTATAATACATTT
This sequence comes from Nycticebus coucang, assembly GCF_027406575.1. Classification (NCBI taxonomy): domain Eukaryota; kingdom Metazoa; phylum Chordata; class Mammalia; order Primates; family Lorisidae; genus Nycticebus; species Nycticebus coucang. Next base: position 754,444 of record NW_026515585.1, read on the forward strand.
TGTTTCTTTCCTCTTCATAATGTTTGAAGTTGTAATAAATGTGAAATAGGGGAAAAAAAATCACTGAACTATTTTACTAGGAACAAAACCCCTAATAAGTCATCATTAAGTATATATTATGGTATATTATTTAAAAAAATTCTTTGTATTGAAATAAGATACTACTTGGATGCCAAGATTTATAATAAACAACTTTAGCTATAAATATCATAGTTAATTTTTAAGGCAAGATTTTTTTTTTTTTTTTGGCCGGGGCTGGGTTTGAACCCGCCACCTCCGGCATATGGGACCGGCGCCCTACCCGCTGAGCCACAGGCGCCGCCCGATTTTGGTTTGTTTTATAACAATAAGCATTGAATCAAAGAGACATCACAACTAATAGTGATGAAGTAAAATAATAAATGTGATGTTAACCAAAGATTAATTTACCTCCAGATTATTTCTAAGGGTCCCCAACTCCACATTTTGGGCTCTCAGTCTGTGTTCCAATTCTTCTTTTATCGCAACTTCTTTTCTATGTTGCTCTATTTCTCTTGTTAACTTTTCCTTAATTTGTTCAAATGCTATAGAATCATTTTTTCTCATCTGTTCCATTTCTTTTAGTGTGAATCTGCAGTTAAATATACTTATCTTAAAATTCATTTTGTTAGCGAAAAGTTCATTTTGAGACCTGACTCTTAATCTATTCATTGATTATCTAATAAAATGTCTGTTTTCTTGAATATTTGTTTTTTCTAGTTCTAAGGTTTTGAATATCTCACTTCATTTTCTCCCAAAAGACATGTACACATGAAAAGTAGATGTGAAAGAACATTCTCCTAATTGGTAAGTAAGTTTCTGTTAGTTTAGTTACTCTTGAAAAGGATACTGAAAATTTTCAAATGTATAAGTTGAAAATTACTTTTTTACATAGTCATAATTACTCCCAAACTGGGACAGATCATGGAGTGTAAACTAACCAAAATTTACCATTTATAAATAAGTTTATGAATTCACTGGAGGGAAATGTTCATCTCCACAAAACAGCACAAGCATTCCTGAAAGTCACTGGCAGTGTAAGAGAACTCATTCCGATGTCTCTCACACAACATATAATTGCAGACTGCTATTTTTATATTTGCTACCCACGTGTTCTGTGTTTCTGTTCTGAGTGATAATTTCAAGGTACTTGTTGATGCTGGTATATATTATAAACAATTCTGAAATTCCTTTTGGGGAAAGACAAGGTCTAATATTTAATTAAACAATGAAGAATAATATATGTTTTCAACACAAAAGTTTAAATTAATTTTATCTGTGTAGGAGAGATGTTGAACAAGCGAATCAGTAGTCACTTTCCATTTTCCTTTTCATTCCCTGCATTATGAAAACAAACTATGTAATTTCCTTAAGAAACTTCTTCTGGGGTGAAAAAGGCCAATTGAAACTCTGTTGGTTGAGTTATAAATTTGCATAAACATTCCTGAGAACCATTTCAAAATATTGATCAAAGCCATTTTCATTAGATTACTTTAACCCAAGAATTCTATATTGAAGAATATGTTAAAGGCATATAATTTGAAAATTAAGACTTGTGTAAAAATGTTCATAACAGTATTAATTATAATACAAATATTTAAAATTCCAAATTCAATTTGTTAAATAAAAGGAGATTTCCCTAAGGTGAACTTCTAATATAGTTATTAGAATTATGATTTAAAAGAATATACATTTAATTATCAGTAATGGTAATTACAATTAAGAACTTATTTTATTATTTCCAAGAATTTTATACCGCAGAAGACTAAGATGACTTCTCTCCTATTAAATACCAGATGATATGTCAGCAATGTCAAAAATTCTCCAATATATAAATAAATAAATATTTCAAATAAATAGTTCTAAATAAATAGTTCAAATGTTTCTTTAAAGCTAGGATTTCATACCTCAAACTGTGGAGTTTTTGCTCCCATTCACATCTTTGATGGTATAACTGTAACTTTATTCCTTTCGTTTTAGATAGCTTCATTTTTAGAAAAATAATCATAGTTTCCAGTGCTTTGATATTATCTGTAAGTTTTTTATAATAATTTTTGTTACGTTCTGCATGGCTCTTACAGGGAAGAGCTGTGTTTTGAATTTCCAATTGGTTAAAAGAATCTATATCAGTATGAAAAAAAAGAAAGAGAATACAGGAACAGTTTTTATATATAAAGGGCTTCACATTCTCACAGTCACTCACTCACACATTATACATATATAACCCAGTGGGTACCGTGGTGGACATGTGATACTGAGCTCTACAGACTAGACAGGACCTCTGCTCTTATTTAGCTTGAAGTAAAGTGAAAAAAAAAAAAGAAGACAAAACAGTGACAATTATTAATTCAGATAGATTCTGTAAGAAAATTAGTCTGTTATGTAAGAGAATTTAATCTATACTGGGCCCAGGGAAGATTTCTCTGAGGAAGAGATGGCCATACTGACAAATGAAGGATGAGAAGCAAGCAGTAAAGTAAAGCAAGAATAAAAGCATGCTGGCCAGTCCATAGCATGTGCTGAAGTTCTACTGCAATCTCCTTCTAGCCAAGACAGAGGAACAGGTGTTAATTTTCCATCTTCCCCCTTACCCCCCCAAAAAAAAACCCCAGCCAAAACACATTAAACAGTTATTATTCAGACAGTAGAATTTAGGCAACAAAGACAAAGATCTTTGAAAAATAGAAAACAAGAGAAGGAAGCCTTGGGAATGCCCCAGATCCCTGCCTTAACAGAGTTTTCAGGAAAGCACACCTGGAGAAAAAAAATAAAAAAAAGAAAAAGCCTGACCTACACGCTACCAGACTCCCCTAATTGTAGTTGAGTAAGGAGAGTCTGAAAAGACCAAAGCAGACAGTGATCACAGGATAGCAACTGAAGAGGAGAAAGCAGTATAGTGAAAGAATCCTGGAGATGTGTGGAGATTCCCCTCTCAGGTATTTATCAGAATAGTCAACTGTGCATGTGTGCTAGGAATTATTTGAGACTAAGAGAAAAATTATCTAAACAACATCAAGGTAAACCAAGCCCGGTGCTCATATAGTGCCAGGAAGTGTCCATTCTCATAATGAAGGATGGAAAAACACAGACTGCATAAGATAATCATGAAATAGGTCTTGCCTCTTGCGTAGGGTATTATCTCAAATTATAAAAGCAACAGCAGAAAGGGACAAGTTGTTTTAAAGTAATGCAACCCTATCCCTATGTAAATCTTAAGAAGATAAGTATAGACATGGAAGACATTAAAAATTAAAAAAACCTGTACTGATAGACGTGTAAATTGTAATGTCAGAGAGGCAGACTACACCAGCTAGGAAAAAAAAAAAAAAAAAAAAAAAAACATTAGATATCATGAAAGAAAATATTCACAAAACTGAGATATTTGTGATCTATGAGAAACCTTTGATGAAAAAATACTTCTAATTATCCAAAACTTCACAAAACCACCCAAAGGGAACTAGATGTCACTAGGTTCAACAAATACAGACATATCACAGATTTACTCACAGATTTATCCACCTAATGTATATACATATAATGTTAGAAGAAAAACAGTATTTAAATATACAATACACATATAAAATAACATTGTGGATTGTTCTCTACTTCATAATAGGACCGTTCAACAGCATGCTGTGCATGTTGTTTTATTAATAATTCACAAACTTCTGTTACTTTTTATATTTCCATCAGTGTACATCCTGTTTGTTACATATGAAAAGATTTCCTCTGCTATTCTAACAATTTTATTTTCATCTTTTAAGGCCTTAGCCTGCTACATGAAGCCTTCATTGATTCCTGCTGTTTCGCCAGATAAATAGGCATCTCCATCCTCAGGGCTGCCTTAGTACTCTAGTGTCATCTCTACTGCAATGTTCCTACCTAAACTGTAAGTCGTTTCTTGCCATGTCTCTAACCTTTGCCCCTATACTGTAAGCACAATATTTCAAAACTTCTGGAACAGTCTTTATCTGTTTTACTCAATAATTATTGATGCTGTAGCTGGAAGGAATATAAATAAAACTGTCAAAAATGAGTTTTCCAGCGATCATGTCTGAGTTGACACTTAGATGAGCCAAATTAAAGGGCGTAGGGGCCAGGAAAGGATGAGAGCAGGAGAGGAAGCAGAAAGCGAGAGAGAAAAAATCCTGAAAAAAACATATGTATATGTATTTATCTACAGTAGAGGGATTGGTGAGCCAGGCATTCTAGAAGCTCAGGGATGCCAGCAAAAAATGCAGACAAGGAAGAGACAGCAGAAATCCTTCTATGAAATTTCATGTGCTTGGATATTAGTATTTCAAAGAGATATTAATTATCCCATTTTCACCGAAGTAAATCACTCTAAATTCTATATGGAAGATGAATTTCAGTAAAACACAAGTGAATGGCAGAAGATGAATTACAAGGAAATATTGGAAGATAAAGTCAATGTGGGCCTGAAATAAGTGAATGTTTCTTGGAAATATTTTGGATATCAAATATCAGTGCCCCATATAGGTTGGATGTTTTTACCAAATAAATAAACATATAAACCCTGGTTTTGTATTTTGTTTCAATATTAATAAAAAACATAATAAATATCTGTGGATATGTCTACGTAATACAAAAGCCATTAGGAGTATCATAACAGCTTTCAAAGAGTTTGATGTTGCAGCATTTATGTGATGGAATATTATAAAAAGCAAAATAAATTAAACCAAATATACTTGTGTCAATATGGATTGATCTCACAAATACTGAGCAAATAAAAGAAAGTCACAGAATGACATATGAAGCCTGACAATTAAGTTTACAAACTCACAACCCTGTGCTTATGTTGGTAGTACTGTACAAGCCCCTCATTAAGGTTTCACAACCTTGGTGTATAAATGTCTCATAACTCTGTTTATGTTGACTGTCTTTCAGAATGGAGTTCATTATCAATGCTTTTACAGTTTTGGTGGGAGTGAAAACTAATGCAGCCTCTTTGGAAAGAAGTATGGAGAATCCTCAAAGAACTCAAATCAGACCTTCCAGATATCCCACAATCCCATTACTAGGCATCTACCCTCATATTAATCTGAAATAATAAATAAAATAAGATGGCTCTAAAAGAAATGAAATCTTTAAAAAAATCTAAACTAAATGTTAACAAATAAAATTCAAAGATATATTAAAAGGATAATACCTTATAAACAAATGAGGTTTATCCCAGGAACACAGGGTTAATTTAACATTCAAAAATCCATGTTATTCACCATATTACAAATCAAAAGTGAATTATAGGACCATCTCAGTAGACGGAGGCATGAGAAAAAATTTAATACTCATTCTGTATTTAAAAACACTCTCAGCAAACTAAGAATATAAAGGAACTTCTTCAGCATGACAAGGAGCACCTGTGATAAACTTTCAGCTAACAGATGTCATGGGGAGAACTGAATGCTTTCTCTCTAAGACCAGGAACAACACAGGAATGCTGCTTTCAGTGCTGTCATTCAGCATTGCACTGAAGATTCTGGCCAGTACAGTGAGCCAGAAACAGGAATCAAAGGCATCCTAATTGGAAGGAAGAAGTAAAACGTGATCTTTATTTACAACCATGATCACATGCTAGGGTGAGTGAACTCCAACCTGTGAGCTAGCTTTGTTTTATGATAACGCAGATGTTCATTAATGTCTGTATTGACTGCTCTATGACTACTGTCATACAATAATGACAGAATTGATGAGCTACATCAGAGTTTGCTTTACAACAGGTTTAAAATATTTACAATCTTTTTTTATTTCTCAATAATTTTTTATTAAATCATAACTGTTTACATTAATGCATTTCTGGGGTACAATGTGCTGATTTTATATATAATTTGGAATGCTTACATCAAACTGTTTACTATAGCCTTCACCTCACTTACTTACTTATTGTGTTAAGACGTATTTATACTCTACTCTTAATAGATTTGACATGTACCCTTGAAATTACCTGCACCCCCAAATTACCTGACCCCTCCCCTCCCCTCACTCTCCTCTTTCCTCCTTCATTCTGGGCGATAGTTGTGTTTTATCTTTCATATGAAAGTGGGGGTGATTGCATATTGGTTTCTCAAAAGTACTGAGTACATTGGATACTTTTTCTTGCATTCTTGAGATACTTTACTAAGAAGAATATGTTCCAGCTCCATCCATGTAAACATAAAAGAGCTAAAGTCTCCATGTTTTTTTAAGGCTGCATAACATTCCATGGTATACATATACCACAGTTTATTAATCCATTCATGGGCGGTTGAGCTTCATCCATGATTGGGCAATTATGCATTGGTTGCAATAAACATTCTGCAAATATCTTTGTTGTATAATGATTTTTGGTCATCTGGATATAGGAGAGGAATTGGAGGATCATATAGCAAGTCTACTTTTGGTTCCCTGTGTTCTCCAAACTTCTTTCCAAAAAGAATGTATTAGCTTGCATTCCCAACAGCAGTGCAGAATTGTTCCCTTTTCTCCACATCCATGAAGAAAGTAGTTTGAGAAAGCAAAGCTTTGACAACATACAGTCCATTTAGAAAATCTCAATGAATCTATCAAAGAAGGTACTACAAGTCATAAATGAGTTGAGTAAGTTGATGATACAAAATCAACATATAGAAATCACCTGTATGTCCAAATACAACTGGCATAAAAATATAAAAGCAAAAATGTTTAAAATGTCATTTATAACAACATAAAATACAGATAAATGCAATAAAATAGGGAGGATGTATATACTCCATAGCACAAAATGTTAGCTGAGAAAATTAAATATGACCTTCACAAATAAAGTAATGCACTTTATTCAGGAATGAAATAATTCATTATTGTTAAGAAGTCAATTATCTCCAAATTAACCTATAGAAGCATCATAAGCACAACCTAATTCCTAGTAGGCCAGTAAGTTGTTTTTCGTTTGTTTGTTTGCTTCTTTTTGTTTGTTTGTTCATTTTTGTAGAGACAGAGTCTCACATTGTTACCCTTGGTAGGGCAATAGCTCACAGCAACCTTCAACTCCAGGCCTTAGGTGAGTCTCTTATTTCAGCCTCCTGAGTACCTGGGACTACAGGCACCTGCCACAACTACTGGCTATTTTTTATTTGCAGTTTGGCCGGGGCCAGGCTGCAACCATCCTTTGAACATGCCACCATCGGTATATGGGGCTGGCGCCCTGCCCACTGAGCCGCAAGCGCCACCCAGTAACTTGTTTTTAATTGACAAGCTATTCTAACATTTATGCACCAAAATAACCCTGAAAAATATAACCAAATTGAAGGGGTGCTTTTAGGAATTGTATGAACCCTTATTAACTAGAACAACATGAAACAGACACAGCTTGAGTGTCCCTTATCCAAAACGCTTGAGAGCAAAAGTGTTTCAGATCTTGAAACATACGTATACATAAAATAAGATCATCTTGGGGATGAAACCTAAATCTAAACACAAAATTACACCTAGGTTTTATATACATCTTGCAATAGTTTGAGAATAATTTTCTACAGGCTTTTGAATAATTTTGTGCATGAACAATGTTTGTGTACATGAGGTCAGGTATGGAATTTTCCACTTGTGGTATTATGTTGACACTCCAAAAGTTTCACATGTACACCTTGGTGCCAATAGCACAGTGGTTATGGCGCTAGCCACATACACCGAGGGTGGCAGGTTCTAACCTGGCCCAGGCCAAGTAAATAACAGTGACAACAGCAACCATAATAGCCAGGCATTGTGGCAGGTGCTCGGAGTCCCAGCTACTTGGGAGGCTGAGGTACCTGAGAATTGCTTAAGCACAAGAGTTTGAGGTTGCTGTGAGTTGTAACGCTATGGCACTCTACTGAGCACAACATAGTGAGACTCTGTCTCAAAAAAAGGAATAAATAAAAAAATTAAAAAAAATTCAGATTTAGTAGCCTTTCATATTTCAGAGTTTTGGAATAGGGATGCTCAACTTGTATAATGGCAGCCAAACTTAAGATGGTTTGACTTAGAATTTTTCAACTTTTTGATGGACTTATTGGGGGCATTAAATGGATTTTTAATTATGATTGTTTTATCAGGACATAGCTGTATATTTGAGGAGCACCTATAGATTAGTGGAACACAACAGAACATCCAGAAACGGACCAGCATGTGTACAGACAACTTGTTTTCAACAAAGGTGCAATGTCAATGCACCAGAGCAACAATGGCTTTTTTGGCATATGAACAAACTGGAGTTCCACATCCCCAAATTGAACTGAAATCCATACCTCAAACCATGAACAAAGAAGAATTCAAGAAGGATTATAAGCTTAAATGTAACAACAAAGACTGTAAAACTTTTAGATGTATAGGAGAAATTATTTGTGACCTTTCACTAGGTAGACCATTCTTAAATAGGACAAAACAAAAGCCATTATTAAACAAACAGATAAACCAGAATTCATTGGAATACTATTAAAAAATGAACACTGGGGTGTGGCCCCTGTGGCTCAGTGAGCAGGGTGCCGGCCCCATATACCAGGGTGGCGGGTTCAAAACCTGCCCCGGCCAAACTGCAACAAAAAAAAGCCGGGCGTTGTGGCGGGCGCCTGTAGTCCCAGCTACTCGGGAGGCTGAGGCAGGAGAATCGCCTAGGTCCAGGAGTTGGAGGTTGCTGTGAGCTGTGTGACGCCACGGCACTCTACCGAGGGCCATAAAGTGAAACTCTGTCTCTACAAAAAAAAAAAAAAAAAATGAACACTGGGAAACATTTTTTGGAACGTTTGGAAACATTCCTTGGAATGCAAACCAGGAAAGATTCCTTACAAAAAACAAAGCTAGTAAAGAAACTGTATCCAGAATATATAAAGAACTCTTAAAACTCAACAAAGAGAAGAACAGTCTAATTTTTTAAATGGCAAGAAATTTGCAAAGACAGCTCATTGAAGATGAACAGATGGCAAATATGCACATGGGCATGGGAGGATGCTCAACACGATGAGTCATTAGGATGCTGTGTATTGAAACCAAAATAGTATGCACAATGCATGCACATCAGAATGTCTAAAATTAAAAACAATGATATACTGAGTGTGAAGATGCAGAGAGAATGGAACTGTCATGGACTGCTGTCAGGAATGGAAAATGGTACAAATACTATGAATACTATGGAAAGTAATTTAGCAGGTTCTAAAATAAGGGAATGTAAAACGCCAGGAGGAGAGTGCTGTGGGTGATGAATATGTTAACTCTCTTATTATGGCCATGGGTTCACTTGTATATTTCAAAACTTATGATATTGCACATTTCTTCATATACTAATTACGCCTCTCTGAAGCCATTGAAAGCAGGAACAAACACCTAAGACAGTGGCTGAAACACACAAAGAAAGAACAGCCAGGCACAACTCTAGCAAGATAATGCTAGAGTTGAGATCTCTAATCTTATAATAATGAGAAGTGGTAGATGTATTTTCAACAAGGATTTTTAACACGATGGGATCCTCATTTTTAAAAGTACAGTAGGCCCTCCATAGTTGACCACCTCCCTGCATTGACCACCTCAATTTGACCTCAGGTTGACCACACATCCACCACACATACGTATCTGTACAGTAGGCCTAGTTCCTTATGTTGGCCATCTCCATGTGTTGACCAGTTCGTTATAGTCCCTTGAGTGGTCAACTCACAGAGGATTGATGATATATATATATAATGGTTGCAGAGTAGAGCATGGCCTCAGGAGATGGGGTTGTGAGGAAAGCAGTTCTAAGGTTACCCTAGCATTCCGAGTGGGAGATAATGGCAACCTGATCTTGGGGAAGTGTAAGAGAGAAGTAGGGTCAGCAACACACGTGGGTGCCATTTACACTGAGAGAAGTACAGTGGGATTCTCAGAACTCTTTGACTGAGCTCATAACATAATGTAGTTCTCATTCTACATGAACATAAAGCCATTTCTGAGATTAATGTTACCATAATACATGTGTGCTCTATGGTGCAGTGCTAAGCAATGCATATGCTACTGTAGGACACATAAAAAGGTCTTACACTCATGCACTGGTCCTACCTTTATAGTGCTTTCCATGTTGTTTAGCAAGAAATGTCAAATTCTTATAATTAACAGAAGGCAACTCATAATCCTCTGAGTCTCCCTCAGATGAACAGGTTAAGTCATCATGGTCATCCATAGTGTGTATTTGTTTTTTCACCTATAAAATAAAGAACAGTGCTTCAAAATGTCCCCCAAATGTTTACAGCATAGTCTAAATGTACAGAAGTGATAGTTATCCATTTTCTTTTCTTTTCTTGCTTTTTTAATAAGTTATTTGTACATAGATCATAAACACATTTATGCCATTTCGGGATTCAATGTGTTGATTATTTGTACCACTTTACTTCTTTTATGTTTACATGGATGGAGCTGGAAAATACTCTTCTTCGTAAAGTATCTCAGGAAAGAAAAAAATATTTATTTTTTATATGAGCAAAACCACAGATATTTTGTAAAGTACTGATGTGTGCTAAAAGGATGACACTTTTACCTATGGCTATGGTTCCTTAATCAGTTTTTAAAGGAAATGTCTTTATAGCAAAAGACTCTGTTTTTACTTTAACTTTATATATATATATATTTTTTGCAGTTTTTTTTGGCCAGGGCTGGGTTTGAACCCACCACCTCTGGCATATGGGGCTGGCGCCCTACCCCTTTGAGCCACAGGCACCACCCCTTAACTTTATATTTTCAAATAATGACATGTTTGATGATTTTTTAATAATACCTTGTTCTTGTTCTTAGATGTTCTCTTTGTAGGCCTAAAAAACACAAATAATTCCTTTTAGCAAATAGGAAATATTCAAAATGCAAAATATCTAAAATAATTGCTGTTTAATAAAATATCTGCATTTGTCATTTATTTCTCCTACTTATAGAGTTTTTAGGGTTTTTAATACATAATGTAAAATCAATCATGTTCTACAAGAGGGATTGAAGTATAAACAGTAACATTAAGAGACAAAGAAAACATACTACATAACATCCTAACAAAGAATTACATTTAGATCAAGCCTTCTGAAAAAGAGAAAGGACAATCATACTTCTTGCATTATTTGATAGAAATATACCAGGTGTTTGTCACTCTCCTTTTTAATATATATGGTAATTTACAGGCACTAATACTTATTTTTATTTGCATTATCTTTCTAACATACTTATATGAGGGAAATTCTTTTTTTAATAATGTTAAATGTTTGTAATAATGTTAATAATGTTAAATTCAAGGCCAGAAGCTGTGGCTCACACCTGTAATCCCAGCACTCTGGGAAGCAGAGGCAGTGAACTGCCTGAACTCATGAGTACAAGACTAGCCTGAGCGAGAGTGAGACACTGTCACTAAAAATAGCCAGGCATTGTGGTCGGGGCCTGTAGTCCCAGCTACTTGGGAAGTTGACCAAGAGAATCGCGTAAGCCTAATAGTTGGAGGTTGCTGTGAGCTGTGACACCATAGCATTCTACCAAGTGTTACAAAGTGAGACTCTGTCTTTAAAAAAGAACAATAATTATAATAATGTTTTTCATCTGTACTTTCACAACTTACTATGTAATTACTATGTAGTATTTAAAGCACTGTATATGTATTTAATTAATGTGAATCCTTACAGAGCTCTGTGATGTAGCTACCCTTTTACAGATGTTATCATCCTGTATGGTTTTATAAAGGAGGAGACTAGGCTCAGAACACCAAGTAATTTGCCCAAGCACATACAGATGGTCAGTAGAGACCACACATTCAAACCCTAGAATTCTGGCTCCAACACATGAGCTTCATAGCCTGTTGTGAAAATCAAATTTATTGTCAACTGCTCTTAAATGATAGGATAGTAGATAAATCAATATAATCATTCTTTTTATGGCCATAATTATAAACAAATTTTCTAAATCTCACATATTTTTTAAAAACTAAAAGCCTTCATATTGTTGTATCTAGGCAGTTAGAGAAACCTACTTTCAACAAGTTCAAAACTTATTTTTCTAAAGAAAATTCCTCATCATCACTAAATTATCTATTCCACTGTTTAATCGTGTATTCAACAAATACTTATTGAGTATACAATACACGTCCATGACACTATTGATACAAAGAAACGTGGTTTTCAAGCTTTATAAATTTACGATACAAAAAAGTGTTATCTGAGATAAACTGTCAATCATTTATTTTTCTATTGTACATAATCAAAATCTTCCCTTGTCTAGGCTATAAAGATAATACCTTTGATAATTTAGAGTATCTCATAAAATCACAATGCTGCTATTGTTAATGTCATTATACTATGTATATTTTTATCTCCATGTAACACTAGAACTTCATTGAGATAAAGGAGTGTATAACCAAGAGGTACAGAAACACATCTCTCGGTTTACCTGCCAGTTTGGGGCCAAAAATTTCTGTGAAAGCTGTAATGTTGCCACAATACTGTAGTGAGAACAGGGAAGACAATATTCTGGTTTTCCACTTAAACATCAATGTTAAATTTGGTGTCAAGCCCACACAACTGAACCATCTGTGCATGGGTTTTTGCTGGTGCCAGTCAGAAACAAAGGCAATCCGGAGTCCATCTTTGGCCTTTCCATAGCCACATGAAGAAAAAAAGATTGAGGCAAATGACGTTAGGGTTATTTGAGGCTATTTAGAAATTTGGCGTGTTCTCCTCTTGGTAACAAAATTTCTCCTCTGATCTATGGACCAGAGTTTTCTTTTAGCATTCCCTCCCTTTTTTTTAGAGGCCACGATTAATGCAGTGCTTGTGTGGGAGTCTGTCCCCACAGGGACACTTGAAAAACTTTTTCATGCCATTGAGCCAGTGGAGGTCGTGCTGCTCACTGACACAGGTCTCCAGCACATGGAGATGGGTGTAGGTGCCCATCTTGCATGTCACGACCAGACACTTCACTTCTCTGATGTTTCTCATCTTTTCTTCCATTTGTTCTTTTTTCACCAGTGCCTCAAAATAGCATTTATGCAGCTCAGCCTCAGCCTCTTTCAGGACACCTGTGCACTTTGACTTTACTTTTAGAATTTCCTGAAATTACTCAGATTCCAGTCAGGCAAACTGCTCTCTCCTTTTCTTCATGGCAGGCTCCAATTCATCCTCAGCTTGGGAAGAAAACATGGTGTTCTTTTCTACACATTTCATCACTCCCACGGTATACTGGGAATCCTTTTGTATCATTTTGAGGCTAATTTGTTGTGTTTCTGTAAGAAGCTGGCCTTTGCTCATAATTTGGTGATAGCAGCCAAGTTTTTTTGTTTCTGCTAAAGCACTCAGTTTTGGTTTTGGTGGTTGTGACTCATCAGAAAAGAGAATGTCATTTCCTTTTGAGATGCCACACCCAATCTTGGGCATCCACCTGGTCAGGATGCCTTCCATCCTGGGGAAATCAGTCCCCATCCATGAAGACTGGGCATTGGGCTATTAAGATGAGGATGGCAGAGCCAGGCTCTTGACTTCATTTCAGCCTTGGAGAAATTGTCTCCAAAAAGCTTCTGATTTCCTTTCCCTCATCTACAACATTTGCTGCTTCTGTTGTTTAAGAGGGCCGATGCCAATACAGACTGCATGGTAGGTTTGGGGCTTCCCATGATCCCTGTAGTCATGGCCTTGACTAAATGCTACAGGCTTCTGGCTTCACTCAGTGGCAGATCCCTCAATTCTTTGAACTCCACAGAGCAAGACAAGCTCTTCTGGGGGCATTCTGAGTATTTGTTTTGTTTCCTGTATGATCAAGTCTGCACCTATGACAACCATATTGCTCAGAGTGGTTTGAATCATCTTCGTAGGCACAACAGCTGCTACAACTGAGGCCACATAGGACGCGGAAGAAACTCCTCAGTGGTAAAAACCATCTTGACATAGCCATTCTTCAAGGCTGGTGACTTTGCAGACAAACTTCTTTGGAATTTATCCTCTGGATAAGGTGGACTGCAGGTCAGCCTGTTGTGCACTGAGTTTCCAGTACTGAGCCTGGATGTGACACTCAAGTATTCAGAGTTTCACAAATTAACCATCTGTGCATGAGGTTCTCCATTCTTTTTCTTTGCTTTATAGGTTTCAAGATCAAGAGCTTCACCCATAATTAAGAGATTCTGGGGATGATCCATAGCTAAGGACACCTTCTCTGAGCCATCCTTGGGCTTCACGGGTGAGCATTGAGCAATCCTATAAAAGAACCTTGTTCTAACTTCAATTTTACTATTTATTCATTTATGTATTTATTTTATTTATTTTTATTGTTTGAAATTTATTAAGGGTACAAAGAATTAGGTTACACTGATTGAAGTTGTTAGGTAAACTCCCTCTTGTAATTGTGTTCCACCCCCAAGAGGTGTGCCATACACTGTGACCCCTTACCATACTGACTCCGCCCCTCTCCCCATTCCTCATTTCCCTACCCCCCACCTTCTATTAGACCACTTACAGCCTTCTTATTAGAATTGAGTACATTGCATTCTTTCTTCTCCACTCTTCTGATGCTTTATGAAGAGAAATGTGTTCCACCTCCATACAGGTTAGTAAAAAAGATGTAAAATCTCCATCTTTTTTAATGACACAATAGTATTTCATGGCATACAGAAACTACAGCTTGTTAATCCATTCCTCAGTTGATGGGCATTTAGGTTTTTTCCACAGTTTGGCAATTGTAAATTGAGCTGCAAATGTCCAGTGCAAATGTTTAGTACAATTTTTTTTCCATGTGGCTAGATGCCTCATTAAGGAAATGCAGGACTAAATGGGAGGGCTAGTTTGAGTTCTTAGAGGATTCTCCATACTTCCTTCCAAAAAGGTTGTACTGGTTTTCAGTACCACCAGCAGTGTAAAAGTGTTCCCTTCTCTCCATATCCACACCAGCATCTGCAGATTTAAGACTTTGTGATGTGTGCTATTCTCATTGGGGTTAGGTGGTATCTCAGGGTAGTTATGATTTACATTTTTCTGATGATGAGGGAAGATGAGCATTTTTCAAATGTTTCTTAGCCATTTGTCTGTCTTTGTCAGAGAAGGTTCTGTTTGTGTCTCTTGCCCCGATGTAGATGAGATTGTTTACTCTTTTTCTTTCGATTAACTTGAGTTCTCTGTAGATTCTAGTTATCAGTCCTTTGTCAGATTCATGCCCTGGCAAATATCTTTTACCATTCTGAAGATTATCTTCTTGCTTTCCTTGTTGTGTCCTTAGTGATGCAGAAGATTTTCAGCTTAATTAAGTCCATTTGTTAATTTTTGTTGTTGTTATGATGGGCCCTAAAGTCTTTGTCATAAAATTTTTCCCTAGCTCAACATCATCAAGAGTTTCCCCCTACATTTTCTTCTAAGATCTTTATCATTTTGTGTCTTAGATTGAAGTCTCTTATCTATCTTGAGCCAATTTTTATAAGGGGTGAAATGTGTGGGGCAAGTTTCAGTCTTTTCATGTGGTTATGTAGTTTTCCCAGCACCATTTTTTGAAAATTAGTTATTTTCCACACTGTGTATTTTTGTTTGGTTTATCAAAGATCAGATGGCAAGAGGAGATTGGTTTGATCTCTTGGTTTTAAATTTGGTTCCATATGTCTATGTCTCTATTTGTGTGCCAATGCCATGGTGTTTTGTTTATGGCAGATTTGTAATATAGCCCAAAGTCTATTAGGGTGATGCCTCTGACTTTGTTTTTATTACTAAGAATAGCCTTAGCTATATTGCTTGTTTTTTGGTTCCATAAAAAATGAAGTACTATTTTTTCCAGTTGTTCAAAATATGTCAGTATTTTAATCCCCATTGCCTCAAATTTGTAGATTACTTTGTGTAGAATAGGCATTTTGGCAATGTTGATTCTTCCCAGCAAAGAGCATGGTATGTTCTGCAATTTGTTAGTATCTTCTGCAATTTCTTTTCGTAGGGTTTCATAATCTTTTGTGCAAAGATAGTTCACCTCTTTTGTTAGGTATATTCTTAAATATTTAATTTTCTTTGAAGATACTCTGAAGGGAATTATGTCCATGATTTGCTTCTCAATCAAGAGAAGCTGAACTTAGTTGTTACTGGCATATACAAGGCTACTGATCTTTGGAAATTGATTTTATACCCTGAGACATTTCTGGTATTTCCTGATAACTTCCAAGAGTGTTTGGTTGAGTCTCCAGGTTTTCTAAATATAACAGTATATCAGCAGGAAAGAGGGAGAGTTGGACCTCCTCTGCTCCCATTGGGATGTCATTTATTTCTTTCTATTGCCTGATTGTATAGGCTAGAATTTCTAGAACTCTTTTGAGTAATAGTGGTGAGAGTGTGCATCCTTGTCCGGTTCCAATTCTCTTGGAAAAGCATTCAATTTTACACCATTCTGCATGACGTTAGCTGTGGACAGATGTCTTCAATCATCTTAAGAAATATACCAAATATGCCTATATTTTAAATGTTCTTGTTAGTAAAGAATTCTGAATTTTAACAAATGCTTTTTCTGCCTCTATTGAGAGCATCATTTAGACTTTGTTTTTATGGATAGGATGTATTACATTTATGCATTTACATACGTTAAAAAAACCTGCATCCCTTGGATGCAATCTACTTGATTGTGATGCATACTTTTTTTGAAATGAGTAGCTGTAATCTATTAGCTAAGATTTTATGGAGTATTTTTCCATCTATATTCATTAGTTAAATTGGTCTGAAGTTCTCCTTGTTTGTTAAGTCCCTTCCTGGTTTTGGAATCAAAACAAAAGTGATATTTGCTTTATAGAATGTGTTTGGGAAGGCTCCAGCCTTGTCAATGTTTTGAAATAGGTTCTTCAGTATAGATAGGAGCTCATCTTTGAAGGTGTGATAGAATTCTGTTGTGAAGTCATCTGTTCCTGGGCTTTTGTTGTTGTTGGTGTTAGAATCTTTGTTACTGTTTCTGCACTCTCAGCATTTGATATCTGCCTTTTCAGGAGATCTATTTCTTCCTGGTTAAGTCTAGGAAGATGGCATGATTGCAGCTATTGGTCCATTTCCTCCACATTGCCAAATTTCTAGACATAATTTCTTGTAGTAGACTGAAACTCGACCAATACCTTTCACCCCTTAAAATAATTGACTTAAGATGGATAAAAGATTTAAATCTAAGACATGAAATGATAAGAATCTTAGAAGAAAGTGTGGGAAAAGTTCTTGATGATGTTGGACTCGGGAAAGATGTTATGACAAAGACCTCAGTAGCAATCACAACAACAAGTAAAATGAACAAATGGGACTTAATTAAGCTGAATAAACTTCTGTCCAGCTAAGGACACAACAGGTAAAGCAAATAGACAACCTTTAGAATGGTTTTACACATGTTATGAATCTGATAAAGGTTTGATAATTAGAATCTACAGAGAACTCAAATTAAATCAACATCAATAGAGCAAAAAAATTCCATCTACTACTGGTCAAGTGATATGAACAGAACCTTCTCTGAGGAAACCGATGAGTGGCTAATAAACATATGAAAAAATACTCATCTTCCCTGATCAATAGAGAAACGCAAATCAAAACCGCCCTAGACATCATCCAACTCCAGTGAGAATAGCCCACATCACAAAGTCCCAAAGTTGCTGATGTTGGTAATGGGGAACACTTTACACCCTAGCAGGAACTGCAAACTAATGCAACCTTTTTGGATAAAAGTATGGAGAATCTTCAGAGAACTCAAATCAGAACTTTTATTTGATCCTCAAATCACATTAATAGAGATATAACTACTCAGAAGAAAAAAAATATTTTTTAATAAAGACATTTTCACTAGATTGTTTACTGCAGCTCAGTTTACATTTGCCAAGATTTTGAAACAACCTGAATGCCCATCAACTCAGAAATGGATCAAGAAACTGTGGTATGTGTACACCATACTTCTCAGTCATTTTAAAAACAGAGAGTTTACATCTTTGATATTAACCTGGATGGAGGTGAAATGCATTCTTCAGTAAAGCATCAGAAAATAGAAACACAAATATCCAACATACTCAATAGTAGTACAAAGCCAGTAGACAATCTAATACATGTCCACATAAGAGAAAATCTCATTTCAGTTCAAGTTGGGAGGAAGGGGAACAAGGGAAGGGGCAAGAGAAGGTTGGAGGGAGATTGGTGTGCTCCTACTTAATAGGCAGAATGTAAGGGTACATGGAACACCTCTTGAATCCGGGACACAACTACAAGAGGGACTCTACCTAACTAATGAAAATAATGTAATCTAATTGTTTATACCCTCACATTAACATGAAATTAAAAAAAAAAGAAACAGGAAAAGAAAAGACCTGATTATCATTTTGTCCATGTATATAAATAAAGACCGAAGAATGACTGAAATTTCAAGGGAAGTATGTATTGTGTGATAAAAATCATCCAAATTTAGGATATTTTATACTCATTCACTATACAAAGTAAATATTTATGTTAAAATTTTGAATTCCATAATGGAAATAAAAGGGGAAAATTTGCAAAAACAATCTTATTGTATAAATAATGCAACATGAGATCTGTTGAATAATGTGATGTGGTTCATATTGAAATGCATAATCTTTTAAAAGAAGACTTGCTGCATTAGTAGTACTGGGTTTTACCACAAGAGTCAGTAAATTAACACGTGAGCCAAGCTCAGCCCACTGCCTGCTTTTGTCAGCAAAGTTTTATTGGATCACAGGCATGCCGGTTCCTTCATTTTCTATGACAGATTTTGGACTATAACAAAATCCATATGGCTCACAAAGTCTAAAACATATTTACTCTCTGGCTTTTTTTTTTTATTTATTTATTTATTTTGTAGAGACAGAGTCTCACTGTACCGCCCTAAGGTAGAGTGCTGTGGCGTCACACGGCTCACAGCAACCTCTAACTCTCGGGCTTACGCGATTCTCTTGCCTCAGCCTCCGGATTAGCTGGGACTACAGGCGCGCGCCACAACGCCCGGCTATTTTCCTGTTGCAGTTTGGCGGGGGCTTGGTCTGAACCCGCCACCCTCAGCATATGGGGCTGGCGCCCCACTCACTGAGCCACAGGCGCCACCTACCTACTCTCTGGCTTTTTAAAGGAAAATTTGGCCAAGACTAATTTTATTAGATTAAACGACCTCTGATGTAATCATTTTTACACTTTATTGAAAGGTATATATGGAAAACGAGTGCCAATGTGCAATCATTTGCTGATATTCAGACTAATTTGAGGTTCCAATAGTTGAGCACTCACTCATGTATTGAGAACAAAACCAAAAATGTAATAACCTCCAACCTTCTTGGTTATAAGCTAGAATTCCAACAACATGTAGCTGCCTTTTGCAACCAGGCAGATATTTAAGCAATTCTATCAAAATTTGATTATATGTATCACTAAACTAAATACTTTAAGCATACTTTCATTGGGAAATGATTAGTATACTACAGATTCACCTCATTTTAGATTAGTATACTACAGATTCACCTCATTAGTATACTACAGATTCACCTCATTTTAGAAAATAATTGCATGCAACATTACTTTATGGGTGTGGTGTTTAAGTATTTCCTTACTGACACGTATTTACACTATATCCAACTTTTGATATGACAATGTTATAATAAACTTCTGTGATACACATATATGATAACATAGTTATATAAAAGTTCTTAACATACATAATTAGTACTATGTATTTTAACATAGGTTATATATATATTAGATACAAACATATTGGTTTATTTTATGTATATATCATAGATAACAAATGTTCTTAACATGTTTGTGTGTTTACATGGGTCATATTTTCCTGTAGGATCTAGCTGCAGAACTGGACCTCTTAGATTCAATGAATGACATATTTGAAATTTGATGCCCATTGCTAAATTACCTGTCAACGTGAATTTACCAGTTTATCAACAAATAGTGCATGACAATAAATTTTCTACACATTTCTCAGCACTGCTTTTGTTAAACAAAAATATCAGCATGACTGAAAACAATGATCTCCCATTGTTTGTAACTTGTTGTAAATTTGCATTGTTCTAATAGCAGGCAAAGGCTGAAAATCCTTAGGTTAAGTATACAACTGGTTAATTGTGAATGTTAGTCCAAATTAAAATTAGTTTTCTTGTACAGTAATAATTATCTACTATGAAACACCGCTACAGGCTCACCTGTCCCACTTTTCATTCTCCTTCCTAGAAAACTGCTGATTGTAGGTTTCTCCAGCCTTTCTTTTTTGAGTAAATCCATCATCATCACTGTCATCAGTTGCAAAATCACAGAGGTATTTAGATACTTCTATCTCATTAGCTTCACACTTCTTCCTTTGTTTTTTAACCTTGATGAAAAGTTTAGTAGAAGGGATAATTGTTACTACTTTAGTCCTTAAAAAGAATTTTTTTGTTTTGATTGATTTTATCACTTTACTTTGTTATGATTAGAGCCAGCAAAATATTTTGTTATTACTTTAATTTTAGCATTACATTTGAGTATTATCACATAATTGTGAGATATAATTATAACTTTGTTATTTAAATTGTTTGGAGAATCTGCTTTATATCACTTTGAGTGAGTCAAACAGAATTTTTCAAAATTTCAAAAAGGGCCATTCTTAACTTTGTCATTCCCTTTTCCTGTTGGTATTGAATGAATTTTCACCCCATTTGACTGTCAGAAATTGAGAAATAAAAAGACAAACAAAAGATGCCACCTTCTATCCTTTCATTTATTTCTTTATATACTTATTTATCTAAAAGTATTATGGAGGTACAAATAGTTTGGTTACGTAGATTGCTTTTGTAATGTTTCAGTCATCGATAGAAGTATGTCTTTCACCCAGAGAGTGTTCACTGTACCTGTTAGATAGGTTTCTGCTTCCCCTCCCCCGTCACCCCCTGCTTCATTTCTATTGAGGTTTACTTCACATGTGTGCCCATCAATTTAATTCCATTTTAGTAGTAAGTACATGTGATATTCATGTTTTCATTCTTTAGATACTTCACTGAGGATAATCGTCCCTAGTTCTAATGGTCCCTAGTTATATCCAGATTGTTGCAAAGACATTAAGTCATTCTTTGAGGCTTAGTATTCTATGGAATACATGAACCATGTTTTATTAATCTACTCATGAATTGATGCGCATTTTGGTTGATTCCCCATCTTTGTAATTGTGAATTGTGTTGCAATGAACACTTGAGTACAGGTATTTTTTGATAAAATGACTTCTTTTACAAATTTGGAGGCATCACATTACCACCTTCAAACTATACTACAAGTATAAAGTAACCAAGACAACATGGTTTTGACACAAAAATAGAGACACAGGCTGATTAAACAAGACAAAATACCCATATACAAAACCATCCACATATAGCCACCTGATCTTTGACAAAGCAGGCAACAACATATGTTGGGGTATCTCTCCCTTTCAATAAAAGGTGCCAGTAATATTGTATTTGTATAGCCATATGCAGAAGAATAAAATAGGATCCATACTTCTCACCACTCAAAAAATTAATATAAGATGAATCTTATTTGATCATAATGTATAATTTTTTTTCTTTTTTTATTAAGTCTTTTGTACATAGATCATAAACACATTAATGCCATTTTCAGTGTGTTGATTACTTATACAAATTGGGAGTGCTTACACATCATATTAATCAATGTAGCTTTCACCTCATTTACCCAATTATATTATAAGGACATTTGTGGTCTACACATGATAGATCCAACTTGTACTTGCAATGTGCTCCATAGGTGTGGTCCTCCTTCTATCCCCTACTATCCCTCCCACTGCCTCCCTTCTACTTTCCCTCCCCTTCCCTCCTTCATCCTAGGCTAAAGTTGTGTTTCAATTTTCATATGCAAGTGTCAGTGATTATAAATTGGTTTCACAGTAGTACTGAGTATATTGTATACTTTTATTTTCATTCCTGAGATACTTTACTAAGAAGAATATTTTCCAGCTCCATCCATGTAAACATAAAAGAGGTAAAGTCTCCATTTTTTTTTTACTGCTGCATAGTACTCCATGGTATACATATACCACAATATATTAATCCATTCATGGGTCCATGAGCACCTGGGCTTCTTCTGTGAGTTGGCAATTATGAATTGAGCTGCAATGAAAAATCTGGTGCAAATATCTTTATTGCCAAATGATTTTTGGTCCTTTGGATATACACCTAGAAGAAGAATTGCAGGATCAAACGGTAGGTCTACATTTAGATACCTGAGTGTTCTCCAAACTTCCTTCCAAAAGGAACATAATAGTTTGCATTCCCACCAGCAGTGCAGAAGTCTTCCCTTTTCTCCACATCCACGCCAACATCTGTTGTTTTGGGATTTTGTGATGTGGGCTACTCTTACTGGAGTTAGGTGGTATGTTAGAGTAGTTTTGATTTGAATTTCCCTAATGATTAAAGATGATGAGCATTTTTTTCATGTATCTGTAGGCCATGCATCTGTCTTCTTCAGAGAAGCTTCTGTTCACGTTTCTTGCCCACAATGAAATGGGATCACTTGTTTTTTGCTTAGTAAGAAGTTTGAATGGATTCTCTGTGGATTCTGGTTCTTAGACCTTTGTCAGTAGTATAACTTGCAAAAACCCTCTCCTGGGCGGCGCCTGTGGCTCAGTGAGTAGGGCGCCAGCCCCCTATGCCGAGGGTGGTGGGTTCAAAAACAGCCCCGGCCAAACTGAAACCAAAAAATAGCCGGGCGTTGTGGCAGACGCCTGTAGTTCCAGCTGCTCGGGAGGCTGAGGCAAGAGAATCGCCTAAGCCCAAGAGTTAGAGGTTGCTGTGAGCCGTGTGACGCCACGGCACTCTACCCGAGGGCGGTACAGTGAGACTCTGTCTCTACAAAAAAAAAAACAACCCTCTCCCATTCTGAAGGCTGTCTATTTGCTTTACTTAGTGTGTTCTTGGCAGTGCAGAAGCATTTGATTTGATCAGATCCCAGTATTGTATTTTTGATGGTGCTTCAATTGCCTGGGGTGTCTTCCTCATGAAGTATTCTCCCAGGCCAATTTTTTCAATCATTTCCCTTGCACTTTCTGTAAGAATATTAATAATTTCATGTTTTAATTATGAGTCTTTTAACCAGTAAGAGTCAATTTTGTTAAAGGAGAAAGGTGTGGATCCAGTTTCAGTCTTCTACAAGTTTCCAGCCAATTCATCCAGCACCATTTATTGAATAAGGAATCTTTCCCAAAATTTATATTTTTAATATGCTTTTTGAAAATCAAATGACAATAAATGTCTGGGTTTACCTCTTTTTTTTTTCCCTTTTATTTATTTATTTATTTTTTATTGTTAAATCATAACTGTGTACATTAGTGCAATCAAGGGGTACAATATGCTGGTTTCATATACAATCTGAAATATTCTCATCTAACTGTTCAACGTAGCCCTCATGGCATTTTCATGGTTATTGTATAGAGACATTTGTATTCTACCTTTAGTAAGTTTCGCCTGTACCCATTCTGAGATGCACCGTAAGTGTGGCCCCACCCATTACCCTGCCTCCACCATAATCACCCCCCTCCCTTCCCCTTCCTTGGTCCTTTCCTCATAGTCTTGTGCTTTAGTTGGGTTATAGCCTTCATGTGAAAGCTATAATTTAGCTTCATAGTAGGGCTGAGTACACATCTACTTCTCTATTTTTGTACCAGTACCATGCTGCTTTAACCACTATCAATTTATAGTATAGTTTGAAGTCTGGAAGCATGATACCTCCCAATTTGTTTTTATTTCTGAGTTATGTCTTGGCTATTTGAGGTTTTTTTCTGTTTCCGTATAAAACAAAGCACTAATTTTTCCAGGTCTTTAAAATATGACAGAGGTGCTTTAATAGAGATTGCGTTAAATCTGTAGATTGCTTTAGGTAGTATAGACATTTTAACAACATTGATTCTTCCCAGCCATGAGCATGATACATTTTTCGATTTGTTAACATCTTCAGCTATTTCTTTTCTCAGAGTTTCATAGTTTTCTTTATAGAGATATTTCACATCCTTAGTTGGATACACTCCCAGATATTTCATCTTCTTTGGGACTATTGTAAAGGGAATGAAGTCCTTGATTGTTTTTTTCCCTGTGACTATTGTTGGTATATATAAAGGCTACAGATTTATGAGTGTTAATTTAGTATCCTGAGACCTTACTATATGCCATGATCACTTCTAGGAGTTTTGTCGTTGATTCTCTTGGATTTTTCAGATATATAATCATATCGTCTGTGAAGAGTGACAATTTGATCTCCTCTGGTCCTATTTGGATCCCTTGATTGTCTTCTCTAGCCTGATTGTGGTGGCTAAAACTTCCATTACAATGTTAAAAAGTAGTGGAGACAGTAGGCACCCTTGCCTGGTTCCTGATCTGAGTGGAAATGATTTCAATTTTACACCATTAACTATGATATTGGCTGTGGGTTTGCAGCAGATGGCCTCTATCAGTTAAGAAATGTTACTTCTATACTTATTTTCTTTCTTTTTTTATTGTTAAATCATAGCTGTGTACATTTGTGCAATCAAGGGTTACAATGTGCTGGTATCATATACAATCTAAATTATTTTCATCAAATTGTTCAACGTAGCCTTCATGGCATTTTCTTAGTTATTGTATGTAGACATTTGTATTCTGCATTTAGTAGGTTTTGCCTGTACCCATTATAATATGTACCGTAGGTGTGGCCCCACCCATTAACCTCCCTCACCCTGAATTCCCCTCTCTCTTCCTCGCCTATGGCCCATTCCCCAAATTCTTGTGCTACAGTTGGGTTATAGCCTGCATATGAAAACTATAAATTACCTTCACAGTAAGGCTGAGCACATTGGATACTTTTTCTTCCATTCTTGAGATACTTTGCTAAGAAGAATATGTTCCAGCTCTAGCCATGTGAGCATGGAAGAGATAAAGTCTCCATCTTTCTTTAAGGCTGTATAATATTCCATGGTATACATGTACCACAATTTGCTAGTCCATTCATGGGTCGATGGGCACTTGGGCTTCTTCCATAGCTTGGCAATTATGAATTGGGCTGCAATAAATATTCTGGTACAGATGTCTTTTTTGTATTGTGATTTTGGGTCTTCTGGTATTTACCTAATTAAGGAATTATAGGATTGAATGGCACCTCTATTTTTAGGACTCTAAGTGTCTTCCAAACATCCTTCCAAAAGAAACATATTAGTGTGCATTCCCCCCAGCAGTGCAGAAGTGTGCACTTTTCTCCACATCCATGCCAACATCTCTGGTTTGGGGATTTTGTTATGTGGGCTACTCTTACTGGAGTTAGGTGATATCTCAAAGTAGTTTTGAGTTGCATTTCTCTGATGATTAAGGATGATGAGCATTTTTTCATGTGTCTGTAGTCCATGCGCCTGTCTTCCTTAGAGAAGTTTCTCTTCCATTCCTTTGCCCACAGTGAGAAACTGGCTGGCGATCTGTAGTAGACTGAAATTGGATCCACAACTTTCACCATTAAGTAAGATAGACTCTCACTGGGTAAAATCTTTAAACTTAAGACATGAAACTATAAAAATACTAAATGAAAGAGCAGGGAAAACTCTTGAAGGGATCGGCCTTGGTGAATATTTAATGAGGAGGACTCCCCAGGCAATTGAAGCAGTATCAAAAATACACCACTGGAACCTGATCAAACTGAAAACCTTCTGCACAGCCAAGAACATAGTTAAGTATAGCAAGCAGACATCCCTCAAAACGGAAGAAAATATTAGCAGGTTAAACCTTTGACCAATGTTTAATAACCAGAATCCACAGAGAACTCAAACGTATTAGCAAGAATAGTTGTCTATTTTTTGAGACTTTGGAAAAATAAAAAAGAAAAAGAAGTTAACTGATGACCCCATACTGAACCTCAAAGTCAAAGCATTCTATGATAGACATACTCTTATCTAACAATATGAATGTTACTTTTTTTTGCATTCTTATTATTATTGCTCAATATTTTCTGGCAGCAATAATCTGATCTCTTCTATGAATGTTTTTATCTTTGCTTGTTCTTGATGACGTTTTTGTTTCTAGTGCTTATTTTAATCAATGCCATTGTTTTTAAATTTTAAGTCTTCTTAATTTTGTGCAGGCAAAATTGGAAAGCAAATAAACACATTGATTTGTATGGAGAAAATAAAAGAATTAATGGAGTTGATAGAAAGGGAATTTAAAATATGGATGATAAAGACACTAAAAGGAATGGGCAAGAACATGGAAAGAAAGAACCAAAAATCTGATGATTGATACGTAGAACATAGAAAGGATAAGGTGGAGATTAAGGAAATGAAGGAAACAATCAGGGAATGTAAACCTGCAGTGAAAAATATCAAAAATAGGGTAGACTATGGAGAAAAAAGAAGCTCAGAGCTACAGGATAAAGTTTTTACTTAACCCAGAGAGTTGATGAGCAGAAAAGAAGAGAAAGAAAGCATAACATGCGCTTAGAAAACTACAATACTCCATGAAGTATTCAAATATATGAATAGGGATTCCTAAAGGGGAAGAAGATTGCCCCAAAGGAATGGAAGCCATTCAGGAGACTATCATAAAGGAAAACTTCCCAAGTTTCACTAAAGACCCCCACACACCCCTTTCAGATGCATATCAAACCCTGGGTAATTTCAATGCTAACAGAGCCTCTCCAAGACACATTGTAATGAACCTGTCTGAAGTCAAGATGAAAAAAATTCTTCAAGCAGCCAGTAGTAAGCATCAATTGATCAAATTAGAATTCCAAGCAGTAACCCAAAAGATGTCTCAAGAATTCAGTGAATTCTATACCTATTTTCTTAAGTGTTCTGATCAAGAGAGGATGCTGGGTATTGTCTAAAGCTTTTTCTGCATCAATTGAA
The DNA here is from genome assembly GCF_027406575.1 of Nycticebus coucang. Classification (NCBI taxonomy): domain Eukaryota; kingdom Metazoa; phylum Chordata; class Mammalia; order Primates; family Lorisidae; genus Nycticebus; species Nycticebus coucang. The sequence continues at coordinate 781,288 of NW_026515585.1, forward strand.
TCATATGGTCTTTGATTTTTAATTTGTCTATGTGATGTATTGTATTTATGAATTTATGTATACTGGACCATCCTTGGGACCCTGGGATGAAACACACCTGGTTGTGGTGTATAATGTGTTTGATGTGTTATTGGATTGTTTCCTAGGATCTTATTGAATAGTTTTGCATCAATATTCATTAGAGATATTGGTCTCTAATTTTCTTTTCTTGTTGGGTCTTTTTATGGTTTAGATATAAGCATGATATTCAATTCATAGAATATATTGAGAAGTATTCCTTCTTTTAGTATGTTTTGGAAAAGATTAAGTAATATAGGTACTAGTTCCTCCTTAAAGGTTTGGTAGAATTCTGATGTGAAGCCATCTGGTCCTGGGCTGTTCTTTTGGGGGAGATTTCTTATACTTGATGCTATTTCAGAGCTTGTTATACGCTTGTTCAACATTTCCACTTCTTTCTGGCTAAGTCTAGGAGGCTGGCATGTTTCCAAGTATTGATCTCTTTCCTTCAGATTTTCATACTTCTGAGAGTAGAGTTTTATGTACTATTCATTAAGGATTTGTTGGATTTCTGAGGAGTCTGTTGTTATTTGGCCTTTATCTTTTCTGATTGATGAATAGGGGATTCTACTCTTCTACTTCTTGTTAGGTTAGCCAAAGGTTTATCTATTTTATTGACCTTTTCAAAAAACAACTCTTTGATTGGATGATCTGTTGTACGATTCTTTGGTTTTCAATTTCGTTTAGTTCTGTTCTAATTTTAGTTATCTTTTTTTTCTTCTGCTGGATTTAGGGTTGGAAATTTCTTCCTTTTCCAGTTGCTTGAGATGTCCCATGAAGTTATTGACTTCCTCTCTTTCCATTCTCTTGAGGAAGGCTTGCAATACTATATATTTTCCTTAGGACTGCCTTTGTGGTATCCCAGAGGTTCTGATAGTTTGCGACTTCATTATTGTTTTGTTCCAAAAATTTGGTAATTTCCTTCTTAATCTCATCTATGACCCAGCTATCATTCAACATGAAGTTATTTAATTTCAATGTTTTTGTATGCATGTGAAGATTCCTGTTTTTACTGAGTTCAACTTTTATTCCATGATGGTCTGAGAAAATACAAGGAATGAATTATATTTTTTAAAATTTGCTGATGTTAAACTTGTGACCCAAGATGTGATCAATTTTGGAGGATAATCCCTCGGCTGATGAGAAGAATGTGTATTCAGTTTAATTAGGATGAAATGTTCTGTAGATGTCTATTATATATAAATGTTGAATGGTTAAGTTTAGTTCTAAAATTTCTTTGCTTAGCTTCTTTTTTGTGTGAGGATCTATCCAACACTGCCAGAGGAGTGTTAAAGTCTCCATCTATTTTGGTGCAGGGGGAAATCAAATTGTTCATGTCAGCTAAAATTTCTCTTATAAATTGAGGTGCATTCTGGTTGGGTGCATAAATGTTGATAATTGAAATCTCATCATGTTGAGTGTAGCCCTTAAGAAATAAGAAGTGACCATCATTATCTTTTCTTACTTTGATTGGTTTAAAGCCTATTGTATCTGAGAATATAATTGCCACACCTACTTTTTTCTGATTTCCATTTGCCTGAATTAAAGGTGACCATTCCTTCACCTTTAGTGTATGTTTATCTTTTAAGGAAAGACGAGACTCTTGAATGCAGCAGATGTCTGGCCTGAGGTTTTCTATTTAGTCAACCAACCTGTGTCTCTTTTGAGGGCAATTTAGTGACCAATTATTACATAAATTGGATTTAATTTTGACCAAGGTACATTATTTGAACATTAATTTTTTTTTTTTATTAAATCATAGCAGTGTACATTAATGCAATCATTGGGCACCATATACTGCTTTTATAGACTGACACACATTCATCACACTGGTTTACATAGCCTTTCTGGCATTTTCTTAGTTGTGTTAAGGCATTTATATTCTACATTTACTAAGTTTCACATGTACCCTTTTAAGATGCACCACAGGAGACCACCAATCACTCTCCCTCCACCCATCCTTCTCCTCCCTCTCCCCCTTTCCCATATTCTTAAATTATAACTGAGTTATAGCTTTCATATGAAAGCTATAAATTAGTTTCATAGTAGGGCTGAGTACATTGGATACTTTTTTTTCCATTCTCGAGATACTTTGCTAAGAAGAATAAGTTCCAGCTCCATCCATGTAATAAACATGAAAAAGGTAAAGTCTCCATCTTTCTTTTTTTCTGTTTTTTGAATATAGGCTTCTAAAGTGGTATTTTTTTTCTGCTTTTGCTGTATCCCACAGTTTCTTTTTAGCTTGTATCTTCATTGTTGTTATACTCAAGGAAGTTAATAATTTCCTTTTGTATTTCTTCCAGCACCCAATTGTCATTCAGCATAAGGTTGTTGAACTTCCATGCGTTTTTGTGAGGTTGAACGTTTTTGTTGAAGTTGAGTTTGACTTTTAGTGCCTTGTGCTCTGAGAAGATGCCCGGTAAAATTTCAATTCTTTTGATTTTGTTGAGTGTCATTTTCTGTCACAGGATGAGATGATTTTGGAGAATGTTTCATGGGATGATGACAATAATGTATATTCTTATTTTGGGGATGGAGTGGTCTATATACATCTATCAAGCACAGTTTTTCTAGGGTCTCATTTCAATCTCTTATATCTTTGTTTAATTTCTGTTTAGAGGATCTTTCCAGCTCTGAGAGAAGTCAACTAATTCTTTATAGATGGGGTCTTCTGCAGTAGGTGCCTCATGGTTCATTGCGGGGGATTCTCTGTTCTTATTTTTCAGTTTGCCTAAATTTTTCTATTGGTTCCTCCTCATGTGTTCTTTCTTCTTGTTTACCTCCTTATGCTCCTTTTTACTTCTCACTACCTCGTTTGTTTTAAAGAGAAGTCCTTGCCCTTGATGACAGTATGTTGCATGATGACAGTATGTTTCTGGGGCATCAGGTCGTGCTGTGGGTTCTTTAGGAGACAGAGAGCACAGCAGCAACCTCTGTCATCCTAATTCCAAAATTATTGCCTTGGGCAATCACCTGATTGTTTTCTCAGCATTCAGATGCTGCTGAGTTGGGATCTTAAAGCTGGCTAGAATCCTTCAGGGGCAGGTTTCTCAGTGCCCCCTGACTCTAGTTCCTGTAGGTTGCAGGAGTCCCTCAGCCTGCCCCAATAGATGAGTTCTGATCTTGGCAGAAGGTATTAAGACAACAGTGCTTTAGGCTCCTGCTAAGACCTTGTCAGGACTTCCCACAATGGCAGCCACCTGGCGACCGAGAACTTCTCATTATAGCTGCCTCACCAGGCACAAACCTATGGCACATCCACTCCAACCAGCATTTGAATATGGTTAGGCTGTTTATTGTTTGAGCTTGCCTTCTCTTCCAAGCTTTCCACTCAACACACAGCTTGCCCCAATAACTGAAAGTTCAAGAAAGGCTTCCTTCCACAGAGGTTTGTGACAGCTGATCCCAGCCAGTCACAATTACTTACCTAATTCATCAGATTTCCACCTCTCCAGATCATAAGCTATATCCTTCTCACCACCTCCTCACTGTGCTCCCTTAGCTAGTACTCTGGGTAAGGTACAGCTGGTTTCTCTCTTTTTCCCCAGTTGTTCTAGGAGAACTCAGCTGAATGATTTTTCTGGTTCCCCAACTTGCTCCATCCCAAGCCCAGAAATTCTTTACCTCTATTCCAAAGACAAAGGCTATCTGAGTTTTCAGGATTTTTAAATATTTTAACTAGTTAAGAATATATTTTAAAGAAAATATTAAATTGTGACCTATTCAGTATAAGATGTTAGTCCAGAAGATATTTTTATTTGGACTATTCTACATTGCAAATACCATTCAAAATACCATTGCAAAAGAAAGCAATATTAAATCAGAAATCTAAAATTAAATTGTTTCATACCTGTGACTGTTTATTTTTATTTCCTTCATGACTTTCTTTCTCTTCATCTGATGACATCTGCAAGGCTGGCTCTACTGATAGACCATACATTTAGTTAAGTGGACCACAGTTCAACAAAATTGACATTGTTTGATAAAAAGGGGTAAAAAAGTAATTTATGTGTAAATTGAGAGTTTATGTTAAGCTTAATCTTTAGCCAAATATTTACTTCTGTAAAAAAAAAAAATAAAATAAAATACTTCTAATTATCCAAAACTTTGCAAAACAACCCAGAGGGCACTAGATGTCACTAGGTTCAACAAATACAGACATATCACAGATTTACTCACAGATTTTTCCACCTAATGTATACACACATAATGTCAGAAGAAAAACAGAATTTAAATATACAATACACACATATGAAATAACATTGTGGATTGTTCTCTATTTCATAATAGTACCTTTGAAAAGCATGTTGTGCATGTTGTTTTATTAATAATTCACAAATTTCGGGTGGTGCCTGTGGCTCAGCGGGTAGGGCGCCGGTCCCATATGCCGGAGGTGGTGGGTTCAAACCCAGCCCCGGCCAAATTAAAAAAAAAAAATAATAATAATAATAATAATTCACAAATTTCTGTTACTTTTTGTATTTTCATCATTGTGCATCCTGTTTGTTACATGTGAAAAGATTTACTGTGATATTATAACAATTTTATTTTATCTTTTAAGGCCTTAGACTGCAACATGAAGCCTTCATTGATTCCTGCTGTTTCTCCAGATAAATAGGCATCTTCTCCCTCAGGGTGGCCTTAGTACTCTAGTGTCATCTCTACTTCAGTGTTTCTACCTAAACTGTAAGTCGTTTCTTGCCATGTCTCTACCCTTTCCCCTGGACTATAAGCACAATATTTCAAAACTTCTGGAACAGTCTTTATCTGTTTTACTCAATAATTACTGATGCTCTGGCTGGAAGGAATATAAATAAAACTGTCAAAAATGAGTTTTTCAGAGATCATGTCTGAGCTGATACTTATAATGTTAGATGAGCCAAATTAAAGGGCATAGGGGCCAGGAAACAATGAGAGCAGGACAGAAAGCAGGAGAGAGAGGAAACAATTCCTGAAGAAACATATGTATATGTATTTGTCTGCAGTAGAGGGATTGGTGAGCCAGGCATTCTAGAAGCTCAGGAATGCCAGAAAAAAATGCCGACAAGAAAGGATAGCAGAAATCCTTCTATGAAATTTCATGGCGCTTGGATGTTAATATTTCAAAGAGATATTAATTATCCCATTTTCACTTAAGTAAATCACTCTAAACTCTATATGGAAGATGAATTTCAGAACAACACAAGTGAATGGCAGAAAATGAATTACAAGGACATATTGGAAAATAAAGGCAATGTGGGCCTGAAATAAGTGAATGTTTATGGAAATATTTTGGATATCAAATATCAGTGTCCCATATAGGATGCATGTTTTTATAAAATAAATGAACATATAAATCTTGGTTTTGTATTTTAATTTTTTAAATATTAATAAACAATACAATAAATATCTGTGGATACACCTATATAATACAAAAGCCATTATGACTATCATTCATATATATATATATATACACACACACTATATATATGAATATATATAAAAAAGCATTCGAACAGTTTGATGTGGAAAGCAATATGACAGAAATAAACAAAGAAAAGTAAGGGAACATACATTTAGTACAACATCCACTTAAGATTTCCAAAGTATTTCAGAGGAAAACCACTCAAACACGGCAGTGCGCATATGGCAATGTGAATGGTGTCTTTAATCAGAGGAGCAAATCATACCCCTGAGAGAACAAATGACAAGACTGATGGCAGAAGCCTTTAGCATAGCTTTAATGCGACACAAAAGCATCATTTATGCACGTAAGTAATCATCTGATCTTTGTTTTGTTATTTATAAAGGACACACTTCTAATGACAGTAGGGTTGAATCTATAATATATTTCTCTTAGAGAAAGTATTTTTAATAGAGCAGCATGGATGTACACTTGTAGAATAATAGTTAATATAAACATTCTCTTTGTTCCATATCCATGTAAGCTGCAGATACACCTACATTTCTTCTACCATCTACTATTGCCATCTAAGAGTTTCATTACCCACTCACCTAAGGACATATAAAATACATCAAAGAAATTATGAACAATACATTTCAAGTATCAAAACATTTATCCAAAAAGAAAAAAAATTGAGATCTCACAGAATTATATGAAATTAATAACCTTTTACATTTCAAAATAAAAGCAATATTTGGTAAAAATAAGAAAGTTTTGAAAAAAACATGAATACATAAATATATATACACACATATATATTTAATTAAGTCACTTGTACATAGATCATAAGTACATTTATGCCAAATGGGATTCCATGTGTTGATTATTGGTACAAACTGGAGTGCTTACATCCTACTAATCAACATAACCTTCACCTCATTTCCCCAATTGCAGCATTAAGACATTTGTGTTCTACACCTGATAGATCCAACTTGTACTTGCAATATGCTCCATAGGTGTGATCCCCCTACTAACCCTCCCTCCATCAACCCATCTCCCTCCTTTCTCTTCTCCCTCCCCTTCCCTCCTTCATTCTAGGCTAAAGTTGTGTTTCATTTTTCATATACAAGTGTGAGTGATTATAAATTGGTTTCACAGTAGCACTGAGTACGTTAGATTTTTTTTTCCATTCCTGAGATACTTTACTAAGAAGAGTATTTTACAGCTCCAACCATGTAAACATAAAATAGGTAATGTCTCCATTTTTTTTTTAATGCTGCATAGTATTCCCTGGTATACTGGCTGGCAACCTGTAAAAGACTCAAACTGGACCAACACCTTTCTCCTCTAACAAATATTGACTCTCACTGGTTAAAGGACTTAAACTTAAGACATGAAACTATAAAAAATTCATTGAGAGAGTGCAGGGAAATGCTTGAAAAAATTGGCCTGAAAGAATATTTGATGAAGAGGACACCCCGAGCAATTGAAACAACATCAAAGATACATTACTGAGATCTGATCAAATTAAAAAGTTTCTGCACTGCCAAGAAAACAGTAAATAAAGCAAATAGCGTCAAAATGGGAGAGGATTTTTGCAAGTTATATTTCTGACAAAGGTCTAATAACCTGAATCCACAGAGAACTCAAACATATGACTAAGAAGAAAAAAAAAGTGATTCCATTTAATTGTGGGCAAGAGACATGAACAGAAGCTTCTCTGAAGATAGGCAGATGGTCTACAGACACATGAAAAAATGCTCACCATCTTTAATCATCTGAGAAATGCAAACAAAAACTACTCTGAGATACCATCTAACATCACAAAATCCCCAAACTCTAGATGTTGGCGTGGTTGTGGAGAAAAGGGAACACTTTTGCACTGCTGCTGGGAATGCAAGCTAGTACATTCCTTTTGGAAGGAAGTTTGGAGAACACTCAGGGATCTAAATGTACACCTGACTTTTGATCCTGCAATTCCTCTTCTAGGTGTATATCGAAAGGACCAAAAGTCATTTGGCAATAAAGATATTTGCACCAGATTGTTCAATGCAGCTCAATTCATAATTGCCAACTCATGGAAGATAATTACATTTTTATAAAATTAGTTTCCTTTGGTATATCCTACTAATCTTTTAAGATCTTTGGAAAATAGTCATTTTATAGAACAGAAAATCTGTATTAAAAAAGCAGCCACTGCTTGTATGCAAATTAGTCTTATTTGATAACGTAATATCAATGCAACATGCATCTCTGATGCCTGGCATTTGTGAAGAGGAGACATGCATCTCTCTGCTTTACCACAATTCCAGCACTCTCCTGCTTCTAGTGATCTCTGGGGCAGCAACAATCTATCTTGTGTGACTGCCAGTTTCCTAAATCCACCTTGGTCAGTACTCTCAAGTTTCCTCATCATTAACTACAAAATTACCTAGTTAACTTTCTTCTTTCCACTCTCTTTCCCTACCCAGAATGTCTCTTCCCTTCAAAAAGTATTCTGTAACCCTGTGGTCTTCCATTGTTTTCATGGATTATTTCTGCCATTTCTTCCCTCTTCATTTAGCAAAACGATCTCACATTTATAACTTGATTTCTTTGTTTCTTTGCTCCTTCTCCTCCAGCTAAACTCATGCTCAGAAATAAGAGCAAAATAATGCCTTTTCTTGATCCTGCTATGGTGAAACTGTTCTTCCAGGCTTTTTTTCCAGATTTCTCTATAGGCAAGTGTATACCCTTGCTACTCATGGGGATCCAAGGACCAGCAGCCTCAGCGTCACTTGTGTGTGTTAGAAATGAAGATACCTAGACCTACTGAATCACAAAGTGCATTTTTAACCAGGTATCCAGGAGATATCAGAAAGTTTGAGAAGCTCTGGTCTGCAGTGATTTGCGTCCACATTTCCTTACCTGAGCTTCCCCTTTAGAATCTCACCACCAGTCCCTCCGTGTAACATACTCCAAGATGAAAAGGCATCACAAATCATCAAGTTTCTGATGGACTTTTTATCAGGCTATACTTTCCAATATATCTTCATAACTAACCCTCTTCTCTCCATTCTAGCTTCCTTATTGTGAAGTATATGATACTACTGTTCAATAAAGTAAAATAGTTTATATGACACTGAATTATAGACATTTGTGCCTGATCCTATGCTTCCTTTCCTCTGTGTTAGATGAAACACACCTCTGCATGATCAGAGACTTCAGTCTTTCATGCCTCCCTAACAGTGAGGAACATGGGAGCAGCGAGGGTATGTGCTCTCTGTCTCTGACACATTTTGAAACTGGGAGCTCACTTTATATTCTTGCCACCTTTGTAATGCCCTGTTCCACTTTGCACTAAGAAATTACTTTTTTTTCCTGTGTACTCAATTTTAATTTAAGGACAATTAATGAAATTAAGGACATGGTGGGGGTAGGGAAAGTGGAGAGCAGAGAGAGAAAGGAGGGAGGTGTGGGGAAAAGAATAGTAGAAGCGGGGAGGAGGGGGAGGTGGAGCCTTGGTGTGTTCCACACCTTTTAGGGACAAGATAGGATTGCAAGAGGGATTTTGCCTAACAAATGCAATCAGTGTAACCTGGTTTCATGTACTCTCAATGAATCCTTAACATTAAAAAAAAATGAAATTGATTTAAGACAGTATAAAAGTTAAATTTTTTTGTATTACTAATTGGCTGTCCTGTTTCTACAGTGTAGAAAATTGTATTCTTTGAATAGCTCTAACAAATATAAATTTAATCTTTCTACTTTGTGATAGAATTAGAGCTAAAAAATTATATGCCCAACCCTCTTCAAGTATTTTTTAAAATTGTTGAATTAATATAGCTACTTCTTTTGTTCAGCAATTTGATGCAAATGCTTAAATACAAAATGTTCAGTACAGAGGAAGGAAATGGCTTAGTATTTTACAAAGCTTCTTGAAAATCAGAAAAAACTGGTAGCATTTGATTGCACCTCAAAATTTCTATAAGCAAACACTCTTAAACAATGCCACCACATATAATCTACAATTGTAAACAAAATTTCACATTTTCTTCACACTGTATAGAAATACACATCACAAATGTGCAATTAGAATTAATACAGAATATTTGCAAAATGAACAAAATTTAGGCCTAGACCAAAAACATATTCCGATTTGTTGAAAATAAGTTGACTAGACATTATTTTATCATCTTACGCTAATTTACATTTATAAAAATTTTAATTAAACATACTAGATTGAGGTGCTAAGAATGTGTGCACTATCTATACTTAAAGTCAATGCCCTATAATTTTATAAATCCAAATTTCAAAAGGAAGGATTCTGTTTATTGAATAATGGAATCCTCTTTTGGATCACTTAGTTTCTACTGCCTATATCAGGCCCGTTCATATGAACGTATATTCTCACTACATACAGAAACACTATAGAGTCCCTTTAGGAACTGCAATAATCATACATGAATAATTACTGAGGATTAAGGTACCTAACAAAATTACTGAATTCCAACATGGTCTTTTTATTGTTATAAACCAAGAGTCCCATTACAACACACTCCTAAATTCAGAGTTTTAGAATTACTGAAAATGATTTAGATTATTTGAGTAATTATACTCATACCTTCCGCTTACCCAAATAACTCAGTAAAATCATGCTACATTAAACTTCCATTATAAAAACAAACCAATAGAGCAATGGAAACATGCCTGACTACTGTTATAAAAAGAATTTTTCCCATTATAATTTTGAAGGCTTTGTTGGGAAGCCCATTTCAGTAAATCAAGTAAGAGTCATGTATTGATTTGAAACTTCTTAGTTCAAAAGTTTACAAAGAGAAATATTTGTATAGATGAAAAATCCTTCTCCAAATTCATTTCTTACAGCTTCCTTATTCTTTATTTCTTCATCTAGGCTAAATTTTATACTTGATAATTATGTGAGGTTCTATAAAATCACTACATGATAAGTTTACTTCTTATATACACTTCTTATTTGCAAAGCACCCAGTAAACACTTTGACAATTTATTATTTCAAATACATGCCACCTCTTTGAGAGAAAATGGAGTCTTTGTTGGCCATTCCTTATCATAGAAACACATTGTTAATTCTCTAAGTATCATTTATCATTTACTGTCTTTTTTAATTTTTTTTTTTTTTAGAGAAAGAGTCTTACTTTTCACCCTCTGTAGGGTGCAGTGGTGTCACAGCTCACAGCAATCTTAAGCTCTTGGGCTTACGTGATTCTATTGCCTCAGCCTCCAGAGTAGCTGGGACTACCGGTGCCCATTATAATGCCGGGCTATTTTTTTGTTGCTGTTTGGCCAGAGCCAGGATTGAACCTGCCACCCTCGGTATATGGGGCCAGCACCTTACTCAATGAGGCACAGGTGCTGCCCCCCTTAATATTTTATATGTTTATTTTTTTCTTATTGAATCATAGCTGTGTACATTAATGCAACTATGGGGTACAGTGTGCTGGTTCTGTACACAATCTGAAATACTTTCATCAAACTGGTTAATATAGCCTTCACCACATTTTCTTAGTTATGTGTTTAGACATTTATACTACCCTCCCTCCACTCACCCTATCCCTCTCCCCCTCTTAATTTTAAGAGTGTGCCTGAGGGTTCCCTTCTGACATTCCCAAATTAACAACAAGATATTATTATTCCAGAATCCACCTTAAAACTTGATTTTTCTTTAAAATATGGTGCTTTCTAAACACAAAAGGCCATCTGAATGTTTCTCAAGAATTTTTTAAGTTAGAGATTCTGTCTGAATACGCTCTAAATCATACTCAAAGGATGACTGGTTAACAACCACTGGTACTTTGACTTTCTCTACCGAGAAAAATCATGTGACACCACACATTGTAAATTATAGTAATTTATAAATATTCTTTGTCAATAGAATCAGAAGAATAGACCATCTAACTGTTTAAAAACCTAAGCCAATGAAAAATCTATATAATACAAGAAAGAAAAGTTTAATTTAGGCCATAAGCAGATTTAACTAAGATTTAAAATGTACTAATTTCCTCATTTTAAATCTCTTCCCTTTCAATGTTATAATTTGAAGTCTCTTAAAACAAGAAGTGAATTAAAACACAGTAATTGTTAAACAATTTTCCAAAAAATCAAGTGTCCCTGCACCTTAAATTTTCTGTACTGTACCATTTATCAGTCTTTTGTACAAGAGCTAGCAATTCATGGCACAGGGGTCATATTTTGCTTTTCCTGCTAAGTTAACGATGCTCATCAAACCTCATCCAAATCCTTTTCTTTTTTTATTTTTGGGGATTCATTGAGCGTACAAACATCCAGGTTACACTAATTGCACTTGTCAAGCAAAGTCCCTCTTATAAATGTGTTCCTATTACTCTTTCAGCTGCTGATTTTTATTTTCCCTTCTTGTCTGCCTGCTCTGTCTGGGCAAGAAGGTAGTCACACATGGCTTCAGCTACTTCCTTAGTCACGACTGTAAACAACAATTTTCCTCATCCACTATTCAAAGTTGGTTTGGCCTACTAAAGTAGTCTGAAATTGGGGAAGACAACTTAGTTTTTGCTGCTGTTTGTTGCTGTACTCTTACTTCAGCTGCCTCTGCCAAGTGCATCAATGTCTTTCTTTCTGGGCTTTCTCAAAATTTTACACCCATTATATTTGGATATTGAGGAACACATTATTTTTGCCTCATAGCATTCACAATAGTTTTTAAGACAGCCTGATCATTTGCAATTACATCCTTTGCTATGATGTCAATCTGATTCTCCCTCCTTTCCTTTCCCTATCTTAGGCTTGAAGCCTTCTGGATTTCTGTCAAGGCATGCTTTTATTGCTTTTTGCCTTTCATTTTCATGTTCCAAATTGTTATAATAACTAGTACAATTGTGGTTGTTGTAAAATTCACTATTTGCAAAGCAATCAGAATATAATGCCAAACACAGTGATATTCACACTTACAGGGCTTTCTATGCCCAATGGAAGACACAGATGGGATTATGCCTTTGAATGGAAGCCTCGACTGGATCTGGATACCAAATATTCCAACGAAGTTAGAATAGCTTGCTATACACACATATGAAGACTGCTGTAGCTGACTAAAGTACTGAGCTGGAAGCACAGCATAGCCCACAATCCCTGTTCCCAGAGTTGGGGCCAAGACACTGCCAGGACAAGGCCTAGTGGTCCATTGGTGAGGTTGGGCTGAATCTGTGGCAGTGTTGCGGCAGGCATGATGAGCCGGTCCTGTGGGTGGCTGGTAGTTATGATTTGTGAAGTTGGATTGATTGGTTGGGAGCAACTTGTTTGACAACCTAAGGCAAGATAATTGGAACGGACATCTGCACTGTGGTAGTATTCACAACCAATGGCTTTGCTTGCTGAAAAGGTCGAGTGTTTGTACTGGGATTCTGACTAACTGGCTGGGGTGAGCTACTGGTTGTGAGGCAGTAACAAGTCAGATATAATAAAACTTGTTTCCAGGTAACTGAATCTTCCGGACACTGAGAGCAGTTTCCAGAGGTGTAATTGCTTTAAACTTTGATGTGCTTACTCCCCTAACAGTGATGGTCTGCACAGTTGATTCCACTGCCTTATTTGGTGATTTCAAAGGAGATATGGCTATTTTCTTTAGTGTCTGTGTTGTATAATTTAAAGGCGATCCAATAAAACCACTTTCAGATATTGTTGTGGTCTTTGATGGAGTTCTGGGAATAGACTGTGAAAGAACCCTACCTGCAATGACTGGAGGTGATACTTGAGTTGTCTGTCCTGTAACTGCTTTCCTATTACTTGGTTTTGCAAAGATCAGCTTCTTGATTACCAAACCAGAGGTTGGTATTTGAGGCTTCTTAGCAATCTGTAGTGTTTTTTACTGTTTGGTCTATAACACCAAGGACATGTGTTACATGTCATCTGTTAACTTCCTGGGGTCAGTGCTGAGACTCCAATGACAGGTTTCACCTCTGGCCTTCTTCCCATAATTAACTATTTTAATTTGCTACAGTGGTAACTTAGTATCTCATGATTGGGCCTCAGTTGTAACTTTTTGAGTCTGTTGTAGTTGGCTATGGGGTAGTTCTAGAACGGGACTTAACCAAAGTGGTTAAAATTAACTTCTGTTCATCTGGTTTAAGTTTCTGACTACCAGTTTAACATCAGCTGTCTGTGATACTTTGTTTAACATAATATGATGGACTGATATAGTCATAGGAGTCTGAGCACCAAATTTGTGAATGCCACTTGGAAAAGCTGGTTTCACTGTGGTGTTACAATCTGCCTTAGGAATTATGGCATTCACTGTAACTTGGTTAGTGTGCTTACTGTCCACTGTGATTGGTTCCGTGGAAATAGGCATGGCTGTAGAGCCACCAGTAAAATTTATGTTGACAATTTCTTCCACTTCTGTCTCTATGGGAATTGGGTCTTCCCCAGCTTCAATACTATGGTCACCAACTGAAGTTATACCAGTGTCCATTATCTCCTCTGGAAGCAAACCTTTCACTTTGGCAGTGACCACCTCCATGATCATTCTCCTGCTAGATAGTTAATCAGGCACAAACCCAGCAGCTCTCTGGGCTCCCACTATCTGTGGCAGCAGCAGTAGCTGCCTTGGAGACTCAGGGCAGGGACTGTTCAAATTCACTCGCCCAGAACCATTCTACCACTTCACCCCATAATACGTAGGCCCTTGCCACCCATGCACCCTCTCCAGAAATTGTATCATTTGACCAACCTGAATCATGCCACCTAATCCTTTTCCCTTAATGTACTTCCTCTTCCAGGGAGGTCCCACCTATGAGCTTAGGTGCCATCCTACTGGTCATAAAAGCAATCAAATATTTTCCCTAAAACTCTGAATGCACAGTTAACCCTTTGCCCAGAGCCTGGCTGCCTGAAAGTCTACCCCCTGCAGAGCTCAGAGTGTTTGGTGAATTCCCAGAGAGCCCCAGGCATTGTGTAGACCTCTAGATGGCATCACAAACAGTGACTACTGAGGAAGCAGGGGGCTGCAGAGAGAGAGTGGTGTCTGGAGAGAGAGGGACGTGGAGATGCCATAATTAAACAAACAGATAAAACAGAATTCATTGGAATACTATTAAAAATGAAAACTGGGAAACAGTTTTTGGAATGTTTGGAAACATTCCTTGGAATGCAAACCAGGAAAGAGTCCTTGCAAAAAACAAAGCTAGTAAAGAAACTGTATCCAGAATATATAAAGAACTCTTAAAACTCAACAAAGAGAAGAACAGTCTAATTTTTTAAATGGCAAGAAATTTGCAAAGATAGCTCATCGAAGATGTACAGATGGCAAATATGCACATGGGAGGATGCTCAACATTATGAGTCATTAGGATGCTGTGTATTGAAACCAAAATAGTATGCACAATGCATACACATCAGAATGTCTAAAATTAAAAACAATGATATACTGAGTGTGAAGATGCAGAGAATGGAACTGTCATGGACTGCTGTCAGGAATGGAAAATGGTACAAATACTATGAATACTATGGAAAGTAACTTAGCAGGTTCTAAAATAAGGGAATGCAAAACGCCAGGAGGAGAGTGCTGTGGGTGATGAATATGTTAACTCTCTTATTATGGCCATGGGTTCACTTGTATGTTTCAAAACTTACAATATTGTACATTAGAAATGTGCACAGTTGATCATATACTAATTACGCCTCTCTAAAGCCACTGAAAGCAGGAACAAACACCTAAGATAGTGACCGAAACACACAGAGAAAGAACAGCCAGACACAACTCTAGCAGGATAATGCTAGAGTTGAGATCTCTAATCTTATAATAATGAGAAGTGGTAAATGTATTTTCAACAAGGATTTTTAACACAATGGGATCCTCATTTTTAAAAGTACAGTAGACCCTCCATAGTTGACCACCGCCCTGCATTGACCACCTCAATTTGACCTCAAGTTGACCACACATGCACCACACATACGTATCTGTACAGTAGGCCTAGTTACTTATGTTGGCCATCTCCATGTGTTGACCAGTTCGTTATAGTCTCTTGGGAGGTCAACTCACAGAGGCTTGATGATATATATAATGGTTGCAGAGTAGAGCATGGCCTCAGGAGATGGGGTTGTGAGGAAAGCAGTTCCAAGGTTACCCTAGCATTCCGAGTGGGAGATAATGGCAACCTGATCTTGGGAAAGCGTAAGAGAGAAGTAGGGTCAGCAACACACCGGGGGTGTCATTCACACTGAGAGAAGTACAGTGGGATTGTCAGAGCTCTTTGACTGAGAGTTCACAACATACTCTAGTTCTCATTGTATATGAACATAAAGCACATTTCTGAGATTAATGTCACCATAACACTTCTGTGCTTAATGGTGCAGTGCTAAGCAATGCATATGCTACTGTAGGACACATAAAAAGGCCTTACACTCATGCAGTGGTCCTACCTTTATAGTGCTTTCCATGTTGTTTAGCAAGAAATGTCAAATTCTTATAATTAACAGAAGGCAACTCATAATCCTCTGAGTCTCCCTCAGATGACCAGGTTACGTCATCATGGTCATCCATAGTGTGTATTTGTTTTTTCACCTATAAAATAAAGAACAGTGCTTCAAAATGTCCCCCAAATGTTTACAGCATAGTCTAAATGTACAGAAGTGGTAGTTATCCATTTTCTTTTCTTTTTTTTTTTTATTAATTCATTTGTACATAGATCATAAACACATTTATGCCATTTCGGGATTCAATGTGTTGATTATTTCTACCACTTTACCTCTTTTATGTTTACATGGATGGAGATGGAAAATACTCTTCTTCATAAAGTATCTCAGGAATGAAAAAAAAATTATCTATTTTTTATATGAGCAAAACCACAGATATTTTGTAAAGTACTGATGTGTGCTAAAAGGATGACACTTTTACCTATGGCTATGGTTCCTTAATCAGTTTTTAAAGGAAATGTCTTTATAGCAAAAGACTCTGTTTTTTACTTTAACTTTATATTTTCAAATAATGACATGTTTGATGATTTTTTAATAATACCTTGTTCTTTTTCTTAGATGTTCTCTTTGTAGGCCTAAAAAACACAAATAATTCCTTTTAGCAAATAGGAAATATACAAATGCAAAATATCTAAAACAATTGCTGTTTAATAAAATATCTGCATTTGTCATTTATTTCTCCTACTTATAGAGTTTTTAGGGTTTTTAATACATAATGTAAAATTAATCATTTTCTACAAGAGGGATTGAAGTATAAACAGTAACATTAAGAGACGAAGAAAACTTACTACATAACATCCTAACAAAGAATTACATTTAGATCAAGCTTTCTGAAAAAGAGAAAGGACAATCATACTTGCATTATTTGATAGAAATATACCAGGTGTTTGTCACTCTCCTTTTTAATAAACATGGTCATTTATAGGCACTAAGACTTATTTGCATTATTTTTCTAACATACTTATATGAGGGAAATTCTTTTTGTAATAATATTAATAATGTTAAATTCAAGACCAGAAGCAGTGGCTCACACCTGCAATCCCGGGACTCTGAGAAACAGAGGCAGTGAACTGCCCAAACTCATGAGTACAAGACTAGCCTTAGCGAGAGTGAGACACTGTCACTAAAAATAGCCAGGCATTGTGGTCGGGGCCTGTAGTCCCAGCTACTTGGGAAGCTGAGGCAAGAGAATCGCATAAGCCCAATAGTTTGAGGTTGCTGTGAGCTGTGACACCATAGCATTCTACCAAGTGTTACAAAGTGAGACTCTGTCTTTAAAACAGAACAATAATAATAATGTTTTTCATCTGCATTTTCACAACTTACTATGTCCTTACTATGTAGTACTTAAAACACTGTACATGTATTTAATTAATGTGAATCCTTACAAGAGCTTTGTGATGTAGCTACTGTTTTAGAGATGTTATCATCCTGTATGGTTTTATAAAGGAGGAGACTAGGCTCAGAACACCAAGTAATTTGCCCACCACATACAGATGGTCAGTAGAGACCACACATTCAAACCCCAGAATTCTGGCTCCAACACATGAGCTTCATAGCCTGTTGTGAAAATCAAATTTATTGTCAACTGCTCTTAAATGATAGGATAGTAGATAAATCCATATAATCATTCTATTTATGGCCATAATTATAAATAAAATTTTCTAAATCTCACATATTTTTTAAAAACTAAAAGCCTTCATATTGTTGTATCTAGGCAATTAGAGAAACCTACTTTCAACAAGTTCAAAACTTATTTTTCTAAGAAACTTTTCTAAGAAAAATTTTTCTAAGAAAATTCATCATCAGCACTAATTTATCTATTCAACTATTTATTCATGTACTCAACAAATACTTATTGAGCACACAATACACGTCCATGACACTATTGGTACAAAGAAACGTGGTTTTCAAGCTTTATAAATTTATAATACAAAAAAGTGTTATCTGAAATAAACTGTCAATCATTTATTTTTCTATTGTACATAATCAAAATCTTCCCTTGTCTAGGCTATAAAGGTTATACCTCTAATAATTTAGAGTATCTCATAAAATCACAATGATGCTATTGTTAATGCCATTATACTATGTAAATTTTTATCTCCATGTAACACTAGAACTTCACTGAGATAAAGGAGTGTATAACCAAGAGGTACAGAAACACACCTCTTGGTTTACCTTCCCGTTTGGGGCCAAAAATTTCTGTGAAAGCAGTAATCTTTTATTTTTCTATTGTACATAATCAAAATTTCCCTTGTCTAAACTATAAAGGTTATACCTCTGATAATTTAGAGTATCTCGTAAAATCACAATGATGCTATTGTTAATGTCATTATACAATGTATATTTTTATCTCCATGTAACACTAGAACTTCATTGAGGTAAAGGAGTGTATAACCAAGAGGTACAGAAACACACCTCTTGGTTTACCTTCCAGTTTGGGGCCAAAAATTTCTGTGAAAGCTGTAATGTTGCCACAATACTGTAGTGAGAACAGGGAAGACAATATTCTGGTTTTCCACTTAAACATCAATGTTAAATTTGGTGTCAAGCCCACACAACTGCAGAAATAAGCAGACAAGGCTTATGGGCTTAACCAGCATGGGTTTTTGCTGGTGTCAGTCAGAAACAAAGGCAATCCGGAGTCCATCCTAGGCCTTTCCAGAGCCACATGAAGAAAAAAAAAGATTGAGGCAAATGACTTTAGGGTTATTTGAGGCTATTTAGAAATTTGGTGTGTTCTCCTCTTGGTAACAAAATTTCTCCTCTGATCTATGGACCAGAGTTTTCTTTTAGCATTCCCTCCCTTTTTTTTAGAGGCCACGATTAATGCAGTGCTTGTGTGGGAGTCTGTCCCCACAGGGACACTTGAAAAACTTTTTCATGCCATTGAGCCAGTGGAGGTCGTGCTGCTCATTGACACAGGTCTCCAGCACATGGAGATGGGAGTAGGTGCCCATCTTGCATGCCACGACCAGACACTTCACTTCTCTGATGTTTCTCATCTTTTCTTCCATTTGTTCTTTTTTCACCAGTGCCTCAAAATAGCATTTATGCAGCTCAGCCTCAGCCTCTTTCAGGACACCTGTGCACTTTGACTTTACTTTTAGAATTTCCTGAAATTACTCAGATTCCAGTCAGGCAAACTGCTCTCTCCTTTTCTTCATGGCAGGCTCCAATTCATCCTCATCTTGGGAAGAAAACATGGTGTTCTTTTCTACACATTTCATCACTCCCACGGTATACTGGGAATCCTTTTGTATCATTTAGAGGCTGTTTTGGTGTGTTTCTGTAAAAACCTGGACTTTGCTCTTAATTTGGTGATAGCAGCCAAGTTTTTTGTTTCTGCTAAAGCACTCAGTTTTGGTTTTGGTGGTTGTGACTCATCAGAAAAGAGAACGTCATCTCTTTTTGAGTTGCCACACCCAATCTTGGTCATCCACATGGTCAGACTTCCTTCCAGCCTGGGGAATTCAGTCCCCATCTATGCAGATTGGGCAGTGGGCTATTAAGATGAGGATGGCAGAGCCAGGCTCTTGACTTCAATTGAGCCTTGGAGAAATTGTCTCCAAAAAGCTTCTGATTTCCTTTCCCTCATCTCCAACATCTGCTGCTTCTGTTTTTTTTTTTTTTTTTTTTTTTGTAGAGACAGAGTCTCACTTTATGGCCCTCGGTAGAGTGCCATGGCCTCACACAGCTCACAGCAGCCTCCAACTCCTGGGCTTAAGCGATTCTCTTGCCTCAGCCTCCTGAGTAGCTAGGACTACAGGCACCCGCCACAACACCCGGCTATTTTGTGGTTAGAGTTTGGCCCGGGCTGGGTTTCAACCAGTCACCCTCGGTATATGGGGCCAGTGCCTTATTCACTGAGCCACAGGTGCCGCCCTGCTTCTGTTGTTTTAAGAGGGCCAATGCCGATACAGACTGCATGGCAGGTTTGGGGCTTCCCATAATCCCTGTAGTCATGGTCTTGACTAAATGCTACAGGCTTCTGGCTCCACTCAGTGGCAGATCCCTCAATTCTTTGAACTCCTCAGAGCAAGACAAGCTCTTCTGGGGCATTCTGAGTATTTGTTTTGTTTCCTGAATGATCAAGTCTGCACCTTTGACAACCAGATTGCTCAGAGTGGTTTGAATCATCTTCGTAGGCACAACAGCTGCTGCAACTGAGGCCACATAGGATGCAGAAGAAACTCCTCAGTGGTAAAAACCATCTTGACATAAAAATTCTTCTAGGCTGGTGACTTTGCAGGCAAACTTCTTTGGAATTTATCCTCTGGATAAGGTGGACTGCAGGTCAGCCTGTTGTGCACTGAGTTTCCAGTACTGAGCCTGGATGTGACACTCAAGTATTCAGAGTTTCACAAATTAACCATCTGTGCATGAGGTTCTCCATTCTTTTTCTTTGCTTTATAGGTTTCAAGATCAAGAGCTTCACCCATAATTAAGAGATTCTGGGGATGATCCATAGCTAAGGACACCTTCTCTGAGCCATCTTTGGGCTTCATGGGATTAGCATTGAGCAATCTTATAAAAGCACCTTGTTCTATCTTCAATTTTATTATTCATTTTATTTTTATTGTTTGAAATTTATTAAGGGTACAAAGAATTAGGTTACACCGATTGCAGCTGTTAGGTAAACTCCCTCTTGTAATTGTGTCCCACCCCCAAGAGGTGTGCCATACACCGTGACCCCTTACCCTACTCCCTCCGCCCCTCTCCCCATCCTTCATTTCCCTACCCCCCACCTTCTATTAGACCACTTACAGCCTTCTTATAGAATTGAGTACATTGCGTTCTTTCTTCTCCACTCTTCTGATGCTTTATGAAGAGGAATGTGTTCCACCTCCATACAGGTTAGTAAAAAAGATGTAAAATCTCCATCTTTTTTAATGGCACAATAGTATTTCATGGTATACAGAAACTACAGCTTATTAATCCATTCCTCGGTTGGTGGGCATTTCGGTTGTTTCCACAGTTTGGCAATTGTAAAGTGAGCTGCAAATGTCCAGTGCAAATATTTAGTACGATTTTTTTCCATGTGGCTAGATGCCTCACCGTGGAAATGCAGGATCAAATGGGAGGGCTAGCTTGAGTTCTTAGAGGATTCTCCATACTTCCTTCCAAAAAGGTTGTACTGGTTTTCAGTACCACCAGCAGTGTAAAAGTGTTCCCTTCTCTCCATATCCACACCAGCATCTGCAGATTTAAGACTTTGTGATGTGTGCTATTCTCATTGGGGTTAGGTGGTATCTCAGGGTAGTTATGATTTACATTTCTCTGATGATCAAGGAAGATGAGCATTTTTCAGATATTTCTTAGCCATTTGTCTGTCTTTGTCAGAGAAGGTTCTGTTTGTATCTCTTGCCCTGAGGTAGATTGGATTGTTTACTCTGTTCTGTTGATTAACTTGAGTTCTCTGTAGATTCTAGTTATCATTCCTTTGTCAGATTCATACCCTGGCAAATATCTTTTACCATTCAGAAGATTATCTTCTTGCTTTCCTTGTTGTGTCCTTAGTGATGCAGAAGCTTTTCAGCTTAATTAAGTCCATTTGTTAATTTTTGTTGCTGTTATGATGGGTCTGAAGTCTTTGTCATAAAATTTTTCCCTAGCTCAACATCATCAAGAGTTTCCCCCTATGCTTTCTTCCAAGATTTTTATTGTTTTGTGTCTTAGTTTGATGTCTCTCATCTATCTTGAGACAAGTTTTATAATGGGTTAAATTTGTGGGGAAAGTTTCAGTCTTTTCATGTGGTTATGTAGTTTTCCCAGCACCATTTTTTGAAAATTAATTATTTTCCACACTGTATATTTTTGTTTGGTTTATCAAAGATCAGATGGCAAGAGGAGATTGGTTTGATCTCTTGGTTTTAAATTTGGTTCCATACGTCTATGTGTGTCAATGCCATGGTGTTTTGTTTACGGCAGACTTCTAATACAGCCCAAAGTCTGGTAGGGTGATGCTTCTGACTTTGTTTTTATTACTAAGAATAGCCTTAGCTATATTGCTTGTTTTCTGGTTCCATAAAAAATGAAGTACTATTATTTCCAGTTCTTCAAAATATGATGTCAGTATTTTAATCCCCATTGCCTTAAATTTGTAGATTACTTTGTGTAGAATAGGCATTTTGGCAATGTTGATTCTTCCCAGCAAAGAGCATGGTATGCTCTGCAATTTGTTAGTATTTTCTGCAATTTTGTTTCCTGGGGTTTCATAATTCTTTGTGAAAAGATAGTTCAGCTCTTTTGTTAGGTATATTCTTAAGTATTTAATTTTCTTTGAAGATACTCTGAAGGGAATTATGTCCTTGATTTGCTTCTCAAATCAAGAGAAGCTCAACAGCTTAGTTGTTACTGGCATATACAAGATCTTTGGAAATTGATTTTATACCCTGAGACATTACTGTATTTCCTGATAACTTCCAGGAGTTTGTGGTTGAGTCTCTTGGGTTTTCTAAGTATAATATTATATCATCAGGAAAGAGGGAGAGTTTGATCTCCTCTGAAGCAATTTGGATGCACTGTATATCCTTCTCTTGCCTGATTGTATTGGCTAGAACCATGTTGAATAATAGTGGTGAGAGTGTGCATCCTTGTCTGGTTCCAGTTCTCTTTGGAAAAGCTTTCAATTTTACACCATTCTGCATGATGTTAACTGTGGACAGATGACTTCAATCATCTTAAGAAATATACAAATTTGCCTATTTTTTTTAAATGTTCTTGTTAGTATAGAATTCTGAATTATAACAAATGCTTTTTCTGCCTCTTTTGAGAGCATCATATAGACTTTGTTTTTATGGATAGGATGTATTACATTTATGAATTTACATATGTTAAAACAACCTACATCTCTTGGATGAAATATACTTGATGGTAATGCATAATTTTTTTGAAATGAGTAACTGTAATCTATTAGCTAAGATTTTGTGGAGTATTTTTCCCTCTATACTCATTAGTTAAATTGGTCTGAAGTTCTTGTTTGTTAAGTCCCTTCCTGGTTTTGGAATCAAAACAAAAGTGATATTTGGTTTATAGAATATGTTTGGGAAGGCTCCAGCCTTATCAATATTTTGAAACAGGTTCTGCAGTATAGGTAGAAGTTCATCATTGAAGGTGTGATAGAATTCTGTTGTGAAGCCATCTGGTCCTGGGCTTCTGTTGCTGCTGTTGGTGCTATAACCTTTTTTATTGTTTCTGCACTCTTAACATTTGATATATGCCTTTTCAGGAGATCTATTTCTGGTTAAGTCTAGGAAGATCTCATGATTGCAGCTATTGGTCCATTTCCTCCACATTGCCAAATTTCTAGACATAATTTCTTGTAGTAGACTGAAACTCAACCAATACCTTTCACCCCTTAAAATAATTGACTTAAGATGGATAAAAGATTTAAATCTAAGACATGAAATAAGAATCTTAGAAGAAAGTGTGGGAAAAGTTCTTGATGATGTTGGACTCGGGAAAGATTTTATGACAAAGAAATCAGTAGCAATCACAACAACAAGTAAAATGAACAAATGGGACTTAATTAAGCTGAAAAACTTCTGTCCAGCTAAGGACACAACAGGTAAAACAAATAGACAACCTTCAGAATGGGTTTACATGTTATGGATCTGATAAAGTTTTTATAATTAGAATCTACAGAGAACTCAAATTAAATCAACATCAATAGAGCCAAAAAGAAATCCATCTACTACTGGTCAAGTGATATGAACAGAACCTTCTCTGAGGAAGCAGATGAGTGGCTAACAAACAAATAAAAAATTACTCATCTTCCCTGATCAACAGAGAAATGCAAATCAAAACCACTCTAGATATCATCCAACTCCAGTGAGAATAGCAAACATCACAAAGTCCCAAAATTGCTGATGTTGGTAATGGGGAACACTTTTACACCCTTGCAGGGACTACAAACTAATGCAGCCTCTTTAGAAAAAAGTATGGAGAATCCGCATAGAACTCAAATCGAACTTTTATTTGATCCTGCAATCCCATTAATAGAGGTGGAACTACTCAGAAAAAAAATATTTTTTAATAAAGACATTTTCACTAGATTGTTTACTGCAGCTCAGTTTACATTTGCCAAGATTTTGAAACAACCTGAATGCCCATCAACTCAAAAATGGATCAAAAAACTGTGGTATGTGTACACCATACTTCTTAGTCATTTTAAAAACGGAGAGTTTACATCTTTGATATTAACCTGGATGGAGGTGAAATGCATTCTTTAGCAAAGCATCAGAAAATAGAAACACAAATATCCATCATACTCAATGGTAATATAAAGCCAATAGACAACCTAATACATGTCCACATAAGAGAAAATCTCATTTCAATTCAAGTTAGGAGGAAGGGGAACAAGGGAAGGGGCAAGAGAAGGTTAGAGGGAGATTGGTGTGCTCCCACTTAATAAGCAGGTTTTAAGGTTACATGGAACACCTCTTGGGTGTGAGACACAACTACAAGAAGGACTCTACCTAACTAATGAAAATAACGTAATCTAGTTGTTTATACCCTCACATTAACATGAAATTAAAAAGAAAAAAAAAAAAAGAGGGCGGCGCCTGTGGCTCAGTGAGTAGGGCGCCAGCCCCGTATGCCGAGGGTGGCGGGTTCAAGCCCAGCCCCGGCAAAACTGCAACAAAAAAATAGCCGGGTGTTGTGGCGGGCGCCTGTAGTCCCAGCTGCTCGGGAGGCTGAGGCAAGAGAATCGCATAAGCCCAAGAGTTAGAGGTTGCTGTGAGCCGTGTGACGCCACGGCACTCTACCCGAGGGCGGTACAGTGAGACTCTGTCTCTACAGAAAAAAAAAAAAAAAGAAACTGGAAAAGACCTGATTATCATTTTGCCCATGTATATAAATAAAGACCAAAGAATGACTAAAATTTCAAGGGAAGTATGTATTGCGTGATAAAAACCATCCAAATTTAGGATATTTTATACTCATTCACTATACAAAGTAAATATTTATGTTAAAATTTTGAATTCCATAATGGAAATAAAAGGGGAAAAATTGCAAAAACAATCTTATTGTGTAAATAATGTAACATGAGATCTGTTGAATAATGTGATGTGGTTCATATTGAAATGCATAATCTTTTAAAAGAAGACTTGCTGCATTAGTAGTACTGGGTTTTACCACAAGAGTCAGTAAATTAGCACATGTGAGCCAAGCTCAGCCCACTGCCTGCTTTTGTCAGCAAAGTTTTATTGGATCACAGGCATGCCGGTTCCTTCATTTTCTGTGACAGATTTTGGACTATAACAAAAACCATATGGCCCACAAAGTCTAAAACATATTTACTCTCTGGCTTTTTAAAGGAAAATTTGGCCAAGGCTAATTTTATTAGATTAAATAACCTTTGATGTAATCATTTTTACACCTTATTGAAATGTATATATGGAAAATGAGTGCCATGTGCAATCATTTGCTGATATTCAGACTAATTTGATGTTCCAATAGTTGAGTACTCATGTATGGAGAACAAAACCAAAAATATAATAACCTCCAACCTTCTTGGTTATAAGCTAGAATGCCAATACAACATGTAGCTGCCTTTTGCAACTCAGCAGATATTTAAGCAATTCTATCAAAATTTGGTTGTATGTATCACTAAACTAAATACTTTAAGCATACTTTCATTGGGAAATGATTAGTATACTACAGATTCACCTCATTTTAGAAAATCGTTGTATGCAACATTACTTTATGGGTGTGGTATTTTAAGTATTTCCTTACTGACACATATTTAGACTATCTCCAACTTTTGATATGACAATGTTATAATAAACTTCTGTAATACACATATATAGATAACATAGTTATATAAATGTCCTTAACATACATAAATACTATGTATCTTAACACATATTATATATTAGATACATAAATATTGGTTTATTTTAAGTATATATCACAGATAACAAATGTTCTTAACACGTCTGTGTGTTTAGATGGGTCATATTTTCCTGTAGGATCTAGCTGCAGAACTGGACCTCTTACATTCAATGAATGACATATTTGAAATTTGATGCCCATTGCTAAATCACCTGTCAAAAGGATTTACTGGTTTTATCAACAAATAGTGCATGACAATAACTTTTCTGCACATTTCTCAGCACTGTTTTTGTTAAAAAAAAATGTCAGCATGACTGAAAACCCATTGTTTGTAAATTTGCATTGTTCTTATAGCAGGCAAAGGCTGAAAATCCTTAGGTTAAGAATACAACTTGTTAATTGTGAATGTTAGTCCAAATTAAAATTAGTTTTCTTGTACAGTAATAATTATCTACTATGAAACACCACTACAGGCTCACCTGTCCCACTTTTCATTCTCCTTCCTGGAAAACTGCTGATTGTAGGTTTCTCCAGCCTTTCTTTTTTGAATTAATCCATCATCATCACTGTTATCAGTTGCAAAATCACAGAGGTATTTAGATACTTCTATCTCATTAGCTTCACACTTCTTCCTTTGTTTTTTAACCTTGATGAAAAGTTTAATAGAAAGGATAATTGCTACTACTTTAGTCTACAAAAAGAAATTTTTTCTTTTCATTGATTTTATCACTTTACTTTGTTATGATTAGAGCCAGAAAAATATTTTGTTATTAATTTTAGCATTACATTTGAGTATTATCACATAATTGTGAGATATAATTATAATTGTTATTTAAATTGTTTGGAGAATCTTCTTTATTTCTCTTTGAGTGAGTCAAACAGAATTTTTCAAAATTTCAAAAAGGGCCATTCTTAACTTTGTCATTCCCCTTTCCTCTTGGTACTGAATGAATTTTCACCCCATTTCACTGTCAGAAATTGAGAAATAAAAAGACACACAAAAGATGCCATCTTCTATCCTTTCATTTATTTATTTATATACTTATTTATTTATCTAAAAGTATTATGGGGGTACAAATATTTTGGTTATGTAGATTTCTTTTTGTAATCTTTCAGTCTTCATTGGAAGTATGTCTTTCACCCAGAGAGTGTTCGCTCTACCTGTTAGATAGGTTTCTGCTTCCTCTCCCCCTGTAACCCCCTGCTTCATTTCTATTGAGGTTTACTTCACATGTGTGCCCATCAATTTAATTCCAATTTAGTAGTAAGTACATGTTGTATTCGTGTTTTCATTCTTTAGATACTTCACTGAGGATAATCGTCCCTAGTTCTAATGGTCCCTAGTTATATACAGATTGTTGAAAAGGCATTAAGTCATTGTTTGTGGTTTAGTATTCTATGGAATACGTGTACCATGTTTTATTAATCTACTCATGAATTGATGCGCATTTGGTTGATTCCCCATCTTTGTAATTGTGAATTGTGTTGCAAAGAACATTTGAATACAGGTATTTTTTGATATAATGCTTCTTTTACAAATTTGGAGGCATCACATTACCACCTTCAAACTACACTACAAGGCTATAGTAACCAAGACAGCATGGTATTGACACAAAAATGGAGACACAGGCTGATGAAACAAGACTAAATACCCATACAGTAAACCATCCACATATAGCCACCTTATCTTTGACAAAGCAGGCAACAACATACATTGGGGGAATCTCTCCATTTTCAATAAAAGGTGCAGGTAAAATTGTATTTGTATAGCCATATGCAGAAGAATAAAAAAGAATCCATACTTCTCACCACTCAAAAAATTAATGTAAGATGAATCTTATTTGATCATAATGTATGATTTTTTTCTTTCTTTTTTTATTAAGTCTTTTGTACATAGGTCATAAATACATTAATGCCATTTTCAATGTGTTCATTATTTGTACAAATTGCAGTGCTTACATCATATTAATCAACATAGATTTCACCTCATTTACCCTATTATATTATAAGGACATTTGTGGTAAACACATAATAGATCCAACTTGTACTTGCAATGTGCTCCATAGGTGTGGTCCCCCTACTATCCCTCCCACCCCCTTCCCTCCCCTCACTCTCCCCTTCCCTCCTTCATCCTAGGCTAAAGTTGTGTTTCATTTTTCATTTGCATGTGTGAGTGATTATAAATTGGTTTCACAGTAGTACTGAGTATATTAGATACTTTTATTTTCATTCCTGAGATACTTTACTAAGAAGAATATTTTCCAGCTCCATCCATGTAAGCATAAAAGAGGTAAAGTCTCCATTTTATTTATTTTTTTTTTTACTGCTGCTAGTACTCCATGGTATACATATACCACAATTTATTAATCCATTCATGGGTCCATGGGCACTTGGGCTTCTTCCATGAGTTGGCAATTATGAATTGAGCTGCAATGAACAATCTGGTGCAAATATCTTTATTGCCAAAAGATTTTTGGTCCTTTGGATATACACCTAGAAGAGGAATTGTAGGACAAATGGCAGGTCTACATTTAGATCCCTGAGTGTTCTCCAAACTTCCCTCCAAAAGGAAAATACTAGTTTGCATTCCCACCAGCAGTGCAGAAGTGTTCCCTTTTCTCCACATCCACACCAACATCTGTTGTTTTGGGATTTTGTGATGTGGGCTAGTCCTACTGGAGTTAAATGGTTTCTCAGAGTAGTTTTGGTTTGCATTTCTATGATGATTAAAGATGAGCATTTTTTCATGTGTCTGTAGGAAATGTGTCTGTCTTCTTCAGAGAAGCTTCTGTTCACGTTTCTTGCCCACAATGAAATGGGATCACTTGTTTTTTGCTTAGTAAGAAGTTTGAGTTCTCTGTGGATTTTGGTTCTTAGACCTTTGTTGGTAGTATAACTTGCAAAAATCCTCTCCCATTCTGAGGGCTGTCTATCTGAGGGCTTTACTTAGTGTGTTCTTGGCAGTGCAGAAGCTTTTTAATTTGATCAGATCCCAGTAATGTATTTTTGATGGTGCTTCAATTGCCCGGGGTGTCTTCCTCATGAAGTATTCTCCCAGGCCAAGTTTTTCAAGCATTTCCCTTGCACTTTCTCTAAGAATATTAATAGTTTCATGTCTTAAGTATGAGTCTTTTAACCAGTAAGAGTCAATTTTTATTAGAGGAGAAAGATGTGGGTCCAGTTTCAGTCCTCTACAAGTTTCCAGCCAATTCATTCAGCACCATTTATTGAATAAGGAATCTTTCCCAAAATTTATATTTTTAATAGGCTTATCGAAAATCAAATGACAATAAGTGTCTGGGTTTACCTCTTTTTTTTTGCCTTTTATTTATTTTTTATTTTTTTATTGTTAGCTGTGTACATTAGTGCAATCAAGGGGTACAATGTGCTAGTTTCATATACAATTGAAATATTCTAATCTAATTATTCAACGTAGCCTTCATGGCATTTTCATGGTTATTGTATGTAGACATTTGTATTCTACCTTTAGTAAGTTTGGCCTGTACCCATTCTAAGATGCACGGTAGGTGTGGCCCCACCCATTACTCTACCACCACCATAATCTGCCCCCTCCCTTCCCCTTCCTTGGCCCTTTCCTCATAGTCTTGTGCTTTAGTTGGGTTATAGCCTTCATGTGATAGCTATAATTTAGCTTCATAGTAGGGCTGAGTACACATCTACCTCTCTATTTTTGTACCAGTACCATGCTGCTTTAACCACTATCAATTTATAGTATAGTTTGAAGTCTGGAAGCGTGGTACCTCCCAATTTGTTTTTATTTCTGAGTTATGTCTTGGCTATTTGAGTTTTTTTCTGTTTCCGTATAAAACAAAGTACTAATTTTTCCAGGTCTTTAAAATATGACAGAGGTGCTTTAATAGAGATTGCATTAAATCTGTAGATTGCTTTAGGTAGTATAGACATTTTAACAACGTTGATTCTTCCCAACCACGAGCATGATACATTTTTCAATTTGTTAACATCTTCAGCTATTTCTTTTCTCACAGTTTCATAGTTTTCTTTATAGAGATATTTCATGTCCTTAGTTGGATACACTCCCAGATAATTCATCTTCTTTGCGACAATTGTAAAGGGAATGAAGTCCTTGACTGTTTTTTCTCCTTGACTATTGTTGGTATATATAAAGGCTACAGATTTATGAGTGTTAATTTTGTATCCTGAAACATTACTATATGCCTTGATCACTTCTAGGAGTTTTGTAGTTGATTCCCTTGGATTTTCTGGATATATAACCATATCGCCTGTGAAGAGTGACAATTTGATCTCTTCTGGTCCTATTTGGATCCCCTTGACTGTCTTCTCTTGCCTGATTGTGGTGGCTAAAACTTCCCTTACAATGTTAAAAAGTAGTGGAGACAGTAGGCATCCTTGTCTGGTTCCTGATCTGAGTGGAAATGATTTCAATTTTACTCCATTCACTATGATATTGGCTGTGGGTTTGCAGCAGTTGGCCTCTATCAGTTTAAGAAATGTTACTTCTATACTTATTTTCCTTCTTTTTTTTATTGTTAAATCATAGCTGTGTGCATTTGTGCAACCAAGGGGTACAATGTGCTGGTTTCATATACAATCAAAAATATTCTCATCAAACTGTTCAAAGTAGACTTCATGGCATTTTCTTAGTTATTGTATGTAGAAATTTGTATTCTGCATTTAGTAGGTTTTGCCTGTACCCATTTTAATAAGCACCGTAGGTGTGGCCCCACCCATTACCCTCCCTCCACCCTGACTTCTCTCCTCCCTGACCCTCTCATGGCCCATTCCCCATATTCTTGTGATATAGGTGGGTTATAGCCTTCATATGAAAGCTATAAATTACCTTCACAGTAGAGCTGAGTACATTGGGTACTTTTTCTTCCATTCTTCAGATACTTTGCTAAGAAGAATATGTTCCAGCTCTATCCATCTTTCTTTAAGGTTGCATAACATTCCATGGTATACATGTGCCACAATTAGCTAGTCCATTCGTGGGTTGACGGGCACTTGGGCTTCTTCCATGGCTTAGCAATTATGGATTGAGCTGCAATAAATATTCTGGTACAGATGTCTTTGTTATATTGTGATTTTTGGTCTTCTAGGCATTTACCTAGTAAAGGAATTATAGGATCGAATGGCATCTCTATTTTTAGGTATCTAAGTATTTTCCAAACATCCTTCCAAAAGGAACGTATTAGTGGGCATTCACACCAGCAGTGTAGAAGTGTGCCCTTTCTCCACATCCACGCCAACATCTCTGGTTTGGGGATTTTGTTATGTGGGCTACTCTTACTGGAGTTAGGTGATATCTCAAAGTAGTTTTGAGTTGCATTTCTCTGATGATTAAGGATGATGAGCATTTTTTCATGTGTCTGTAGTCCGTGCGTCTGTCTTCTTTAGAGAAGTTTCTCTTCCATTCCTTTGCCTACCCTAAGAAACAGGCTGGCAACCTGTAGAAGATTGAAATTGAACCAACACCTTTCACCATTAACTAAGATAGACTCTCACTGGGTAAAATCTTTAAACTTAAGACATGAAACTATAAAAATACTAGAAGAAAAAGCAGGGAAAACTCTTGAAGGAATCGGCCTCGGTGAATATTTAATGAGGAGGACTCCCCAGGCAATTGAAGCAGTATCAAAAATTCACTACTGGGACCTGATCAAACTGAAAATCTTCTGCACAGCCAAGAACATAGTAAGTATAGCAAGCAGACAGCCCTCAAAATAGGAGAAAATATTTGCAGGTTAAACCTCCGAACAATGTTTAGTAACCAGAATCCACAGAAAACTCAAACATATTAGCAAGAATAGTTGTCTATTTTTTGAGACTTTGGAAAAATAAAAAAGAAAAAGAAGTTAACTGATGACCCCATACTGAACCTCAAAGTCAAAGCATTCTATGATAGACATACTCTTATCTAACCATATGAATGTTACTTTTTTTTTGCATTCTTATTATTATTGCTCAATATTTTCTGGCAGCAATTATCTGATTTCTTTTATGAATGTTTTTATCTTTGCTCATTCTTGATGACATTTTTGTTTCTAGTGCTTATTGTAATCAATGCTATTGTTTTTAAATTTTAAGTCTTTTTAATTTTGTGCAGGCAAAAAGTGGAAACCAAATAAACACATGTATATGTATGGAGAAAATAAACAAAAATAATTAATAGAGTTGATAGAAAGGGAGTTTAAAATATGGATGATAAAGACATTAAAAGGAATGGGCAAGAACATGGAAAGAAAGAACCAAAAATGAGACAAGAGATATGTACAATACAGAAAGGATATGGTGGAGCTTAAGGAAATGAAGGAAACAATCAGGGAATGTAAAGCTGCAGTAAAACGTATCAAAAATAGGGTAGACTATGGAGAAAAAAGAAGCTCAGAGCTACAGGACAAAATTTTCACTTAACCCAGAGAGTTGATGAGCAGAAAAGAAGAGAGAGAAAGCATAACATGTCCTTAGAGAACTACAATACTCCTTGAAGTATTCAAATATATGAATAGGGATTCCTAAAGGGGAAGAAGATTGCCCCAAAGTAAAGGAAGCCTGGAAGCCATTCAGGAGACTATCTATCATAAAGGAAAACTTCCCAAGTTTCACTAAAGACCCCAACACACCCCTTTCAGATGCATATCAAACCCTGGGTAATTTCAATGCTAACAGAGCCTCTCCAAGACACATTGCAATGAACCTGTCTGAAGTCAAGAAGAAAAAAATTCTTCAAGCAGCCAGTAGCAAGTGCCAATTGATCAAATTAGAATTCCAAGCAGTAACCCAAAAGATGTCTCAAGAATTCAATAAATTCTATACCTATTTTCTAAAGCATTCTGATCAAGAGAGGATGTTGGGTATTGTCAAAAGCTTTTTCTGCATCAATTGAGAGAATCATATGGTCTTTGTTTTTTAATTTGTCTATGTGATGTATTATATTTATGAATTTATGTATATTGGACCATCCTTGGGACCCTGGGATGAAACACACCTGGTTGTGGTGTATAATGTGTTTGATGTGTTATTGGATTGTTTGCTAGGATCTTATTGAATATTTTTGCATCAATATTCATTAGAGATATTGGTATCTAATTTTCTTTTGTTGTTGGGTCTTTTTCTGGTTTGGATATCAGCATAATATTTGCTTCAGAGAATATATTGTGAAGTATTCCTTCTTTTAGTATGTTTTGGAAAAGATTAAGTAATATAGGTATTAGTTCCTCCTTAAAGGTTTGGTAGAATTCTGATGTGAAGCCATCTGGTCCTGGGCTGTTCTTTTGGGGGAGATTTCTTATACTTGATGCTATTTCAGAGCTTGTTATAGGCTTGTTCAACATTTGCACTTCTTTCTGGCTAAGTCTAGGAGGGTGGCGTGTTTCCAAGTATTGATCTCTTTCCTTCAGATTTTCATACTTCTGAGAGCAGAGTTTTATTATATAGTATGAATATTATATAATATATATATATATATATATATATTATATGGTATTCATTAAGGACTTGTTGGATTTCTATGGAGTCTGTTGTTATTTGGCCTTTATCTTTTCTAATTGATGAATAGGGGATTCTACTCTTCTACTTCTGGTTAGGTTAGCCTAAGTTTTATCTATTTTCTTGAGCTTTTCAAAAAACCAACTCTTTGATTGGTTGATCTGTTGTATGATTCTTTGGTCTTCAATTTCATTTACTTGTGCTCTAATTTTAATTATTTTCTTCTGCTGGGTTTAGGGTTGTAAAGTTCTTCATTTTCCATTGCTTGAGATGTCCCATTAAGTTATTGACTTCCTCTCTTTCCGTTCTCTCGAGGAAAGCTTGCAATGCTATACATTTTCCTCTTAGGACTCCCTTTGTGGTATCCCAGAGGTTCTGATAGTTTGCGACTTCATTATTGTTTTATTCCAAAAATTTGGTAATTTCCTTCTTAATCTCATCTATGACCCAGCTATCATTCAACATGAAGTTATTTAGTTTCAATGTTTTTGTATGCATGTGGAGATTCCTGTTTTTACTGAGTTCAACTTTTATTCCATGATGGTCTGAGAAAATACAAGGAATGAATTATATTTTTTAAAATTTGCTGATGTTAAACTTGTGACCCAAGATGTGATCAATTTTGGAGGATGATCCCTTGGCTGATGAGAAGAATGTGTATTCAGTTTAATTAGGATGAAATGTTCTGTAGATGTCTATTATATGTAAATGTTGAATGGTTAAGTTTAGTTCTAAAATTTCTTTGCTTAGCTTCTTTTTTGTGTGAGGATCTATCCAACACTGCCAGAGGAGTGTTAAAGTCTCCAACAATTATGGTGCGGGGGAAATCAAGTTGCTCATGTCAGCTAAAATTTCTCTTATAAATTGAGGTGCATTCTGGTTGGGTGCATAAATGTTGATAATTGAAATCTCATCATGTTGAGTGTAGCCCTTAAGAAATAAGAAGTGACCATCATTATCTTTTCTTACTTTGATTGGTTTAAAGCCTATTGTATCTGAGAATATAATTGCCACACCTACTTTTTTCTGATTTCCATTTGCCTGAATTAAAGGTGACCATTCCTTCACCTTGAGTCTATTTTTGTCTTTTAAGGAAAGATGAGACTCTTGAATGCAGCAGATGTCTGGCCTGAGTTTTTCTATTTAGTCAAACAACCTGTGTCTCTTTAGAGGGCAATTTAGTGACCAATTATTACATAAATTGGATTTAATTTTGACCAAGGTACATTATGTGAACATTAATTTTTTTTTATTAAATCATAACAGTGTACATTAATGCAATCACTGGGCACCGTATACTGCTTTTATAGGCCGTTTAACACACTTTCATCACACTGGTTAACATAGCCTTCCTGGTATTTTCTTAGTTATTGTGTTAAGGCATTTATAGTCTACATTTACTTAGTTTCACATGTATCCTTGTAAGATGCACCACAGGTGTAATCCCACCAATCACCCTCCCTCCGCCCATCCTACCCCCTCTCTACCCTCCCCCTCCCTGGTCCCCATATTCTTAGGTTATAACTGAGTTATAGCTTTCATTTGAAAGCTATACATTAGCTTCATAGTAGGGCTGAGTACATTGGATACTTTTTCTTCCATTCTTGAGATACTTTGCTAAGAAAAATATGTTCCAGCTCCATCCATGTAAACATAAAAAAGGTAAAGTCTCCATCTTTCTTTTTTTCTGTTTTTTGAATATAG
This sequence comes from Nycticebus coucang, assembly GCF_027406575.1. Classification (NCBI taxonomy): domain Eukaryota; kingdom Metazoa; phylum Chordata; class Mammalia; order Primates; family Lorisidae; genus Nycticebus; species Nycticebus coucang. Next base: position 816,225 of record NW_026515585.1, read on the forward strand.
GCTTCTAAAGTGATCATTTTTTTCTGCTTTTGCTATATCCACAGTTTTTTTTTAACTTGTATCTTCATTGTTGTTATACTGAAGGAATTTAATGATTTCCTTTTTTATTTCTTCCAGCACCCAACTGTCATTCAGCACAAGGTTGTTGAACTTCTATGCCTTTTTGTGAGGTTGAACATTTTTGTTGAAGTTGAGTTCGAATTTTAGTGCCTTGTGGTCTGAGAAGATGCATGATAAAATTTCAATTCTTTTGATTTTGTTGAGTTTTGTTTTCTGTAATAGGATGTGATAATTTTTGAGAATGTTCCATGGGATGATGACAATAATGTATATTCATATTTGGGGGATGGAGTGTTCTATATACATCTATCAAGCACAGTTTTGCTAGGGTCTCATTTCAATCTCTTATATCTTTGTTTAATTTCTGTTTAGAGGATATGTCCAGCTCTGGGAGAAGTCCACTAATTCTTTATAGATGGCGTCTTCTGCAGTAGGTGCCTCACGGTTCATTGTGGGGGATCCTCTGTTCTTATTTTTCAGGTTGCCTGAATTTTTCTATTGGTTCCTCCTCATGTGTTCTTTCTTCTTGTTTACCTCCTTATGCTCCTTTTTACTTCTCACTACCTCGTTTGTTTTAAAGAGAAGTCCTTGCTCTTGATGACAGTATGTTGCATGATGACAGTACGTTTCTGGGGCACCAGGTGGCGCTGTGGGTTTTTTAGGAGACCGAGAGCACAGCCAGCAACCTCTATTGTCCTAATTCCAAAATTATTGCCTTGGGCAATCACCTGATTGTTTTCTCAGCATTCAGATCCTGCTGGGTTGGGATCTTAAAGCTCACTAGAATCCTTCAGGGGCAGGTTTCACAGTGCCCCCTGACTCTAGTTCCTGTAGGTTGCAGGAGTCCCTCAGCCTGCCCCAATAGATGCGTTCTGATCCTGGCGGAAGGAATTAAGACAGCCGTGCTTTAGGCTCCTGCTAAGACCTTGTCAGGACTTCCCACAATGGCAGCCTCCTGGCCACTGAGACCTTCTCATTATAGTTGCCTCACCAGCCACAAACCTATGGCACATCCACTCAAACCAGCATTTGAATCTGGTTGCTGTATGCTGTTTGAGCTTGCCTTCTCTTCCAAGCTTTTCACTCAACACACAGCTTGTCCCAACAACTGAAAATTCAAGAAAGGCTTCTTCCTGTCCCAAGCCTCTGTGGGTGGCCAGCTGATCCCAGCCAGTCTCAATCACCTACCTAATTCATCAGATTTCCACCACTCCAGATCATAAACTATATCCATCTCACCACCTCATCACTGTGCTCCCTTAGCTATGACTCTGGGTAAGGTCTTCATGCCAGGTATAGCTGGGTTCTCTCTTTTTCCCCAGTCCTTCTAGGAGAACTCAGCTGAATGATCTTTCTGATTCCCAAATTTGCTCCACCCAGAAATTCTTTATCTCTATTCCAAAGACAAAGACTATCTGAGATTTCAGGATTTTTAATTATTTTAAGTATTTGAGAATATATTTTAAAGAAAATATTAAATTGTGACCTATTGAGTCTAAGATGTTAGTCCAAAATATAATTTTATTTTGGACTATTCTACATTGCAAATGCCATTCAATATATCATTGCAAAAGAAATCAACATTAAATCAGAAATCTAAAATTAAATATTTTCATACCTTTGACAGTTTATTTTTATTTCCTTCATGACTTTCTTTCTCTTCGTCTGATGACATCTGCAAGGCTTGTTCTGCTGATAGACCATACATTTAGTTAAGTGGACCACAGTTCAACAAAATTGACACTGTTTGATACAAAAGGGTAAAAAGGTAATTTCTGTGTAAATTGAGAGTTTAAGTTAAGCTTAATCTTTAGCCAAATATTTACTTCTGTAAAAAAAAAAAAATACTTCTAATTATCCAAAACTTTGCAAAACAACCCAGAGGGCACTAGATGTCACTAGGTTCAACAAATACACACATATCACAGATTTACTCACAGATTTTTCCACCAAATGAATATACATATAATGTTAGAGGAGAAACAGAATTTAAATATACAATACACACATATGAAATAACATTGTGGATTATTCTCTACTTCATAATAGTACCTTTTAACAGCATGCTGTGCATGTTGTTTTATCAATAATTCACAAATTTCTGTTACTTTTTCTATTTTCATCAGTGTACATCCTGTTTGTTACATGTGAAAAGATTTCCTCTTCTAGTCTAACAATTTTATTTTCATCTTTTAAGGCCTTAGCCTGCTACATGAAGCTTTCATTGATTCCTGCTGTTTCCCCAGATAAATAGGCATCTCCTCCCTCCGGGTGGCCTTAGTACTATAGTGTCATCTCTACTGCAATTTTCCTACCAAAACTGTAAATCATTTCTTGCCATGTCTCTACCCTTTGCCCCTGGACTGTAAGCACAATATTTCAAAACTTCTGGAACAGTCTTTATCTGTTTTACTCAATAATGATTGAGACTGTGGCTGGAAGGAATATAAATAAAACTGTCAAAAATGAGTTTTTCAGAGATCATGTCTGAGCTGATACTTATAATGTTAGATGAGCCAAATTAAAGGGCATAGGGGACAGGAAAGGATGAGGGCAAGACAGAAAGCAGAAAGAGAGAGAGAAAAATTCCTGAAGAAACATATGTATATGTATTTGTCTACAGTGGAGGGATTGGTGAGCCAGGCATTCTAGAATCTCAGGAATGCTAGAAAAAAATGCAGACAAGAAGGGATAGCAGAAATCCTTCTATGAAATTTCATGGTGGTTGAATATTAATATTTCAAAGAGATATTAATTATCCCATTTTCACTGAAGTAAATCACTGTAAATTCTATATGAAAGACGAATTTCAGAAAAACACAAGTGAATGGCAGAAGATGCATTACAAGGAAATGTTGGAAAATAAAGGCAATGTGGGCCTGAGATAAGTGAATGTTTATGGAAATATTTTGGATATCAAATATCAGTGTCCCATAGAGGATGGATGTTTTTATAAAATAAATAAACATATAAAACTTGGTTTTGTATTTTGATTTTTTCAGTATTAATAAACAATACAATAAATATCTGTAGATACACCTATATAATACAAAAGCCATTATGACTATCATTCATATATATATATATATATATATATGGATATACGACACACACACACATATATATATATATATCAGCTTTCGAAGAGTTTGATGTTGCAGCATTTATGTGATGGAATGTTATAAAAATCAAAATAAATTAAGCCAAATATACATGTGTCAATATGGATTGATCTCACAAATACAATACTGAGCAAATAAGAGAAAGTCACAGAATGACATATGAAGCCTTGACAATTAAGTTCACAAGCTCACAACCGTGTGCTTATGTTGTTAGTACTGTACAAGCCCCTCATTAAAGTTTCATAACTTTGTTGTATCAGTGTCTCATAGTTGTGTTTATGTTGACTGTCTTTCAGAATGGAGTTCATTATCATTGCTGCATGATTGTGTGCTGTTATGAGAATTTCAGAACCTGAATCAGAGCGATGAATAAATGTTAATCTTGTTAAACTTAGCAAGCATGAAAGGGAAGTCAGGGACATGTTAGTTTGCAGATAATGCCACAAAAAAATCAGCAGTTTGCAAATAGATTAAATAGTTTTCTGAAGGGATAAAAAGCAGCATTGAAGAAGAGAGTTAAGGGTGCCCAGTGATAAGAATGAAAGTCATGAAAACCTTACAAAAATTCATTGAATTTTGCATCAAAACTATTAGCTGACTGTGAGAAGCATAGCATATCAAGTAAACATCAATAGAGAAATAAGTAGGAAAGTCTTTTTTTTAATTTATTTTATTAGATCATAACTGCATACATTACTCCATTTATGGGGTATAATGTGCTGATTTTATATACAATTTGGAATGTTTAAATCAAACTTGTTAACACAGAATTCACTTCACTTACTTACTTGTTGTGTTTAGACATTTATACTCTACTATTAAATATTAACACTACTCTTAAGTATTGTAGAGACATTTATAATCTACTATTAGTTAAGCATTAATACTATTAAATATTAAGAATTAAATATCAATACTATTAAATATTAATACTGGTATTAAAATTTGTAGACATGTATATTCCGCTATTAATATTAAATTTAATATTTTATTAATAGTAGAGTATAAATGTCTAAACACAACAATTAAATAAGTGGGTGGTGCCTATAGGCTCAAAGAATTAGGGAGCCAGCCCTATAGACCAGAGGGGGTGGATTCAAACCCGGTCCCAGTAAAAAACTGAAAGAAAAAGAAAATAAATAAGTGAGGTGAATGCTATGTTTTTTTTTCTTTCTTTTAGTTAGCAAACATTTATTTACATAAGAAGAGTGTAGCATTAGATAAATGTAGTATAAAGTGTGTTTGAAAGGTCAATATACACACATACGTCTGTCATATCAATAGTTGGGTTATATGGATTAATGGAATCAACCGGGAAATTTTTTTTTTTTTTTTTTTTGTAGAGACGGAGTCTCACTGTACCACCCTCGGGCAGAGTGCCGTGGTGTCACACAGTTCACAGCAACCTCTAACTCTTGGGCTTACGCGATTCTCTTGCCTCAATCTCCCGAGGAGCTGGGACTACAGGTGCGCGCCACAACGCCCAGCTATTTTTCTGTTGCAGTTTGGCCGGGGCTGGGTCCGAACCCGCCACCCTCGGCATATGGGGCTGGCGCCCTACTCACTGAGCGACAGGTGCCGCCCTTGGGAAATTTTTTTTTTAAATACCGAATTCAAACAGGGGAGGGAAGGAGGGGAGGTGAATGCTATGTTAACCAGTTTGATGTAAACATTCCAAATTATATATAAAATCAGCACACTGTACCACACAAATGCAGTAATGTACACAGTTATGATCTAATAAAAATACCAGGAAAATCATAATGGAAAATCTTGACAAGAAAAAACTTGGACAAAATGATTCCCAAGTAGATCACCAGTGGAAAAAAATGGAAAGGAGAGTCAAATTTTGACAAGACCTCACAGAGAAGCAAGATGAAGTTTTGAGCCATGTTATCACTGGTGATGAAACATGGGCATACCAACGTGAACTGAAGAAAAGCATCAAAGTGCACAATGAAAGTCAGTCTTCTCCACAATCAAAACATTCCTTTAGTTCTAACAAAATGTGAAAATGATATTGCTAACCTTCTTGATATCAGAGGGATTGTTCATTAGGAATTTTCGACAACTGCACAGTTAACAAAGTTTACTATTTGAAAGTGCTGAAAAGGCTACATGGAAAAGTTAGATGAAAATGACCTGAACTTTTTGCCAAATCATGGCTCTTGCATCAGGGGGGCAATGGTTCTTGCTGTGTGACAATGCACCAAGTCACACAGTACCGTCTGTGCGGAGTTTTTACTCAGTAAACTAATAACTGTATTAGAACATCCTCCCTACTCATATAATCTGGCTCCCAATGACCTTTTTCTTTACCCGAAGATGAAGGAACATTTTAAAGGATGATATTTTGATAACATTTAGGACATCAAATATAATACAATGTCAGTGCTGATGGCTATTCCAGAAAAAAAGTTCCAAAATTGCTTTGGAACCTGGATGAGGCACTAGTATTGGTGCACAACTTTCCAAGGGAAGTACTTCAAAGGTGACTATGGTGATATTCAGCAATGAGGTATGCAGTGCTTTTTCTAGGATGAGTTCACAAACTTCATCATCTTATTTTGTACAAAGTGTATATATCAGTTATATGAAATTTTAGGACATGGAAACAAATTATGATTGTACACCTATGTCACCTATGAAGTAAAACATTTTCAGAGTATGAGTTCATAGTAATAACATACAGCTAATTCTAGGTGTTGGATACTTCCACTCAATTATCTGTAATAGTTTGAGAGGACCCTAAAGCCAAAACATTTAGTACTGCCATTTTAAAAGACTATGTCTTTCAAATAGCCATGGAAGGATAATTTATTATTTTCCTTGTTTTTAATAATTAATGATGACACACATGCACATAGGTTCTGCTAATCAGACATTTATTGCCTTAATATCATCAGTCTAAAAACTGGATAAAATAACTAAAGTTAAAAGAACTTGTTAGTATAATGCATTCCACTATGTAAAGTCAGAATTTCATAAATTCTTTGAATTACTAGAAAATTGTGTAGTTTCATAGTTCATCTCTGTCCACTCCCTAACAAAAACAGGAATTTTAAGTTGAAAATTAAAGAAGGAAGAAAGATCCCTTCACCCCAGGATTTTGAAGTTACAGTGAACTATAGTCACTACACATAGCAAGAACATGTATCCACTTTCCCCCCCAAAAATTACCTGATCTGGATAGTTGCACATTCTTCTGTTTTACTGCGTTCTTGCCATGGGAAACTTCCATCTTAATGGCATGCTGAGTGGACTTTAAAATAAAGGGTTTCATAAGTAATGTATATTTCGTATGACACACAGTGAATAATTCCAGATAAAAAAATAAATGTGGTTACCTTCAACTGGCAATGTTTCTCGGAAAACCCTAAAAAAACAAAAAACACAGACAATCAATGTAAATGACAATATAAATGTAAATACGATAGTGCCAAACGTGCAGTTATGGAGAGTTAATATTGAGCTTAATCCTCAAGTTTGACATTGTACATGATTATTTTAGCTCTGAAGTTGTTTTCCTTTTTCTTTTTTTATTGTGGACAGCAATATGACAGAAATAAACAAAGAAAAGAAAGGGAACATACATTTAATACACCGTCCACTTGAGATTTCTAAAGTATTTCAGAGGAAAACCATTCAAATACAGTAGTGCACATATGGCAATGTGAATGGTGTCTTTAATCAGAGGAGCAAATCACACCACTGAGAGGATAAATGACAAAGCTGATGGCAGAAGCCTACAGCATAGCTTTAACGAGACACAAAAGCATCCTTTATACATATAAGTATTCATCTGATCTTTGTTTTGTTATTTATAAAGGACACACTTCTAATGACAGTACAGTTTAATCTATATTTCTCTTAGAGAAAGTATTTTTAATAGAGCAGCATGGATGTACACTTGTAGAATAATTAATAGTTAATATAAACATTCCCTTTGGTCCATATCCATGTAAGCTGCAGATATACCTACATTTCTTCTACCATCTACTTTTGCCATCTAAGAGTTTCATTACCCACTCACCTAAGGACATATAAAATACACCAAAGAAATTATGAACAATAAATTTCAAATATCAAAACATTTATCCAAAAAGAAAAAAATTGAAATGTCACAGAATTATATGAAATTAATAACCTTTTACATTTCAAAATAAAAGCAATATTTGCTAAAAATAAGAAAAAGTTTTGGAAAAAACATGAATACATACATATATACACACATAAATATTTAATTAAGTCATTTGTACATAGATCATAAGTACATTTATGCCATTATGGGATTCGATGTGTTGATTATTTGTACAATTTGGAGTGCTTACACCCTACTAATCAACATAGCTTTCACCTCATTTCCCCAATTGCAGCATTAAGACATTTTTGTTCTACACCTGATAGATCCAACTTGTACTTGCAATATGCTCCATAGGTGTGATCCCCCTACTAACCCTCCCTCTATCAACCCATCTCCCTCCTTTCCCTTCTCCCTCCCCTTCCCTCCTTCATCCTAGGCTAAAGTTGAGTTTCATTTTTCTCTCTTTCTTTTTTTTTTTTTTTGCAGTTTTTGGCCAGGGCTGGGTTTGAACCCACCACCTCTGGCATATGGGGCCAGTGCCTTACTCCTTGAGCCACAGGCACCGCCCCATGTTTCATTTTTCATATGCAAGTGTGAGTGATTATAGATTAGTTTCACAGTAGCACTGAGTACATTAGATTTTATTTTCCATTCCTGAGATACTTTACTAAGAAGATTATTTTCCAGCTCCATCCATGTAAACATAATAGAGGTAAAGTCTCCCTTTCTTTTCTTTTTTTTTTTTTTTTAATGCTGCATAGTGTTCCATGGTATACTGGCTGGCAAACTGTAAAAGACTCAAACTGGACCAACACCTTTCTCCTCTAACAAAAATTGACTCTCACTGGTTAAAGGACTTAAACTTAAGACATGAAACTATAAAAAATTCGTAGAGAGAGTGCAGGGAAATGCTTGAAAAAATTGATGAGGAGGACACCCCGGACAATTGAAGCAACATCATAAATACATTACTGAGATCTGATCAAATTAAAAAGTTTCTGCACTGCCAAGAAAACAGTAAATAAAGCAAATAGCGTCAAAATGGGAGAGGATTTTTTCTAGTTATATTTCTGACAAAGGTCTAATAACCTGAATCCACAGAGAACTCAAAATTATGACTAAGAAAAAAAAAAGTGATTTCATTTAATTGTGGGCAAGAGACGTGAACAGAAACTTCTCTGAAGAAGACAGGCGCATGGTCTACAGACACAAGAAAAAAATGCTCACCATCTTTAATCATCTGAGAAATGCAAACGAAAACTACTCTGAGATACCACCTAACTCCAGTAAGAGTATCCCACATCACTAAATTCCCAAACTCTAGATGTTGGTGTGGTTGTGGAGAAAAGGGAACACTTTTGCACTGCTGGTGGCAATGCAACCTAGTACGTTCCTTTTGGAAGGAAGTTTGGAGAACCCTTAGAGATCTAAATGTACACCTGACTTTTGATCCTGCAATTCCTCTTCTAGGTGTATATCCAAATGACCAAAAGTCATTTGGCAATAAAGATATTTGCACCAGATTCTTCACTGCAGCTCAATTCATAATTACCAAGTCATGGAAGATAATTACATTTTTATAAAATTAGTTTCCTTTGGTATATCCTATTAATCTTTTAAGATCTTTGGAAAATAGCCATTTTATAGGAAAAAAATCTGTCTTAAAAAAGCAGCCACTGTTGTATACAAATTAGTCTTATTTGATAATGTAATATCAAGGCAACATGCATCTCTGATGCCTGGCATTCGTGGAGAGGAGAAATGGATCTCTCTGGTTTACCCCAATTCCAGCACTCTCCTGCTTCTAGTGATCTCTGGGGCAGCAACAATCTATCTTGTGTGACTGCCAGTTTCCTAAATCCATCTTGGTCAGTACTCTCAAGTTTCTTCATCATTAACTATAAAATTACCTAGTTAACTTTCTTCTTTCCACTCTCTTTCCCTACCCAGAATGTCTCTTCCCTTCAAAAAGTATTCTGTAACCCTGTGGTCTTCCATTGTTTTCATGGATTATTTCTGCCATTTCTTCCCTCTTCATTTAGCAAAACGATCTCACATTTATAACTTGATTTCTTTGTTTCTTTGCTCCTTCTCCTCCAGCTAAACTCATGCTCAGAAATAAGAGCAAAATAATGCCTTTTCTTGATCCTGCTATGGTGAAACTGTTCTTCCAGGGTTTTTTTCCAGATTTCTCTATAGGCAAGTGTATACCCTTGCTACTCATGGGGATCCAAGGACCAGCAACCTCAGCGTCACTTGTGTGTGTTAGAAATGAAGATACCTAGACCTACTGAATCACAAAGTGCATTTTTAACCAGGTATCCAGGAGATATCAGAAAGTTTGAGAAGCTCTGGTCTGCAGTGATTTGCGTCCACATTTCCTTACCTGAGCTTCCCCTTTAGAATCTCACCACCAGTCCCTCCGTGTAACATACTCCAAGATGAAAAGGCATCACAAATCATCAAGTTTCTGATGGACTTTTTATCAGGCTATACTTTCCAATATATCTTCATAACTAACCCTCTTCTCTCCATTCTAGCTTCCTTATTGTGAAGTATATGATACTACTGTTCAATAAAGTAAAATAGTTTATATGACACTGAATTATAGACATTTGTGCCTGACCCTATGCTTCCTTTCCTCTGTGTTAGATGAAACACGCCTCTGCATGATCAGAGACTTCAGTCTTTCATGCCTCTCTAACAGTGAGGAACATGGGAGCAGCGAGGGTATGTGCTCTCTGTCTCTGACACATTTTGAAACTGGGAGCTCACTTTATATTCTTGCCACCTTTGTAATGCCCTGTCCACTTTGCACTAAGAAATTACTATTTTTCCTATGTACTCAATTTTAATTTAAGGACAATTAATGACAATTAAGGACATGGTAGGGGTAGGGAAAGTGGAGAGCAGAGAGAGAAAGGAGGGAGGTGTGGGGAAAAGAATAGCAGAGAGCAGGGAGGAGGGGGAGGTGGAGCCTTGGTGTGTGCCACACCTTTTAGGGACAAGATAGGATTGCAAGAGGGATTTTGCCTAACAAATGCAATCAGTGTAACCTGGTTTCATGTACTCTCAATGAATCCTCAACATTAAAAAAAGAAAAAGAAATTGATTTCTTTTAAGACAGTATAAATGTTAATTTTTTTGTATTACTAATTGGCTGTCCTGTTTCTACAGTGTAGAAAATTGTATTCTTTGAATAGCTCTAACAAATATAAATTTAATCTTTCTACTTTGTGATAGAATTAGAGCTAAAAATTGTATGCCCAACCCTCTTCAAGTAGTTTTTAAAATTGTTGAATTAATATGGCTAGTTCTTTTGTTCAGCAATTTGATGCAAATGCCTAAATACAAAATGTTCAGTAAGTACTACAGAGGAAGGAAATGGCTTAGTATTTTACAAAGCTTCTTGAAAATCAGAAAAACTGGTGGTAGCATTTGATTCCACCGCAAAATTTTTATAAGCAAACACTCTTAAACAATGCCACCACATATAATCTACAATTGAAAACAAAATTTCACATTTTCTTCACACTGTATAGAAATACACATCACAAATGTGCAATTAGAATACAGAATATTTGCAAAATGAACAAAATTTAGGCCTAGACCAAAAACATATTCTGATTTGTTGAAAATAAGTTGACTAGACATTATTTTATCATCTTACACTAATTTACATTTATAAAAATTTTAATTAAACATACTAGATTGAGGTGCTAAGAATGTGTGCACTATCTATACTTAAAGTTAATGCCCTATAATTTTGTAAATCCAAATTTCAAAAGGAAGGATTCTGTTTATTGAATAATGGAATCCTCTTTTGGATCACTTAGTTTCTATTGCCTATATCAGGACCGTTCATATGAACGTATATTCTAACTACATACAGAAACACTATAGAGTCCCTTTAGGAACTGCAATAATCATACATGAATAATTACTGAGGATTAAGGTACCTAACAAAATTACTGAATTCCAACATGGTCTTTTTATTGTTATAAACCAAGAGTCCCATTACAACACACTCCTAAATTCAGAGTTTTAGAATTACTGAAAATGATTTAGATTATTTGAGTAATTATACTCATACCTTCCGCTTACCCAAATAACTGAGTAAAATCATGCTACATTAAACTTCCATTATAAAAACAAACCAATAGAGCAATGGAAACATGCCTGACTACTGTTATAAAAAGAATTTTTCCCATTATAATTTTGAAGGCTTTGTTGGGAAGCCCATTTCAGTAAATCAAGTAAGAGTCATGTATTGATTTGAAACTTCTTAGTTCAAAAGTTTACAAAGAGAAATATTTGTATAGATGAAAAAGCCTTCTCCAAATTCATTTCTTACAGCTTCCTTATTCTTTATTTCTTCACAGGCCAAATTTTATACTTGATAATTATGTGAGGTTCTATATAATCACTACATGATAAGTTTACTTCTACTTATACACACCTCTTATTTGTATAGCACTCAGTAATCACTTTGACAATTTATTATTTCAAATACATGCCAACTCTTTGAGAGAAAATGGGAGTTTTTATTGGCCATTCCTTATCATAGAAACACATTGTTAATTCTCTAAGTATCATTTATCATTTACTGTCTTTTTTACTTTTTTTTTTTAGAGAGGTCTTACTTTTCACCCTCTGTAGAGTGCAGTGGTGTCACAGCTCACAGCAATTTTCGGCTCTTGGGCTTAGGTGATTCTATTGCCTCAGCCTCCAGAGTAGCTGGGACTATCCATGTCCATTACAATGCCTGGCTATTTTTTTGTTGCTGTTTGGCCAGAGCCAGGATTGAACCTGCCACCCTTGGTATATGGGGCCAGCACCTTACTCAATGAGGCACAGGTGCTACCCCCCTTAATATTTTATATGTTTATTTTTTTCTTTTTTTATTGAATCGTAGCTGTGTACATTAATGCAACTATGGGGTACAGTGTGCTGGTTCTGTACACAATCTGAAATACTTTCATCAAACTGGTTAATATAGCCTTCACCACATTTTCTTAGTTATGTGTTTAGACATTTATACTACCCTCCCTCCACTCACCCTATCCCTCTCCCCTCTTAATTTTAAGAGTGTGCCTGAGGGTTCCCTCTGACATTCCCAAATTAACAACAAGATATTATTCCAGAATCCACCTTAAAACTTGATTTTTTTAAAAATATGGTGATTTTCTAAACACAAAAGGCTATCTGAATGTTTCTTAAGAATTTTTTATGTTAGACATTCTGTCTGAATACGCTCTAAATCTATACTCAAAGGATGACTGGTTAACAACCACTGGTACTTTGAATTTCTCTACTGAAAAAAATCATGTGACACCACACATTGTAAATTATAGTAATTATAAATATCCTTTGTCAATAGAATCAGAAGGATAGACCATCTAACTGTTTAAAAACCTAAGCCAATGGCCGGCGCCTGTGGCTCAGTCGGTAAGGTGCCGGCCCCATATACCGAGGGTGGCGGGTTCAAACCGGGCCCCAGCCAAACTGCAACCAAAAAATAGCCGGGCGTTGTGGCGGGCGCCTGTAGTCCCAGCTACTCGGGAGGCTGAAGCAAGTGAATCGCTTAAGCCCAGGAGTTGGAGGTTGCTGTGAGCTGTGTTAGGCCACGGCACTCTACCGAGGGCCATAAAGTGAGACTCTGTCTCTAAAAAAAAAAAACCTAAGCCAATGAAAAATCTATATAATACAAGAAAGAAAACTTAAATTTAGGCCATAAGCCGATTTAAGTAAGATTTAAAATGCACTAATTTCCTCATTTTAAATATCTTCTCTTTCAATGTTACAATTCAAATCTCTTAAAACAAGAAGTGAATTAAAGCACAGTAATTGTTAAACCATTTTCCAAAAAATCAAGTGTCCCTGCACCTTAAATTTTCTTTACTGTTCCATTTATCAGTCTTTTGTGCAAGAGTTAGCAATTCATGGCACAGGGGTCACATTTTGCTTTTCCTGCTAAGTTAATGATGCTCATCAAACCTCATCCAAATCCTTTACTTTTTTTATTGTTGGGGATTCATTGAGCGTACAAACATCCAGGTTACACTAATTGCATTTGTCAAGCAAAATCCCTCTTATAAATGTGTTCCTATTACCCTTTCAGCTGCTGCTTTTTATTTTCCCTCTTGTCTGCCTGCTCTGTCTGGGCAAGAAGGTAGTCACACATGGCTTCAGCTACTTCCTTAGTCACGACTGTAAACAACAATTTTCCTCATCCACTATTCAAAGTTGTTTGGCCTAGTAAACAAGTCTGAAATTGGAGAAGACAACTTAGTCTTTGCCGCTGTTTGTTGCTGTACTCTTACTTCAGCTGCCTCTGCCAAGTACATCAATGTCTTTCTTTCTGGGCTTTCTCAAAATTTTACACCCATTACATTTGTATATTGAGGAACACATTATTTTTGCCTCATAGCATTCACAATAGTTTTTAAGACAGCCTGATCATTTGCAATTACATCCTTTGCTATGATATCAATCTGATTCTCCCTCCTTTCCTTTCCCTTGAAGCCTTCTGGATTTCTGTCAAGGCATGTTTTTATTGCTTTTTGTCTTTCATTTTCATGTTACAAATTGTTATAATAACTAGTATAATTGTGGATGTTGTAAAATTCACTATTTGCAAAGCAATCACAATATAATGTCAAACACAGTGATATTACACACTTACAGGGCTTTCTAGGCCCAATGGAATACACAGATGGGATTATACCATTGAATGGAAGTCTCGACTGGATCTGGATACCAAATATTCCAACAAAGTTAGAATAGCTTGCTCTAGACACGTATGAAGACTACTGTAGCTGAGTAAAGTACTGAGCTGGAAGCACAGCATAGCCCACAATCCCTGTTCCCAGAGCTGTGGCCAAGACACTGCCAGGACAAGGCCCGGTGGCCCGTTGGTGAGGTTGGGCTGAATCTGTGGCAGTGTTGCGGCAGGCATGATGAGCCGGTCCTGTGGCTGGCTCGTAGTTATGATTTGTGAAGTTAGATTGATTGGTTGGGAGCAACTTGTTTGACAACCTAAGCCATGATAATTGGAACGGACATCTGAACTGGGGTTGTATTCACAACCAATGTCTTTCCTTACTGTCTTTGAGTGTTTTTACTGGGATTCTATCTGGCTGGGGTGAGCTACTGATTGTGTGGCAGTAACAAGTCAGACAAAATAAAACTTGCTTCCAGGTAACTGAATCTTCCGGACACTGAGAGCAGTTTCCAGACGTGCAATTGCTTTAAACTTTGATGTGCTTACTCCCCTAACAGTGATGGTCTGCACAGTTGATTCCACTGCCTTATTTGGTGACTTCAAAGGAGATATGGCTATTTTCTTTAGTGTCTGTGTTGTATAATTTAAAGGCGATCCAATAAAACCACTTTCAGATATTGTTGTGGTCTTTGATGGAGTTCTGGGAATAGACTGTGAAAGAACCCTACCTGCAATGACTGGAGGTGATACTTGAGTTGTCTGTCCTGTAACTGCTTTCCTACTACTTGGTTTTGCAAAGATCAGCTTCTTGATTACCAAACCAGAGGTTGGTATTTGAGGCTTCTTAGCAATCTGTAGTGTTTTTTACTGTTTGGTCTATAACAAGGGCTGTGTTACACTATTCATCTGTTGGCTTCCTAGGGTCAGTGCTGAGACTCCAATGACAGGTTTCAACTCTGGCCTTCTTCCCATGATTAACTATTTTAATTTGCTGCAGTGGTAACTTACTATCTCCTGATTGGGCCTCAGTTGTAACTTTATGAGTCTGTGGTAGTTGTCTTTGGGGTAGTGCTAGAATGAGACTTAACCAAAGTGGTTAAAATTAACTTCTGTTCATCTGGTTTAAGTTTCTGACTACCAGTTTAACATCAGCTGTCTGTGGTACTTTGTTTAACATAATATGATGGACTGATACAGTCATAGGAGTCTGAGCACGAAATTTCTGAACGCCACTTGGAAAAGCTGGTTTCACTGTGGTGTTACAATTTGCCTTAGTAATTGTGGCATTCCCTGTAACTTGGTTAGTGTGCTTACTGTCCACTGTGATTGGTTCTGTGGAAATAGGCATGGCTGTAGAGCCACCAGTAAAATTTATGTTGACAATTTCTTCCACTTCTGTCTCTATGGGAATTGGGTCTTCCCCAGCTTCAATACTATGGTCACCAACTGAAGTCATACCAGTGTCCATTATCTCCTCTGGAAGCAAACCTTTCACTTTGGCAGGGACCACCTCCATGATCATTCTCCTGCTAGAAAGTTAATCAGGCACAAACCCAGCAGCTCTCTGGGCTCCCATCTGTGGCAGCAGCAGTAGCTGCCTTGGAGACTCAGGGCAGGGACTGTTCAAATTCACTCGCCCAGAACCATTCTACCGCTTCACCCCATAATACGTAGGCCCTTGCCACCCATGCACCCTCTCCAGAAATTGTATCATTTGACCAGCCTGAATCATGCCACCTGATCCTTTTCACTTAGTGTACTTCCTCCCTGTCTTCTTCTTCCCGGGAGTTCCCACCTGTGAGCTTAGGTGCCATCCGACTGGTCATAAAATCAATCAAATATTTTCCCTGAAAATCTGAATGCACAGTTAACCCTTTGCCAGGAGCCTGGATGCCTGAAAGTATACCCCCTGCAGAGCCCAGAGTGTTTGGTGAATTCACAGGCCCAGGCATTGTGTAGACCTCTAGATGGCATCACGGGCAGCAACTAGTGAGGAAACGGGGGCTGCAGAGAGAGAATGGTGTCTGGAGAGACAGGGATGTGGAGATGGTGTGCAGCTGGCAGAGGAACTGACATCCAAGTTCTGACATTAATGGGCAACTTTCCTGACTCCCTTACCCACGAGAGGGGACCAGAGTCTAGCCCCATGGGTTTGCTGGACAGAATGCCTGTGAATTCCTAAAACTGGATGCTTGAAACTCTGAACTCTTTCTCGTGAACAGTGATTGTACTCCCTGGGACAATCTGATTAGAACTTTCAACCTGGAATGTCTACCTGGGGACCCTCCAAAGTTGTGTTGTAGTTGTTTTGTAGTGGAGAGTTATAGATTCTCCTCCTCTAGCTGTTACTAGTGTGGGGGAGGTGGGGCAACCCAGATGTTGATATAGTTCTACAGCTGAGATTCAACAGGATTGACCTTTCACAATGGTCAAAGGCTGTAGGGGAAAAGCCACAATCACAAGCTCCAGGTCATTGGTAATGGACTGCTTAGCACCAGTACCTGAAGCCACCAAACCAAACTCCCCCCACAAGTTTTAAAGGCAATATTGGAGAAAATACTCCTGAGGAAGAACCAGTGGAAGAACTTTGGCAACATGAAAAATCAGTGAAGATCACATACACCAATGGATGAAAAAGGAGATACAACAAAAGATACTATTCATAGAGAAGTGGCTCAAATGTCAGAAACAGAATTCAGAATATGGTTGAAAAATAAGACGAATAGAGTGGAGGAAAAGATGAAAAGAGACATCCAAAAAACTGTTCAAAAATTGTCTCAAGAAACTAAAGAATTCAAAGACAAAGTCACCAAGGATATGAACATAATGAGAAAGATATAGCAGAGCTTAATGAAATGAAAAAAGTGTTCTCAGAACTTTGAAATACAGTAGGGTTCCTCACTAATTGAGTTTAGCAGGTAATAAAGTGTATCAGAAATTAAAGACAAGGCTTTTGAATGATACCAATTATTCAAACAGGCAGAAAACAGGAGAATCAGAACAGAACATTCTCTGAAAGAGTTGTGGGGCCATTCCAAAAGATCAAACATCCAAAGTATAGAGATTCCTGAAGAAGAAAATGATGATCCTTAAGGCACAAATGCTTGACTCCAAGATATTATGCAGGAGAATTTCCAAAGCATTGCAAGAGATACAAAATTTCAGATAGTAGAAAGTTTCAGAACCCCAGCGCAATGCAATCCAAATAAACCATTTCTTAGATACATTGTATTTAACTTTGCCAAAGTTAATATCAAGGAAAAAGTCCTACAAACAGCCAGGTGTAACAAAAATCTAACCGACAAAGGGAAAAATACTAGGTTGACCGCACATCTTTTAGCCAAAATTTTTTAAGGCAGAAGAGGATCATCATGGACCTTCAATCTCCTAAAACAAAATAACTTTTAGCTCAGAATCCCATATCCAGATAAAATGAGTTTCATTTGTGATGGAGAAATCAAATACTTCACTGATACCCACATGTTGAGGAAATTTGCCATAACAAGATGAGCTATCCAGGAAATACACAGAACCATTTTCTGTAATGACCAGCACAGTTTTCTACAACCCAAAGAAATACACCCAGAATTTGAACAACAAAGCCTAGATTTCACAATGGTCAAAGGGTTAAAAATATGCAATAGACATTTGAAAAACAAAACAACCAAAATACTACCATAGCTATCAATTATCTCAATTAATGTGAATAGCCTAAATTCTCCCCTAAAGGCACAGAATGGCTGACTGGTTTTAAAAAACTAAGGCCAGTAATTGTTGCCAATGGCGTCTCATCTTACCTCAAAGGACAAAGAAAGACTCAGAGCGAATGAATGGAGATCAGGCAAATGGACATCAGAAAAAAGCAGGGATTGCAATCTTATTTGCAGATATAATTGAATTAAAACAAAAACAAATAACAAAATACAAGGACAGATACTAAATATTTGTCAAGGGCAACAATCAACATGAATAGCTTTCAATAATTAACATTTATGTGCCCTTTCTGAATGTTCCTCTATTTACAAAACAAACCCTAATGGATCTGAACAATATGATACCTTCATGTACTATAAATAACTGGACATTTTAAATACCCCTTTAGCTATTCAGGATAGATCATCCAAAAAGAAACTAAGAAATAATGGTCTTAAACTTGAACCTTGAAAAGAATGGACATAACCGACAACTACAGAACCTTTCATCCTAATAAAACTGAATACACATTTTTTTCACCAGCCCACAGATCATATCTTCAAAACTGATCATATCTTCAAACACAAGTCTAACCTCAACGCATTTAAAATAATACCAATTATACCTTCTAGCAAAAGAAATATTCATACTCAAAGTCATGGAAGTGAAATAACCTTAGTATAAATGATAGCTAGGTCAAAGATGAGATTAAGAAAGAAATCATCAGATTTGCTGAACAAAATGATAATGAAGACACAAACTATCAAAACCTGTGGGATACTGCAAAGGCAGTCCTAAAAGGGAAGTTCATAGCATTAGAAGTCTTCATCAAGAAGAGGCTGAGGCAAGAGAATCGCTTAAGCCCAGGAGTTGGAGGTTGCTGTGAGCTGTGTGAGGCCACGGCACTCTACCGAGGGCCATAAAGTGAGACTCTGTCTCTACAAAAAAATAAAATAAATAAATAATAAAAAAAAATAAAATGAGGAGAGCAAGTCAGCAACCTAATAGGCTATCTTAAGCAACAGGAAATGAAAGATAAATCCAACTGCAAACCCAGCAGATGAAAAGAAATAACCAAACTTAGAGCAGAATTAAATAGAATTGAAAACAAAAGAATCACCCAGTAGGTCATCATAACAGAAAGTTGGGTTTTTGAAAAGATTAATAAAATTAATTAACCTTTGGCTAGACTAAGCAAAAGAAGAAAAATAAAATCTCTAAGAACATCAATCAGAAACAGTAAAGGGGGGGAACACAGATACCACACAAATTCAAAAAATTCTTAATGACTACCACAAAATAACTCTATTCTCAGATACATGATAATATAAAGGAAATTGACCAATACCTGTAAGCATATCACCTTCCTAGATGGAACCAGAAAGAATTAGAAATTTTGAATAGACCTTTATCAAGCACTAAACTATCAACTATACAAAATCTCCCCAAAATAAATATTCAAACGGTTGCACATCAGAATTCTATCAAACCTTCAAAGAGGAACTAGTACCTATATTACATAACCTATTCCAAAACATAGAAAAGGAAGAAATCCTCCCCAACACATTTTACAAAGCAAATATGACCTTGATCCTCAAAACATGTAAGGCCCCAACAAAGGAAGAAAAATATACATGAATATCATTAATGGATATCGATGCAAAAATATTCAATAAGATCCTAGCAAACAGAATTCAGTGACACATCAAAAAAGTTTTATACCATGATCAAGTTGGTTTTATCCCAGGGTTATGAGTTTGGTTCAACATACATAAATCTAGAAATATAATATAGTGCATAAAAAAATAAAAAAAATATCACCACATGATTCTATCTATTGATGCAGAAAAGGCTTCTGATAATCGAGATCATTTCATGTTTGGAACACTTAGGAAAACAGGGTTAGATGGGACATTTCTTAAACTGATAGAGGCCATCTACAGAAAACCCACAGTCAATATCAAATTGAATGAAGTATAATTGAAAACATTTCCACTCAGATCTGGAACTAGACAAAGATAGTGTCTCCACTGCTATTCAACATCCATTTCAATCAGGTAAGTGAAGGAGATCAAGGGTATTCAAATGGGGACAGAAGAGGTCAAACTCTTGCTTTTCACATATGACATGATCTTATATCTGGAAAACCCAGGGACCCAACTACAAAGCTTTTAGAACTGATCAAGGAATATAGCAGTGTCTCAGGACACAAAATCCATACCTAGAAATCAGTAGCTTTTATATATTCCAATGATAGTCAAACTGAAAATATAATCATAGATACTGTTCCTTTTACAGTAGTGCCAAAGATGATGAAATATCTGAGAATTTATCTTACAAAGGATGCAAAAGAGCTTTATAATTATACCATGGAAAATATTCAGCCATAAAAAAATGGAGACTTGTTGGAACAAAGTTTTCTTAGTAAAGCATCAAAAGAATAGAGAAGCAAGAATCCAATGTACTCTATTCCAATATGAAGGCAGCCCCTAATACAGGGGCGGGGGCTAAGAGAATGAGCAAGTGGGAAGAGGGGTGGAGGGAAAGGGCTGGGGTGGCAGGGTATGTTACACCTCTTGTGCGTGGGGCACAACTATAAGAGGGACTTCATCTAACAAATGCAATCAGTGTAACCTTATTCTTTGTACCCGCAATGAATCACAAACAAACAATAAATAAACAAATAAGTGAATAAATGAATTAAAATGGAGACTTTACATCTTTTATTTTTACCTGGATGCAGTTGGAACATATTCTTCTCAGTAAAATATCTCAAGAATGGAAACAAACAAACAAAAAAAGTGTTCAATGTACTCAATACTATTATGAAACCAATATATAAACACTTCTACTCTCACATGAATGACAAAACACAAATACAGTCTAACAAGGGGAATGGGAGATGGGAGGGGAAGAGGGAAGGTGATAAGTGGGAAGAGGGAGGTTATTTGCTTGGATCTCACCTAAAGTGCATAATGCAAATGTATACTTCAAAATAACTGAAGAGTAAATTATGTCTTACCATAAAAAATAAATGAAGTGGTGGTTATGTTAATCAGTTTGATTTAAGCATTCCAATTGTACATCAAATCACCATATTATGCTCCATAAATGCATACAGTTATGATTTAATAAAAAAATTAAAAGAACACGCACAACTTATCACCATTTCACTTCTCTTTCTTCTCCTTGTATGCATGCAATTGGTGACTTTCCTTGGCTCTTACAATATATCAATGCATTTTAAGCAAATTTTGTGTCAAATAGCTTTTTCAGAAATATACAATTGTTACCTTCGACTTGTTCATTCGCTGTATTTTTTCCTTTTTGATTAGAAGCCTCAGATGAATACCCAAGATCCTTCTTTTTAAGATTCTGTGAGATGCTCTGTGAAAATTAATAACAACATTGAGTTTTAAATAAATTAAAATACTAAGGTCCTTGAAGATTTCCTAATCACTACCTTAAATTAAAGTATTAAGGTTCATGAAAATTTCCCAATCAGAATTTTTTATGCAAAAGCAGTTATAATAAAAGCAGTATCTGTTTAAAAGCAGAACACTGCAATTGAAGACTTCATATTTGGTCTCCAGATGAAGCCTGTATTACATCTGTTTTTTTTTTTTTTTTTTTTTTATTTTCTTTTTCTTTTTATTATTAAATCATAGCTGTGTACATTAATGCGATCATGGGGCACCATACACTGGTTTTATAGACCGTTTGACACATTTTCATCACACTGGTTAACATAGCCTTCCTGGCATTTTCTTAGTTATTATGTTAAGACATTTATATTCTACATTTACTAAGTTTCACATATACCCTTGTAAGATGCACCACAGGTGTAATCCCACCAATCACCCTCCCTCCGCCCATCCATCCCCTCCCTCCCCTCCCTCTCCCCCTTCCCCCTATTCTTAGGTTATAACTGGGTTATAGCTTTAGTAAAGTATCTCAAGAATGGAAGAAAAAGTATCCAATGTACTCAGCCCTACTATGAAACTAATTTATGGCTTTCACATGAAAAACTCTTTTCTTTTTTTCATGACTGATTCTGTGAACTAAACAGGGAGCTAAAAAAAAAAGAAAGACTCACCTAATATTCAATGGTTAATTGAGAAAATATAAATTTATATGCCTATGCCAACAAGCAATTTTCTTCAAAATACATAACTCTAATCTTCACTCCCCACCAAAAATAAGTGAACATTATAAGAACATACAATATACTGACTATAATACTTACAACATTAAATAAATTGGTATTCCTTATTCTAGAAATATGTTGGTGATAAATTAGTATTGGCCAAATGGGAACCTTTGGAGTATGTCATTATGAACATAAACTGAACATTATCAAAGCTTCTTTATTTAGGGAAATAATACTTTAAAACAAATTTATATTTTTCAAACTTTAGATTGAGATGAGGGCATAAACTTTTAGATTACATTGTTTTCATTTCTAAAATAATTTTCAATTTTTAGTTGAGCCCTTCACCCAGGATACATGCTGAACAGTTTGACATTGTGCACATTAGATCGGATCCCACCAATCACCCTCCCTTCATCTTCTCTCCTCTCTGCCTCCTCTCTCCTCCATCTCATGAGACTAGCTTTTTTGTTAGATGTGGGCTTGTAGTTGTTTATATATTGGTTTCATATTAGTATTGAGTATATTGGATACTTGCTTATCCATTCTATTTTTTATTATTTATTAAATCATAGCTGTGTACATTGATATGATCATGGGGCATCATTCACTAGCTTCACAGACCATTTGACACACTTTCATCACACTGGTTAACATAGCCTTCCTGGCATTCTCTCAGTCACTGTGCCAAGACACTTACATTCCACATGTACCAAGTTTCACATATACCCTTGTAAGATGCACCACTGATGTAATCCCGCCAATCCCCTACCCTCCAACACTTCCCCCCTCCCTCCCCTACCATTCCCCCTTCTCCCTATTGTTAGGTTGTAACTGGCTTATAGCTTTTATGTGAAAACGCTAAATTAGTTTCATGGTAGGGCTGAGTACATTGGGTACTTTTTCTTCCATTCTTGAGATACTTTACTAAGAAGAGTATGTTCCAGCTACATCCATGTAAATATGAAAGAGATAAAGTCTTCATCTTTCTTTAAGGCTGCATAATGTTCCATGGTGTACATATACCACAATTTATTAATCCATTCGTGGATCGATAGGCACTTGGGCTTTTTCCATGACTTAGAAATTATGAATTGGGCTACAATAAACATTCTGGTACAAATATCTTTGTTATGATGTGATTTTTGGTCTTCTAGGTATATGCCCAGTAGAGGGATTACAGGATTGAATGGCAGATCTATTTTTAGATCTCTAGTGTTCTCCATATCTCTTTCCAAAAGGAATGTATTAATTTGCATTCCCAACAGCCATGCAAAAGTGTTCCCTTTTCTCCACATCCGCGCCAACATCTCTGGTCTTGGGATTTTGTGATATAGGCTAGTCTCACTGGAGTTAGATGATAACTCAAAGCAGTTTTGATTTGTATTTCTGTGATTATTAAAGATGATGAGCATTTTTTCATATGTCTGAAGGCCGCACACCTATCTTCTTCAGAGAAGTTGCTCTTCAAATCCCTTGCCCAGCCTGTGATGGGATCCCTTGTTCTAGTTTTGCTAATGCATTTGAATTCTCTGTGGATTCTGGTTATTAAACTTTGTAGGAGACATAACATGCAAATATCTTCTCCCATTCTGAGGGCTGTTTTCTTGCTTTAATGTGTTCTTGGCTGTGCAGCTTTTTAGTTGGATCAAGTTCCAGTAGTGTATTTTTGACGCTGCTTCAATTGACCGGGGGGTCCTCCTCATAAAATACTCGCCCAGACGGATTTCCTCAAGGGTTTTCCCTGCACTCTCCTCTAGTATTTTTATAGTTTCATGTCTTAAGTTTAAATCTTTAATCCACTGAGAGTCTATCTTTGTTAATGGTGAAAGGTGTGGGTCCAGTTTCAGCCTTCTGCAGGTTACCAGCCAGTTAACCCAGCACCATTTGTTAAATAGGGAATCTTTTCCCCACTGAATGTTTTTAATTGGCTTGTCAAAGATTAAATAATGTTAAGAAGCTGGATTCATCTCTTGGTTCTCTATTCTGTTCCAGACATCTACTTCTCTGTTTTTCTGCCAATACCATGCTGTTTGATCACTATCGATTTGTAGTATAGTCTGAGGTCTGGTAGAGTAATTCCTCCTGCTTTATTTTTATTTCTGAGTAATGTCTAGGCTATTCGAGGTTTTTTCTGATTCCATATAAACGAAGTATTGTTTTTTCAAGATCTTTAAAGTATGACAGTGGAGCTTTAATAGGGATTGCATTGAAATTATATATTGCTTTGGGTAGTATGGACATTTTAACAATGTTGATTCTTCCCAGCCATGAGCATGGTATGTTTTTCCATTTGTTAATATTTTCAGCTATTTCTTTTCTTAGAGTTTCATAGTTCTCTTTATAGAGATCTTTCATGTCCTTTGTTAGATAAATTCCCAAATATTTCATCTTCTTTGGCACTACTGTGAACAGGATAGAGACCTTAACTGTTTTTTCAACTTGACTATTGTTGGTATATATAAAGGCTACCGATTTATGAATGTTGATTTTGTAACCTGAGACGCTGCTGTATTCCTTGATCACTTCTAAGAGTTTAGTAGTAGAGTCCCTAGTGTTTTCCAGATATACTGTGGATACCCTCGATTGCCTTTTCTTCCCTAATTGCGGTGGCTAAAACTTCCATTACAATGTTAAAAAGCAATGGAGACAATGGGCAGCCTTGTCTGGTTCCTGATCTGAGTGGAAATGATTCCAATTTAACTCCATTCAATATGATATTGGCTGTGGGTTTGCTGTAGATGGCCTCTATCAGTTTAAGAAATGTCCCTTCTATACCGATTTTCTTAAGTGTTCTGATCATGAAGGGATGTTGGATATTATCAAAAACTTTTTCTGCATCGATTGAGAGAATCATATGGTCTTTGTTTTTTAATTTATGTGCTGGGTTACATTTATAGATTTACATATATTGAACCAGCCTTGAGACTCTGGGATAAAACTGACTTGGTCATGATGTATAATTTGTTTGATGTGTTGCTGGATTCTGTTTGTTAGGATCTTGTTGAATATTTTTGCATCTATATTCATTAGTGACATTGGTCTATAATTTTCTTTTCTTGTTGGGTCTTTTCCTGGTTTGGGGATCAGGGTGATGTTTGCTTCATAGAACATGTTGGGTAGTCTTCCTTCTTTTTCTACCTTTTAGAACAGCTTGAGTAATATAGGTACTAATTCCTCTTTAAAGGTTTGGTAGAATTCTGACATGAAACCATCTGGTCCCGGGCTTTTCTTTTTAGGGAGGTTTTGTATGGTTGATGCTATTTCCAAAGTTGATATGGGCCTGTTCAACATTTCCACTCGATTCTGGCTAAGTCTTGGAAGGTGACGTGCTTCCAAGTATTGGTAAATTTCCTTCAGATTTTCATATTTCTGAGAATAAAGTTTCTTGTAATATTCATTAAGGATTTTTTTTGATTTCTGAGGAGTCTGTTGTTATTTCATCTTTGTTGTTTCTGATTGATGAGATTAGAGAGTTTACTCTTTTTTTTTTTCCTGATTAGGTTGGCCAAAAGTTTATCTATTTTATTGACCTTTTCAAAAAACCAGCTTTTTGATTTATTGATCTGTTGTATTATTCTTTTTTTTTCAATTTCATTTAATTCTACTCTAATTTTGGTTATTTCTTTTTATCTACTGGGTTTTGGGTTGGAATGTTCTTCCTTTTCCTGTTGCTTGAGATGTCCCAGTAAGTTGTTAACTTCCTCTCTTTCCATTCTCTTGAGGAAGGCTTGCAGTGCTATAAATATCCCTCTTAGAACTGCTTTTGCGCTGTCCCAGAGGTTCTGATAGTTTGTGTCTTCATGGTTGTTTTGTTCCAAAAAATTAGCGAATTCTTTCTTAATCTCATCTCTGACCCAGCTATCATTCAGCATAAGGTTATTTAACTTCCATGTTTTTGTATGAGTATGCAGATTCCTGTTGTTACTCAGCTCAAGTCTTATTCCATGGTGGTATGAGAAGATGCATGGAATAATTTCAATTCCTTTAAATTTACTGAGGTTAGACTTGTGATCGATTTCTGAGTAAGTTCCATGAGCTGATGAGAAGTATGTGTATTCAGTTTTGTTGGGATGAAATGTTCTGTAGATGTCTGCTAAATCCAAATGTTGGATTTTTAGGTTTAAATCTAAGATTTCTTTGCTCAGCTTCTTGTTGGAGGATCGATCCAACACTGCCAAAGGAGTGTTGAAATCTCCGACTATTATGGAGCTGGAGGAAATCAAGTTGCTCATATCTCTTAGAGTTTCTCTTATAAATTGAGGTGCATTCTGGTTGGGTGCATAGATATTAATAATTGAGATCTCATAATATTAAGTATTACCCTTAACAATTATCAAGTGACCATTCTTGTCCTTCCTTAATTTTGTTGGTTTAAAGCCTATTGTATCTACAAATAGAATTGCAACACCTGCTTTTTTATGATTACCATTTGCCTGAAATATGGATGACCATCCTTTCACCCGGAGTCTGTATTTGTCTTTTAAGTTAAGATGTGACTCTTGTATGCAACAAATATCTGGCCTGAGTTTTGTATCCAGTCAGCTAACCTATGCCTCTTTAGAGGACAGTTTAAGCCGTTCATATTAATGGAGAATATTGATAAGTCTGGTGACGTTTTGGGTATCGAGTTTTTCAAAGGTCCAGTGGCCATTTTTAATCCTTTTGCCAGTGTCGAAATTGGAGTTTCATCCGAAGTTTATGAGTGAGTTTACTTTTGTGGTATAGGATTGGGTTGGTCATTATGGAGGATAGGTCTGAGAATATCCTGAAGAGCTGGTTTGGTTATGGCAAAATTCTTCAACATATAAATGACATTAAAGTATTTAATTTCTCCATTATAAATGAAACTCAGTTTAGCTGGATACAAGATCCGGGGTTGAAAGTTATTTTGCTTTAGGAGATTAAAACTCAGTGACCATTTTCTTCTGGCTTAAAAAATTTCAGCAGAGAGATCTGCAGTCATTATAATATTCTTCCCTTTGAAGATAACGGTTTTCTTTCTCCTGGAAGGTTTGAGAATTTTCTCCTTCATATTAACTTTAGTGATGTTAATTATGATATGCCTTGGGGATGTCTTATTGGGGTTGAGTCGTGCTGGGGTTCTGAAGCTGTCCGCTATCTGAATTTCAGAATCTCTAGGCATGTCTGGAAAATTCTCTGTCGTAATATCATGCAGAAGGGCCTCTGTGCCCAGCGAGGCCACTTCATCTTTTTCTGGAACTCCAATGATTCGGATATTCGCCTTCTTCGAATTATCCCAGAGCTCTCGGAGAGAATGATCCGTTTTTGCTCTCCATTTCTCTTCCTCTTTGAGAGTTTGGGAGTGTTCAAAGGCTTTATCTTCAATGTCAGAAATCCTTTCTTCTGCTTGCTCCATTCTGTTGCTGAGGGATTCTACTGTATTTTTCATATCTTTGAGGGCTGCAAATTCTTGCTTCAGTATGTCTAAGTCTTTGGTGGTTTTGTCTTTAAATTCACTAAATTCTTGAGACAACTTTTGAATTTCTCCTCAAATTCCTAATTCCACTTTATTAATCTTGTCTGCAATTCAAATTCTGAATTCGATTTCTGACATCTCAGCCAGTTGTTTATGAATGGGATCTTCAATTACGTCTGCCATATCTTTCCTTGGGGGTGTTGATCTATTCTGATTATTCATGTTACCAGAGTTTTTCGCTGATTCTGCCCCATGGTTGTTTTACTCCCTTTGGTTTTTCCCCCCTGGGGCTTTGTTGAGGGCCTGTACAGTGCTGTTTCCTGAGAAACTGGGGCCCTGTCTGGTGTGGTGGGGCTAAGTGGTTCTGTCTTATTTTCAGTTGGTTTCTGTTCCACCCTAGTGAAACAGATACTCTGGATTGAAGTCTCAGCTGTGGAGAAATATCAGCAATTGAGTCACCCCACCCCACATCGGCAAACAATTGGAAAAGAAAAATCAAACCTTCCTACCACCGTGCACCCACGGCACCACCTGATTTGTCCTCAAGCGATTGGTTCAGTTCAAAAGGTCCAAATCAATTGTCTCAGTCTGCACCTGTCTCGGGTGAGAGAGTTTAAGAGGTCTCTGGGAAGTGGATCACAGGGGTCTGGGGACTACTCTGGTGTGGCTTGCTCCAGTGCTGCGTGGAGCCAGGAGGAGCCACCCAGCCAATAGATTAGTCTGGTAAGGTTGCTGCCTCCTTCCCCACCTTGCACCACTGTCGCACCCAGTCACTGATAGCCCTGAAGTTGGCTGATCAAGTTGCCTGTAGTGAACCGGTACTCCAGGAGTTTGCACCTGCCTGAATCACAAGGAAGTCTGCCAGGCCGCTGCGCTCAGCCTCTCTCTAGCTGGAGGAGGTGAGGACTGACAACCTCGGACGCTTGATGAAGGTTGGGGGGTTTTCACTCAGGTCCAGTCTTGCCCCTGATTAATGTTACTGACAGAACAGAACAGACCAAATTTTCGGTTCCCCTGCAGAAGAGAAGCTGAATTGAGTTTCAAATCAGCTTGTCTTTGCTCTTGTATTGTCTATAGGCTGACGATCCCCTGAGGGCCAGGTGCATCTTAGGTTTAGTAAAGTGGACCTCTGGGTCAGCCCCGCCCTGGGAGTTTCCCTGGTTTGCAAGTTGGAGTTGCCTAAGGCAAATCCTATACTCACAGTCTCTGGTTGCCCTGGGAGACGGGGGTGTGGCTTCAGAATATTCAGTAGTGAGCTGTATTGCTAGAAAAAGAGGGCTGCTGTTTTATGCCTCACAGAACCACTGCTCCAGTGCAGCTCCCCTCTGACCAACCGTCCTCTCTCTGCTCCCATGCCCCAGAGTCTGCACCGACTGGCTGCAGCCCAGCACTGTCTATACCCCTCGAGCAATCGCCCAAGAGTCTGGACCCCTGGGGAACAGGCCTCCAGACCTTACAGCGAGAGCAGACGGGACTGCAGGGAGCACTGGGAGCCTGGGGTTACGGGCAGAGAACACACACAGTTTTATGCCTGGCCGTATTGTCACCAAAATATGGCTGTTGCACTGTGCCTCAGGGGACTGCCGCTCCGGTGCGGTCCCCTCTCCGCCAACCATCCTCTCCTCACTCCCATGCCCAGAGCTGGTGCCGACCAGCTGCAGTCAAGGCCTCGTCCACACCCCTCGAGAAATCACCTAAGACTCTGAACTCCTGGGGACTGGCCTCCAGACCTCAGTGTGAGTGGAGGGGAGCGCTGGGAGCTCAGAATTCCAGGTAGAGACTATACACAGTTTTATACAGTTTTATGCCTGGCAGGAGAACGCTGTGGCACCCTAGTAGGGGAGGTAGGTCCAGTTGTTAGAGGGTCTGTCCCGTGGAGTGTAGTTGGAGGACCTTTGAACTCTGCCCGATTGTTTGTGGGGCACTCTGAGCTATTCTCATGGGGGAGGGGACTCCCGTCCACATGGTGATGGATTTTGTACCTTTTGTTTGTATGTTGGGGTCGCAGCTTGCCTCAGCGGGTTTGATGTGCATTCTTCAACCTTCTCTCTTAGTGCAGCTCAAATCCACTAGGTTACTTGCTGAATTTTTGTCCTTTAACTCTCCTAATGGATGGGAGCCTCTGTGGAAAGCTGGCTTCAGTCTGCTTATCCATTCTTATGATACTTTACTAAGAAGAATGTGTTTCAACTCCATTCAGGTTAACACAAAAGATGTAAAGTCTCCATCTTTTTATGACTGAATAGCACTCCATGGTGTGTGTGTGTACATATATATATATGTATGTGTATATATATATATATACACACACATATGTGTATATATATACATATATATACACATATATACATATGTGTATATATATGTATATGTGTATATATATATATACGCTGTATGCATCTCTTTCTCAATTAAGATATAAATTCAATAAAGCATAGCAAGACTTAATAAAAAGGGAAGAATAAGAACATTTGCTTTTGAAGCATATAAAACATGCCAAGCACTTACTTGTGTTTTGTCTTTTCTACACATTATAATAATAAAGATTAAAATCATGGTGACCCCAGGTTCTGCTTTCTGGTCATTTCAAGAAGTTCAGAATAAAATGGTGAATAGATGTGATTAATACAACATGCAAAAGTGGAAAATCAGAATGGACCAGAGGGATAAAAGCAGCAGTGACAAATGAACATCTACTTCATTTTGAACTTGAATTTTTCTTCTCCAAAGGTGGGGATTCTACTTGTAACATGTCATCCTCATTCTTACCCTTTTGCATATCCTGCCATATTTCTTCCTTTATAAACACAGATGCTTTTGATGATCTGTCACTATGTGGTGGGGAGGGATGCATATTTTCTGATTCAGGTTTCATGGTTTTTACTTTTCAGCATCTCTGTCCTCATCTAATGCCTCAGGAACACATACAGTATGTACTGGTTTTACTTCATTATTAGTGGATATAGCAGCAGAAATACTGCACCTTTTTGTTTGAAGCACACACTTCATTTCCTTTTAAGCCACAAAGTTTGGATTTCTTGACAGGTACATTTCTGATGCCAATTTCCAAAAAAAAATTGTTTTGGCCATTTCAAAATCAAACTTCTTAGTGTTCCTTTGTTTCAACTGTATCTTCTGAGCTCCTTGCTTTTTTAGTGTGTGTGTCATTATAATATTCTCCTCACATGCCCGGTGCTGGGAAAGGGACAAGATGGCTGACTAGAGGCAGATTTTGTGGAAACTCTCATCCAGAAGGAGGGAAATTTTAATGAAGTAACCCAGAGTAGTGTAATTGGGGGCTAGATTGCAAGAAGAACCAAGGGGTTCAGTAACCCTGCACAGACAAACTGCGAGGACCAAGATGAGTAAGAGGAAGGAAGAGAACTGAGGAGAGTTAGATTGGATCAGTCTAGATGATTCTTGAAAACAGAAGAGTAAGGGTGAGCCTTCTCCCACCTGCAGTCTTTCTGCAAACAGCAAAACACGCCATCACTTGCCTGATAAGGAAGTCCCAAGAAGGATAAAACATCCCACTATTTTTGCACCAAGGCATATCCGCTTCTGAGTCTGTATCCTGCCTGGCAGAATAGAGAGCAATTTTGGCACTAGCTTCCTTTCGACCACAGCCAATACCCTCTCTTTTTTGGGTTGCCCAACAGTCTGCCCCCACTGCAGAACTCTGCTTTCCAGTGGCACCAACTAGAAGCACTAGCCCAGACCAGACTGGAGGGGGGGGTTGACCCACCCACTGGCAACAACAGGTGAAAGTGCTTTGGACCCTACCCACCCCTCAGAGCAACTGAGGGAGCGAGGGTTTACAGAGGTTGCTTTCTCTGTCACCAAGAATCATCAGGGTCTTTATCAGGCCATGTGGACTCTGAGATATCTCTGCATTGTGTGGCCCAATGAACTGAGCATGCCTCAACCCTGTTGGAGGAAATGGTGGCTTGGCTGCACTGACAATGCATGACAAGGTCCCTCCTAAGCCTCCATCCTGCTAGGGGGGAACTTTCCCTACCCATTGGAATGGCATTGTCTAGCATCTGTGCCTAGCAGGCCCCTCCTGGAGGTTTGGCCCCTGACTCCACTTCTGCCAAATTGAAGGTGGATGGGCCTAGTCTCTGACAGGCAACCCAATCCGGGAAAGCCTTGGAAGCAGATGGTAGGCCCAAGATCTCCCTTCCCTACCATAGTCAAAAAGCCTCCTCAGTTTGAATCTGTCACAGCTGGGACTTCAGAGAAAAAGAAGAGTTTGTTTGAATAGTTAGGTGTAAAGTAGAGTGAGCAACTCCATATACAGGAGCCTCTGGATCTGACTTCAGCCCACCAGATTTAGTTTTAGTCACCAAGGATCTGGACACAATTATAGCAGAGCTTAAGAAATGGAAAGAGGCATTCAAGGAGATTCAAACAGTATGGAGTCTCAGCAGTAGAACAGAACATGGAGAAGAAAGAATCTCAGAAATGGAAGACAAGAATTTTGAACTAACCTAATCATTCAAAGAGACAGGGGAAAAAAGCAGAATAAAAACAGCTTTATCTGAGCAAGTTATAGAACTACTCCAAAAGATCAAGCATTCAAATCATTGGGATTTCTGAAGGATAAGAAGAGAGTGAATGGTAGGAAAAAAAACATTTCAGGCAAATGGAAATCAGGAGAAAGTAGGGGGTACAATTGTATTTTTAGATATTATGAGATGTTTATTAGATTTAAACCTATAAACAAAAACAAAGATGGATGCTATTCTCTGGTCAAGGGAACAATATAACAATGAGACATTTGAATCCTAAATATCTATGCACACAACTGAAACACTCCCAGACATTTAAAATGAACCCTAACCAATTTGAACAACATGATATCCTGTGAAACCATATTAAGTGGGCATTGCAACACTCTTCTGACAAAACCGTACTGACTCTCCAAGCAGAAACTAAACAAATAAACAAGGGAGTTAAATGTGTGCCTAGAACAATTGGGTTTTACGGAAATATACAGAACATAAATCCAAAAACTACTGAGTATGCGTTCTTCTCTCCAGCTCATGGATTATATTAAAAAAAAATGTACACAAATCAAACCTCAACAAAATCTAAAGAATAGAAATTATATTTTGTATCTTTCCAGATCATTAGGGAATAAAGGCAGAACTCAACTAAAAAAAAAAAAAGATCCTTATGCCTGCATGCCTGTACAAAGTCATGGAAATGAAGTAACCTTAGAGCAAAGAACTGAGTCAAGGAGGAGATAAAGAAATAAATCATTATCTTTCATGAAAAAATGACAACGAAGCCACATACTATCAAAACCTGTGGGATACTGTAAAGGCAGTCCTAAGGGTAAAAGTTATTGGATTAAATGTTCTCATTCAAAAAACAGAAAAAATGCAAATCAATAACCCAATAAACCATTTGAAGCAACTGGAAAAGAAAGAATAATCCAATCTCAAACCTAGTAGGAGAAAAGACATAAAATAAATCAGAATTTAATGAAATTGAGAACATAAGGACCATTCAAAAGATCGGAGAAAGAAAAAGTTGTTTCTTTTAAAATATTAATAAAATCAAAGTACCCTTGGCCAGACTGACTAGCAACAGAAAAGATCTCTAATAACTTCAATCAGAAATAAAAGAGGGAAAATAACAATAGAAACCACAGAGATACAAAAAATCTTCAGTGACTCTACAAAAATCTATATTCTCAGAAATTCTAAAACGTAGAGGAACTGTACCAAAATGTGGACTCATATCATCTCCCCTAAGCTCAACCATAAAGAACTAGAAACTCTGAACAGACCAGTATAAAGCACCAGAACTGCAATAACAATAAATCTTCCCTCAAAAAGTCCTGGACCAGCTGGTGTCACACCGGAATTCTACCAAACCTTCAAAGAATACCTATATTGCAGAAACTATTCCAAAATATAAAGGAAGGAAACTTCCCCAACACGTTCTATGAAACAAACATCACCCTGATTCCAAAACCAGAGGAAGAGCCAACAAAAAAGGAAAGCTACAGACCAATATCATTAATAAATATTGATTCAAAAATATTCAATAAAATCCTAGCCAACAGAGTACAGCTACACATTAAAAAATTACACATCATGACCAAATGAGTTTTATCCCAGGGATAGAAAGTTGATTCATAAATCCATAAATATAATTCACTGTTTAAATAGATTCAGAAGGAAAGACCATATGAGCCTCTCAATAGATGCAGAAGAAGCATTCAACAAAAGTCACCATCCTTTTCTGCAAGAACACTTAAGAAAATAGGCATAGATGGGACATTTCCTAAACTGATAGACACCACCCCACAACAAACCTACAGAAAATAGCATACTGAATGGAGGAAAACTGAAAGCTTTTGCACTTAGAATTGGGACCAGACAAGGAGGTCCACTATCACCACTGCTACTCAACCTAGTGCTGAAAGATCTAGCCAATGCAATCAGGTAAGGGATGGATATTAATGGCATTGAAATAGGAGCAGAGGAGGTCAAGATCTCCCTCTTTGCTGATCATACGATTTTATACTTTGGAAACCCCAGAGACTCAACTACAAGGTTCCTGGAAGTGAGCAAGGAATAAAAAGTTTTATTCCAGATATCTACTTCTCTGTTTTTGTGCCAATACCATGCTGTTTTGATCACTATCGATTTGTAGTAAAGTCTGAGGTCTGGTAGTGTGATTCCTCCTGTTTTGTTTTTATTTCTGAGTAATGTCTTGGCTATTCGAGGTTTTTTCTGATTCCATATAAAACGAAGTAATGTTTTTTCAAGATCTTTAAAATATGACAGTGGAGCTTTAATAGGGAGTGCGTTGAAATTATATATTGCTTTGGGTAGTATGGACATTTTGATAATGTTGATTCTTCCTAGCCATGAGCATGGTATGTTTTTCCATTTGTTAACATTTTCAGCTATTTCTTTTCTTAGAGTTTCATAGTTCTCTTTATAGAGATCTTTCACGTCTTTTGTTTTGATCCACGAATGGATTAATAAATTGTGGTATATGTATACCATGGAATACTATGCAGCCTTAAAGAAAGATGGAGACTTTACCTCTTTCATGTTTACATGCATGGAGCTGGAACATATTCTTCTTAGTAAAGTATCCCAAGAATGGAAGAAAAAATACCCAATGTACACAGCCCTACTATGAAACTAATTTGGGACTCTCACATGAAAGCTATAACCCAACTACAACTTAACAATAGGGGGAAGTGGGAAAGGGGGGGGTAGGTAGAGGGAGGGGAATCGGTGGGATCACACCTGTGGTGCATATTACAGGGGTATTTGCGAAACTTGGTAAATGTAGAATGTAAATGTTTTGGCACAGTAACTGAGATAACGCCGGAAAGGCTATGTTAACCACTGTGATAAAAATGTGTCAAATGGTTTATGAAGTGAGTGTATGATGCCCCATAATCATATCATTGTATACAGTTATGATTTAATAAAAAAAAAAAAATTAGTACATAAAATCAAGGTCCACAACTCAGGCCCCTCCAGAATGGTATGCCAGTAACAGTCAAGGTGAGAATAAGGTCAAAGACACATTATTCCTTCACAGTAGCTTAAAAAAAACAATGAAATGCTTGGGAATATACTTAACAAAGGATGTGAAGAATTTCTACAGAGAGAACTACGAAATCCTGAGAAAAGAAATAGCAGAAGACATTAACAAGTGAAAGAACACACCATATTCACTCACAGTTGAGAAGAATCAACATCATAAAATGTCCATACTACCCAAAACAATCTACAGATTTAATGCAATCCCCATCAAAGCATCAATGTCATATTTTGAAGATCTAGAAAAAATAATACTGTGCATCATATGGAACTAGAAAAAAAAACAAATAATAAATGCAATTCTAAACAATAAAAACAAATCTGGAGGCATTATATCACCAGACTTCGGGTAATGCTACAAATCTACAGTGATCAAAACAGCACGATACTGGCAAAAGAATAGGTACCTATGGAAGAAAACAGAGAACCTAGAAGTGAACCCAGCCACTTACCATCTGATCTTTGATAACCAAACAAAAGCATACACTGGGAAAAAGAATTCATATTTAATACATGGTCCTGGGAGAACTGGTTAGCCACAACGGGAAGACTAAAACTAGACTTCTCACGACTTACAAAAAGTGACTCTCATTGGATAAAATATCTAAATTTAAGACACTAAATGACAAAAAATCTGGAAGAAAGGGTGGAAAAAACTCTTGGCAAAATCAGCCTGAAAAACAGCTTATGAACAAGACCCCCTTGGCAACTACAGCAATATTAAAAATAAATAAATTGAACATAACCATACTAAAAAGCTTCTGCACAACTAAAGGTACAAGAACTAAAGAAAACAGCCTATGAAATGGTAGAAGGTATTTGCACACTATGACTTGGACAAAGAGCTGATAACTGGAATTTACAGAAAACTCAAACTAATTCACAAGAAAAGAACAAACAATCCTATGTCAAAAGTGGACAAAAACTTTCCTGAAGAAGATGGATGAATGGCCAAAAAACACATGAAAAAATACTTATCATCAGATAAATGCAATTCAAAGCTACATGAAGGTATTACCTAATCCCAGTGGAATAGCCCACATCACAAAGTCCCAAAGATGCAGATGCTGGTGTGGATGTGGAGAGAAGGGAACACTTCTACACTGTTAGTAAAACTGCAAACAGATATTTTCCATAGCCTCTGTGGAAAGAATTATGGAGAATTCTCAAAGAACTAAAAGTATACCTTCTATTTGATCCTGCAATCTCTTTACTAGGTATCTACCCAGAAGAAAACAACATTTTACAATAAGGACATCCACACTAGAATCTTTACTGCAGCTCAATTCATAATTGCCAGGATGTAGAAGAAACCCATGTGCACATCAACCCAGGAATGGATTAAAAAACGGTGGTATATGTATACCATGGACCCCTTTCAGTCATAAAAAAGAAAAAGATGAAAACTACATATTTTGCTTTTACCTGGATGGAGTTGAAAAGCATTCTTCTTAGCAAAGTGTGCATGAATAGAAAAGTATCCAATATACTCAATACTAATATGAAACAATTACATAAAGAACTACACACCCACAGGAGACAAAAATACAATTGAGTTGAAATGGGAGGGCTGAAGGAGAGTGCATAGTGTGCACATTTGCTCTCATCAAATGTACACAATGTGAGGACACACAGCACACTCCGTGGGTGAAGGGATCAGCTCCAACCTGAATTTTACCTAAGATATGCAAACAATGTAACCTAATCATTTTTACCCTCATAGTAATATGAAATTAAAAAAAAAAAAACAAAACAGCAACAACAACATACCCAGGGTCTGCCAGGGCTGTTCTCATATTCCCGATATACTGTGTTTTCTTTTAAATAAAGCTTAGAAGATAAGTGTCAAGTTTATTTCAGGGACCCAAAGTAGAAATGGGATGAAAAGACATTTCTGAGACTGATGTGCTTTTGTTCAGAGAATGCATGAGGTATTTTAGAGATGGACACTTCAGGTGGACCTATTATCCTCACAATCAGGAGGAATCTGTAATTTTGCCAAATTACAGGGTTTTTTTTTCTTTTTAATATAAGCTTGTTACTCTTTTAGAGTTGTGTAGTAACTGCCTAAGGACAAACTGGACTTTTGTGTTATATGTATTCACAAATTTAACCAAACCTTTGGTTTTACTCATTTTTCTTAAATTTTAATTTATTTCACCACTCTACTTTGCCTTGATCTATCCACAATTACTCTAACTTTTGCACATAAGGAAATCCATAATATACAGTATATCCCCTCTTCCACAAACCCTATGTATTTCTAGTTTTTGAGAACTGTTTGCAGATGCAAACATAAAAGATTAATGTGTTTATTTTGTTAGTTATGTTTTCTGTCAGGTTACAGGTTTTCAAAATGATGTGATCCTCTCACCCAAATATGGGCAAAGATATTCAGAAAATAAATAAACTTTAACTAACACATTTCTTAAATCTGTATTTAGCTACTTCCAAATCCTGGACTGCAACTAACAAGTGAAAAATAGTTTTCCTCAGCCTCCAATAGGAACTAGACAACTTTATCACTCTCTGTTTGAAATTAAGTTAATTTATTATATTTTAATCTACCAAAACTGAATAAGCAGGTAATTTTGTAATATTACAATGCCTTCCTTCCTCACTTAAAATGATTTTACCTAACTTCAATAGTAAACCTCTACGTTGTACTTCAGTACTCTTCTAAAGGGCAACATTTGGAGACTTGGAAAGCTTTATGCTATTAGCAGACTAAATCAATGCAATCAGACATAAAAGTCAATTATTTAGCTTTAATTAAAATTATATAAAATAATATGACAGTGCTATGTTGTGACACAGCCTAACTGCTTAAGTCTAGGTCTAATACATCCTAATGTCCTCTAATGACAGTGAATAAAATCATTTTGATACTGTTTACTGATTTGCTACATGTAAATATGTTATAAGCTTGCTATTGTTACCCCAAGAATAATGAGCCCCGTTACCAAAGGCCTCATTCTTTTTTTTTTCCTTTTTTTATTAAATCATAGCTGTGTACATTAATGCAATTGTGGGGTACAATGCGCTGGTTTTATATACAATTTGAAATATTTTCATCGAACTAGTTAACATAGCCTTCATGGCATTTTCTTAGTTATTGTGTTCAGACATTTATATTCTGCATTTAGTAAGTTTCACCTAAGGCCTCATACTTTATGATACAAACTCTCTTCGTAGACACAATATTTATGACTCAAATCTCTCCTTCAATATAGACACTGAAGTGAGTTAGGGATCACTAGGCATAAGAAATATTTAGCCTAAGCATTACTGACTGGCAACATAAAATTGTAAATTTGGAAACACTGTGAATGATTATTCTTTTAATGTACTCAGTGGCCACCACTGTAAAATTGTTCACAAATTCTATTGCTTAGCAATATGATTAAACAGCTGATGTTACCTTCCTTATCACATAAGAAATTTATAATACAAGGAATATAATTATAAAAATTATAAAATACACAAAATCCCAGAAAACACTTGCCTCTATACCAATGGCAAATTTATCTATAATTTATTATTTATTTTAAAAAATGTTTTAAACTTTACAATAGTTAAATAGATTTTTAAAATTTAATATCAAATTATAACCTATCAATTCTTAAATGCTATTCCAAATTTTAATTTATTTTCAACTATTCTATGTTACCAATGCAAATAAAACCATAATTAACCCGAAATTAAAATTTCAATTTTTTTATACCTGTGGATGATTATTTTTCCTTCCATCCTGCTTTTCTTCTTTTTCCTCTGATATTACCATAAAGTCTTGTTTTGCTGTCAAAACCATAAATTTAGTTAATATAATCTACTTAGAATGATCCAATTAAAGCTATAGTGTTTATAAAAGAAGAGAGAATTTTTTTCATTTTATAAACTGATAGTTTAAATGGAAATTAATCTTTAGAAGAGTATTTATTTTCTTATAAAAATTTTCAAAATACACTCAGGGAGGCATCTGATGTCCCCAGATTCAAGGCATACCAACATCTCAAATATTCATTCCTCCATTTGTCTACCCAACATAAATGAACAAAATTTAAAATTATCATAAACATATGAAGTATCACTGTATACTAGTCTCTACTTCATAATTGTATGTTCAAAAACATTGCCTGTGTGTTCTTATATTAATGGTTCACACAGTTGGCGTTGCTTTTTATACCTTCATCAGTGTATATCCTGTTCCTATGTCTGAAATGTTCTCGTCTATGACAAACCCACAGCTAATATTATACTAAATGAAGTAAAAGTGAAAGCTTTTCCACTCAGCAACTGGAAGAAGACAAGTTTGTCCTCTGTCACTACTAATCAGGATAAAAGTCCCAGCCAAAATAATCAGGCAAGAGAAGGAAATAAAGGGCATTCAAATGGGGGCAGAGGAAATGAAACTCTCCCTCTTTGCTGTTGATATACTTAGAAAACCCCAATGCCTCAACCACAAGATTCATAAAAGTGATCAAAAATACAGTAATATTGCAGGATACAAATTCAATGTCTGCAAATCAGTAGATTTTGCATATGCCAATAATAGCCAAAATGAGAAGTAAATCAAGGAAATAATTCCCTTCACAGTACTTCAAAGAAAATGAAATACCTTGCAATATACCTACCAAAAAGATGAAACACCCTTTAAAGAAAATTACAAAACTGTATGAAAAGAAGTAGCAGAAAATATTAATAAATGGAAAAACATACCATCTCATAGCTGGGAAGAATCAACATTGTTAACATTTCTATACTTCCCAAAGCAATCTACAGATTCAATGCAATCCCCATTAAAATAACTTTGTCATACTTTACATATTTGGGAAAAATAGTACTTCATTTTGTATGGAACCAGAAAAAATTCCAGATAGCCAAGGGGGAATTCTTAGTAACAGAAGCAAAGTCAGGGTATCAACCTACCAGACATTAGGCTATTCTACAATGTCATCATAATGTAAACAGCATGTTACTGGCAAAAAATAGAGACATAGACATCTAGAACCGTATAGCAAATCATGAAATGAAACTATTATAGCCATATGATCTTTAACAAACCATACAATAACATACACTGGGGAAAAGAATCCCTATTCAATAAATGGTGCTGGGAGAACTGGATATCCACATGTAAAAGACTGAAACTAGACCCGCATCTTTCTCCACTCATTAAAATTGATTCAAGATGGAGAAAGGATCTAAATATAAGGCATGAAACAATAAAAATCCTTGAAGAAACTCTGGGGAAATCACTTGCAGTTATGGCCCTGGGGCAATTGCAACAAAAGAAAAACAAATGTGACTTAATTCAACTGAATAGCTTCTGCACAGCGAAGGAGAAAACAACCAAAGCAAACAGACAACCAGCAGAATGGGAAAAGATATTTTCATATTATGAATAAGACAAAACCTTGATAAGTAAGTTGGGCATTGTGGTAGGTGTGGTAGTCCCAGCTACTCGGGAGGCTGAGGCAAGAGAATTGCCTAAGCCCAAGAACTGAAGGTTGCTGTGAGCTGTGACACCACAGCACCCTACCAAGGCAACAAAGTGTAACTATGCCTCTTGAAAAAGAAAAAGAAACAAAAAAAAAGTACTTTAATAAATAGACTCTACAAAGAACTCAAATTAAGCAACAACAATAAGAGCCAACAATCACTTATATCAGTGGGAAAATGAGATGAATAGAACCTTCTCTAAAGAAGATAGATGAATGGATAACAAATATGAAAAGATGCTCATTGTCTATAATCATCAAGGAAATGCAAATCAAAACCACTCTGAGATATCATCTAACCCCAGTGAGAATAGCCCACATCACAAAATCTCAAAGATGTAGATGCTGATGTGGAAGGGGAGAAAAGGAAACACTTTTCCACTGCTGCTGGGACTGCAAATTAATACAACCATTCTGGAAGGAAGTATGGAGAATCCTCAAATAACTCAAACTACACCTCCCTTCGATCTTGCAAACCCATTACTGGACATCTACCCAGAAAGGAAAAAAAAAATAATTTTATCATAAGAACATTTACACTAGACTGCTTACTGAAGCTCAATTTACAATTGCCAAATTGTAGAAACAACCTAAATGCCCACCAAACCAGGAATAGATTAACAAGCTGTGGTACATGTACACCATAGAATACTATTCAGTCACTAAAAAAGATGGTGACTTTACATCTTTTGTGTTAACTTGGGAGTTGAAATACATTCTTCTTAGTAAAGCATCACAAGAATGGAAAAGAAAGAAAGCAAGGTCCTCAATTCTATATGAGGACAATTAATTATGGGGTGGGGGATTTTGGGGGTGGGGGAGTTGGGGAACAGAGAGAAGGAAGCGGGGAGGGGGTTGGCAGCTCACAGTGTGTGACACACCTCTTGGGGGCGGGGCACAATTATAAGAGGGACTTTACCTAACAAATGCAAGCTGCATAACCTGGTCTTGTACCCTCCATGATTCCCCAATAATAAAATTTTTAAAATGAATAAAAAATAAAGGCAAGGGGTTAAAAAAAGAACCTGTAGCAATTTCTTTCTTTCTCTTTTCCTTTGCTTATTTTTTCTTTTTTCTGTTTCATTTTTCCTACACTTTCTTTCCTCCATCCCTTCCTCTCTCTCTTTTCTTTCCCTTCCTCCCTCCCTTCCTTTCATTATAAATGATGTGAGAAAGCCACCACAACTAGTTGTGTAGAGTTTTCACAATGAATTTGTTCAGTAAATATGAAACAACCATTTAATTTTTCTCATATTGCTGCTTTTATTATTATGAATCTCCTGCTTTATATACCTAAAATATGTTAGAAGAAGAGCAATCTTAAAAAAATATTTACTGAGTTTTTGTTTTACTCACTGGAGAAGAGTAAGGATGATCATCTAGTGAGAACTATACAGTGTAAAAAGGTTTTTCAAAACAGAAGACAACTAACAAATGCATTTTTAAAACTAAATTTCTATAAGACTCAATGAACAGTAAATAATGACATTTTATAAAAGATTCCCTGTGTACAGTTATGCTTAAAGTCTTTTAAATGGGGATTTTATCCATATATTAAAATGTCATGGCCTATGGAATTAAAAAAATGTTAACATTTGTTATTAGTAACACTTCAATATTCTAACAGATATTTTAATAAAAATAATTCATAGTAAACATGGCTATATAAACTTTAAATGCTGTATTGCAATGAAAGGATTTTTATCAAAGAAAAAACCAATTACCTGATCTGGATATTTTCACATTCCTCCTTCCTACTGCTTTCTTCAGACTGGAAACTGTCATGTTAATAGTGCTCTGAATAGCCTTGAAAACACATTGTAACATAAATAATGAACATTGCACACAATGTGCCATGAATAATTCCAGATGAAAAAATGAATGTTATTACCTTCAATGGATGTTTCTTAAAAGACCCTAAAAAACAAAAGGAACATATAATCAATTTAAATGACAGTAGAAATGCAAATATGACAAAGCCAAACATACATTCATGGAAAGTTTCTATTGAGCTGAATCCTCAAGTAAGAAAATAATTTAATTACTTTAGGTTTTGGATCATTCTATTATTGTTATTATTTTTCTTGCTGCTGACAGAAATGTGACAGAAATAAGTAGAAGAAAAATAGGAATATAATATACAATAAGCAGCTAAGATTTCAAAAGAAAGATTATGTTTCAAATAAGAAAATTTAAATAGAAAACTGAACGTATGCCAATGTGAGCAGTGATCTTTAATCAGAGGAACAAACCATAAACCTAAAAGATAAATAACAAGGCTGATGGTTGAAGCCTATAGGATATCTTCAGAGCAACACATAAGAATTATTTATACCATTACACTATAAGTTCTTCAGTTTGTCATGTTATTTAGGAAGGACACAGTTGGGATCACAATTTAGTTGAATGTATACTGCGTTTCGTGTTTTTAATTGACAAGCATGTATATATTCTTGTAGAATAACAGCAGAGAAAAATATTCACATTTTCCCATGCTCATGTGAACTAAGAATAGGACTACATGTCTTATGTCCTCTAGTTTTGTCATTTTAAAGACTTTCATTGACCCAATCAAGCGGTATATAGGATATAATGGAGAAATTACATAAAATAAGCTGTCATTATTAAAATATTTATCAAAAAGGAGACAGTGAATGCCATAAAATTACTACAAATTTCATTAATAACCACCATAATTCAAGATAAATGGAAAATTAATTGAAAATAACAAAAAAATCAAGAAATAACCTATATAATTTTATCTTTTCTAAAATTTGTTTAGTGGAGTAGACATATCACTTTAATGGCTTAATGACTATTTCTATATCTTAATGACTTAATAATTTCTTTTTTAAGTTTAAAAATTAGCAAATTTTAATAATATAAAAACATCAGCAATCTCCCAAACTCACGTAAATCTTAAATAAGAAGAATCATAAATAGGATTATAGATTATATGTAATACAATATTAATGGGATCCGTACGTTTAAAAAATACTTTGACATGCAGTCAGATGAATATTTTCTAGATTGAATTAGATGATATCTACCTGAAGCAATGTCTTTTATTAAAAAAAAAAAAAGATTTAAAATAATCACAACACGGAGCTATTTCTTATAAGAAGATTAAAGAAAAAACAAAGTTATCATTTGGTCAGCAAGTGATCTTCCTACGTACCCTCCTAATGGAATGGAAATCCTAGGCAAGATAATAGCTAAGTCCTTTTTAGGATACCATAAGTTCATATTTTTTGTTTCTTCTTTAGCTATCTTACAAGTCCTTTCCTTGTAGAAGTCATATAAAGAGGTCTGACACTTACAAGACTAATATCATCTGCCACATTGTGTTCTGTGTTCTTTAAAGTGATTGCAAGTTGGGAGAGAAATTCTGCTGATAAATTCCAGGTTTTGAATATACAACCACTTATCTATATTTGTTCAGATCTTTAAGGAATTTCATCTCTAAAATTGCCCTAAATGAGCATTTATGTACATTCAGGTTAATTTGCGTGTTTGTACTTGATACACACACAGAAAAGATGCTATATCATCCACATTTCGTGCATTCTTGGAACTGAGTTTCTTCTGTCTTCCATAAAATTCTGTTAAATAATATTGCCTTTAATTACATCTGCAATTATCTTAAGGACCCTACCATAAAGAGTGTTGTGTCAGGCATTGAACATTTCATTAATTTTAGTAAAAGTTAATATTCTTATACTAGTATAATTTTCATTAAATGATAGCTGTGTATATTAATGCATTTATAGGGTACAATGCCTTGGTTTTATATATAATCTGAAATACTTTCATCAAATTGGTTAACATAGCCTTCACCATACTTTCTTACTTATTGTGCTAAGATAGTTGTACTCCACACTTTACAGATTTGACATGTATCCTTGTGAAATGTACCATAGGTGTGGTCCCACCAATTACCCTCCCTCCACCTGTCCTTCCCCCTCCCCTCCTTTTCCCTTCCTCTTTTCCCTTCATCTTGGGCTGTAGTTGGGTTATAGTTCTCATATGGAAGAGTGGGTGCTTATATATTGGTTTCATAGCAGGGTTGAGTGCATTGCTATTTCTATAAAATAGCTAGTTCTGAAAATAGTAGTCAATGCTTGTATATGTAAATTAATTTCCAATTAAATAATATCAATGAAACACAGATCTCTAATGACTGATAGTTATGGAGCAATGAAATGGGTTATTGTGGTTTGTCCCAAATCTAGCACTCCCTCCTGCTTCTAGAGATATCTGGAGCCTAATCTTACCTCTGAGTGCAAATCTGCTGAATCTATCTGCAGTGAGTTTTCTCCTGTTTTCTCATCATTAACTGCATTGTTACCCAGCTAACACCCTCTAGCCTCCCTCTGTCCCCATTTAAAATGCCTATTCCTTTGCAGAGTAACCTTCAGATTTGAGGTCTGCATTCTCCTGCTGGATCATCTTCATCACGTCTTTTCTCTTAGCAGAAATATATTGTATCTATTATTTCAAAGTCTTAATTTCTTTGTTCCGTGCCTTCTAGCTGGAAACATGCTCAGACATAACAGAAAAACAATGCTTTTCCTTGATTAACACATCATGAAAGTGCTCT
The DNA here is from genome assembly GCF_027406575.1 of Nycticebus coucang. Classification (NCBI taxonomy): domain Eukaryota; kingdom Metazoa; phylum Chordata; class Mammalia; order Primates; family Lorisidae; genus Nycticebus; species Nycticebus coucang. The sequence goes on from NW_026515585.1 coordinate 861,179, forward strand.
CCAATGACTCTCTCTACAGATTTCTCTACAACAAAGTTTGCACACTTGCTACTCAGGGTGGCCCAACAACCAGCAGCACCAACATCACATGTATAAAAAATGCAGAAGCCCACGCCGACTAAATCAATATGTGCATTTTAAACAAGATTCCCAGCACAGTTCTAATTTGACAGTTCTGATCTATACTGAGTGGGTATAACACATAACTTACCTGAATTTACCTATTTAGAGTCTAACCTCAAGTTCTTCCCTATCACATCCTCCAAATAGAAAGGAAATCAAAAATAATACAGATTTCAGTGCAATCTTCATAAGGTGAGAGATGCCCTGAGCACTTGATAGATACAACTACTGTATTCTTCCTGCTTCACAAACCTTCAATTACATGATAAAATGCTATGAAGTACCATCACTTTATATGACATGAAATTGCAGACACGTACGGCTCACCTTCTCTGCTTCCACTCCTCCACACTACATCCAACAGCTCTGCAGGACCAGGGCCCTCAGACCTTAATGCCTTCCCAACAGGGAGAAACATAGGAAGAACAGGGAAGTTTGTGCTACTTCTCTGAGTCATTTTGGCACTGGAAGCTCATTTTATTATATTCTTCTCACCTAACACCTTGCTCTACCTTTTAATTTTTTTTTGAAAAGCAATTGCTTTAATTGCATTTCAGCAGGGAGCCTCAACACCATGTAGGGAGGAGAAAATGGGAAGGTCTTGGTTTCTGAGTGCTTTTGGTTGGCCAAGTGTGGCTAGACACTGGGCAGAGGGCCTCCCTCTGCTGGGGCATTGTCTACCCCTGGTCAGTGACAGAGGGCAGCAGGAGTGCTCTGTAACCTTCCCGCCTGGCCCTGGGAAGAAACAAGCTCTAGCCTTCCTCAGCAAGGCTGAGGTAATTGACACCCCACCCCAAGGGCATCTTCTCCGCGTTCTAAGCAGGAAAGAGTTTGTGTGCAAATTACATTGCAAAAACAGATTTTCACCTGAGGCAAACCCAGATATCCCCCTGCTTAACATGCCAAGCCCAAGACTGGCAAGTAGCACAGAGGAAGGTTAGGTCCTTCTTGTGCCATTCTAGGCCCAGAGAAACTGAGAACCCACCTGTTATCTGGCCCCCAGGCTGTTCAGAGTGCCAGCCTGCCTCAAGTTCTGACTGTCCCCCTCCTCTGGCCCTCACAGTTCAAACAAGGCCTGGCAGAAAGAGGGTTGTGTTCAGTTTCAGGCATACATATACCACAATTTATTAATCCATTCATGGGTTGATGGGCACTTGGGCTTCTTCGATGACTTGGCAATTATGAATTGGGCTGCAATAAACATTCTGGTGCAAATAACTTTGTTGTAAAATGATTTTTGGTCTTCTGAATATATACTTAGTAGAGGAATTGCAGGATCGAATGGCAAGTTTACTTTTAGCTCCCTAAGTGCTCTCCAAACCTCTTTCCAAAAGGAACATATTGGGTACTTTTTCTTCCATTCTTGGGATACTTTACTAAGAAGAATATGTTCCAGCTCCATCCATGTAAACATGAAAGAGGTAAAGTCTCCATCTTTCTTTAAGGCTGCATAGTATTCCATGGTATACATATACCACAATTTATTAATCCATTCGTGAATCGATGGGCACTTGGGCTTTTTCCATGACTTAGCTATTATGAATTGGGCTGCAATAAACATTCTGGTACAAATATATTTGTTATGTTGTGATTTTTGGTCTTCTGGGTATATGCCCAGCAGTGGAATTACAGGATTGAATGGCAGATCTATTTTTAGATCTCTGAGTTTTCTCCATATATCTTTCCAAAAGAAATGTATTAATTTGCATTCCCACCAGCAGTGCAGAAGTGTTCCCTTTTCTCCGCATCCACGCCAACATGTCTGGTCTTGAGATTTTGTGATATAGGCTAGTCTCATTGGAGTTAGATGAAATCTTAAAGTAGTTTTGATTTGCATTTCTCTGATGATTAAAGATGATGAGCATTTTTTCATATGTCTGAAGGCCTTGCGCCTGTCTTCTTCAGAGAAGTTTCTCTTCAAATCCCTTGCCCAGCCTGCGATGGGATCCCTTGTTTTTTTCTTGCTGATGTGTTTGAGTTCTCTGTGGATTCTGGTTATTAAACCTTTGTCAGAGATATACCCTGCAAATATATTCTCCCATTCTGAGGGCTGTCTGCTTGCTCTGCTTACTGTGTTCTGAGCCCTACTATGAAACTAATTTGGGACTCTCACATGAAAGCTATAACCCAGCTACAACTTAACAATAGGGGGAAGTGGGAAAGGGGGGGTGGGTAGAGGGAGGGGGATCGGTGGGATCACACCTGTGGTGCATCTTACAGGGGTATTTGCGAAACTTGGTAAATGTAGAATGTAAATGTTTTGGCACAGTAACTGAGATAACGCCAGGAAGGCTATGTTAACCACTGTGATAAAAATGTGTCAAATGGTTTATGAAGCGAGTGTATGTTGCCCCATGATCATATCATTGTATACAATTATGATTTAATAAAAAAAAATAGTATCTTCTTGGGGAGTTGACATTGTTAGTGATTTTTCTAAATATCTTTATGTTTTAAAAATAAATGTCATAAATAAATAAATTATCAATTAAAGTAACTTTCAAAGTATAAAAAAAAAAACAAAAGGAACATATTAGCTTGCATTCCCACCAGCAGTGCAGAACTGTTCCCTTGTCTCCATATCCATGCCAACATCTGTAGTTTGGGGGATTTTGTGATGTGGGCTACTCTTCCTGGAGTTAGATGATATCTCATACTGGTTTTGATTTGCATTTCCCTGATGATTAAAGATGATGAGTATGTGTTTATTTGTCTGTAGGCCATGCACCTGTCTTCTTCAAAGAAGCTTCTGTTCAACTCTCTTGTCCACAATGAAATGGGATCACTTGTTCTTTACTTATTAATAAGTTTGAGTTCTCTGTGGATTCTGATCACCAAACCTTTGTTAGGAACATAATCTGAAAATATCTTCTCCCATTCTGAGGACTGTCTGTTTGCTTTACTAAGTGTGCTCTTGGCTGTGCAGAAGCTGTTTAGTTTGATCAGTAATATATTTTTGGGGTTGCTTCAATTCCCTGGGGGGTGCTCCTCATAAAGTATTCTTCCAGGCCAATTAACATATTGTTCTTAGTATAGTATCTCAAGAATGGAAAAAAAAGTATCCAACTTACTCAGTACTTTTAGGAAATCAATATATAATCCCCCACACTTTTACACAAATGATAAAACACAAATATAGCCAAGATGACAGAGGGAAGAGGAGAGAGAGGGGAGGGAAGGGAGGATAATTGGTGGGACCTCACCTATGGTGCATATTGCAAGGGTACATGTCAAATCTATTAAAAATAGAGTATAAATGCCTTAACACAATAATTAACTGAGGTGAAGGCTAGGTTAACCACTTTGATGTAAGCATTCCAAATTCTACATAAAATCAGCACATTGTACCTAAAATAAAACAAAACAAAACAAAATAAAGTCATTGAGAGAAAGAGAAACAGGTGTGTGCCATGGAGGCAATGGAAACTGCTGCCCTTATACCCCAAATCAGCATCACACATGCTCGGGTGGTGTGGCCAGCCCTTTCCCTTGGTCCAGTCTCCCCTTTGGAGGCAAGGAGCGGGACCGCTTCCTCCCTTTCTTCAGGCTGTTGGCCAACAGCCCCTTGAGGCTGGCTGTCCATGGAAGGCTACAGGCTGCCCCCTGCACCCTTCTCTGTTCACCAGCACAGCTGTCACAGGAAGGGGGTCTTGGCCTCGCTGCTCTCCCTCTGGCTGGGTTTTGGCTTAAGCAAGATGAATCTGTAGAGGAGGGCCATTTCTGAACTCGCCTGGGCTGCTGCATAGCCCTCAGGAGTGTAGCTGGAGGCTTCAGCCATGTTCTGCTAATCTGTGTTGTGGTGCCAGTAGCATGCGGGGCAGCAAGGTGGTGGGTGTGTGAGGACATGAATAATGTTCTGTTTCCTTGTTAAGCAGCCTCACATTCTTCTCCATCTCCAGCAAGACCCACTTGTGATGCTTGGCGATGGCCAGTGTGGCACTGTGGGCCTGCTGGTAAATCCACTCCAGTTCCTGTGTCTGAAAGGTGCAGAGCTCTTCTCCAGTGTTGCACAAGCTGCCAGCCTCAAAGGTAAAGCATGTTGCGTCCCAGTCATAGAGATGCAATGAGACAAGCTTCAGACTGCTGTGTCCCAGAGGAAGAAGCTGTTCTCCTAGGTGATCTGCAGTTTGCACTCACCATACACGTCCAGGTGGGGGCAGTTAGGCAGGAAGATGCCATGCGCCCCTGGGGCCAGGTCAGGCTTTCCCTGACTGGTGTCATTCAGCCGATCCCAGACACGCCACAGATAGTGTCTTGCACCACTATTTAGCCTCCAGCTCTGGGTCCCAGGTGAAGGCTTGTGCCCAGTCATTGGTGAATGCGATGGCTGCTGCCTGCCGCTAGGTCTCCTCAGGAAGCCATGTAACATACTTGACATTGCTGATGTCAGTCACCTTGGGACAGCCTCGGAGGTGCACTGACGTCTCATCTGGATACTTCTCCAGCCACAGAGGCCCCTTGTTGGAGGATTTGCAAAACACCAGTCAGCACCGCTGGTAGATTCCCAGCTTCCTGCTCTTCATCATGTGGCCTTGCTTGAGAATGTGACTGAAATCAGTTTCAATGGTTTCTCCCCCATCCCTGGGCACCAGGCTTGTTGAGGTGAGGGGAGGGATGTCCAGGGCCCGGCTTGGGGCACCTCAGATCACCACTTCCAGATACTCCTCTTGCTGGCCACTCCTGACCTCCCCGCCTCAGTATTATTCTAGCAGCTCCTTCACCAGGCGCCTATTGGGCGAGGCCTCAGGGCAGGAACATGCCCGCCTAACTGCTGGGGACTGCCAGAGCAGGCAGGGTAAGTTACGGAGATGCAGCCAGCAGGCTCACGCTCCAGCTGAGACTCCTGCTCTACCTTTTATTTAGGAAGTATTTTATTGGACCACCCTGACATTACATCCATCTGCTCCTTTTCTCTCCATGTACTCCCTGTACTGTCTGCTTTCCCTATTCTTCATCCCCTTTTGTAAACCTGTCCTCTTCTGATTTCCTGACTTTGCTGAGCTCTCAAATTGTATTGAGATGGGACTAAAGCTTCAGCACCTTTAGTCATACACTGTATTTCATCTTTACCTGTTGCTAACACCTGAGAAGAGATACAATTTAACACTATTCGCTTCTTCATTTTTTTTTTACTATACATTTAATAGGTCATTTTCCTTGGCATTTAGAATATGTTGGTGCTCATGTTTTTCGATAAACATTTTTTCAAATGACTTTTTCAATAAAATGCACTGCTTACCCTTTACTTGTTTGGGTACTGTCTTGGTTTCATTTGAATTGCCACTCCCAGAAGAACAACGAAGATCCTCTTTGGTAAGATTCTCTGATAAATTCTGTTAAAAATAACATAAGTATTGAGTTTCAATTACAGTATAATGATAATATTTGGCACTAAGATTTCCTAATCACTTCCTTCAAAAATGTCTGAAATTTCTACTCTAAAAACAATTAATTTTACCTTTAAATAGAAGAATGTCTTGAAAACCAAAGCATTGCAACCTTACATATGCTCTCTAGATGAACCTTACCTTCTACCTGTGTATGGCTACTGATTCTGTAAATGGAGCAAAGGCAGCCAAAGGAAACATTAACTCATGTCATATCACAATAAGGAACTATCTTCACCTTCCATAACATTACTTTGCATTCTCCACCAACACAAACAAATGTTGCAAAAAGTTTAATACATGGGCTATCATACTTCTGGCATTACATCATTAAAATATTTCTTACTCAAGAAATATTTCAGTGTTAACACTAGATACCAGCATAATGGGCAACTTTGGAGTATGTCATGTTGAGTATAGGCTCAACAATAAGGCCTTGAAAACATCTAAATGTTTTGTGATACAATTTTTACTGATAGGTAAAATTGCTGAAGAAACAGAAAACCTATGATAAGCAAAACTTGCCTTATGGTTTATGTTTAAGTAAAAGCAAAAGAAGTATATATACCATGTAACTCCTTCCCAATTAGGAAACACCTTTAAGAAAGTATGGCAAGGCTTAATAAAAATTGAAGGATGGGAACAGAGAAGACGTCTTCTGGAAACTTCTAAAGTATTCCAGTCACTTACTTGTACGTTTTCTTCTCTACACATTATAGTAATGAAAATAAAAATCATGATGAAGATGGTGACCCCAGGTTCTGCTTTCTGGTCGATGTAGGAGATAAGAGTAAAATGGTAAAAATATGTGATTAATACAGCGTGACAAAGTGGAAAATCAGAATGGACCAGGCAACTGACCAAGGACAAAGCTGCAATGACAAGTGCAGCAGCCACCTCATTTTGAACTTGAACTTTTTCTTCTCCAAACATGGGAATGCTACCGGTAACCTGCCTTCCTCATTCCTGACCCTTAGCATCTCTTGCTGTATTTCTTTCTTCATAAACACATATGCTTTTGATGATCTGTCTCTATGTGGTGGGGAGAGATGCAAGTTTTCTGATTCAGGTTCATGGTTTATACATAGTAGCACTGTTGTCCTCATCTAATGCCTCAGGATCATGTGCAGTATGTACTGTTTTTCCTTCCTCGTAAGTGTCTGTAGCAGCAGAAGCACTGTGTCCTTTCACTTGAACAAGCACACACTTCATTTCTTTGTTGTTATCAAGTCAGATTTTGCATCACTAGACTGAAGCATAGTTCTGATATCTAATATCCAATTAATGATGTCTGGGCACCTATTTCTTGCCACTTCACTACCAAACTCTCGGTGTCCCTTGATTTCAACTGTGACTTCTGAGTTCCTTGCTTCTTTTGGTGTCTGTATCTTTTTCACATGTCTCCTCACCTATCTTAAACACATGCCCAGAGTGTCTGTCTCCATTGTTACAATATTCACTGTATCTTTTTTTTTTTTTTTCATTTCCATAAAGTTCAGAAGTTGAGTGGTGAGTATACTTCAGGGACACAAAGTAGGCATGAGATGGAAAGATATTTTTGTGACTGAGGCCTTTTTCTTGAGAAATGCCTGAAACACTATATAGGTGGACACTCCAGGTGCATCGGCCTTTTTCTTGAGAAAATACCTGAAACACTATAAAGATGGACACTCCAGGTGCATCTTTTCCTTCACAATCAGCTATATTATTTTTCAAAATAAATGGTGCTTTTTAAAAATTAAATCTTTTTCACCTTTAGTTTCTTGCTTCTATACTCTGGTACAGGACATGAATGTTCTTTTTTTTTTTTATCACTAACCATGTGGCTTAACTCATTTGACGTAGGATTTACCTAATTTCTTTATTCTCCTTTGCCTTGTTTGATCTGTACTTTCTCATACTTGTTTACACAAGGACAGATATACAAGTATATTCTCTCTACCATAATTCTGATTAATTCTTATTACTTGAAACAAGTTTTCAGATGCAAACATGCAAGTTCAATGTGCTTATTTTGTTACTCAGTTGTACTTTCACCTATCAGGGAGCATTTTTTTTCCAAATAAATATATCCTTACCAATCATGTGTGCACCAAGTTAGAAAAAAAAAACAGAAAATTCAAAAATGGAACAGGAAAACACCTCGGATCTATATTTAGCTACTCCCAAATCATTGGATTGCAAATAAAAAGTTAAAAAAAAATAATTTTCCATAGTCTACATGACAGAAAAGTGTGAACGAGTACTTCAGCATTTTCATTCTTTGCCTATAATTCACTGATTATCTATTAAACCTACTAAAATGTATTAGCAGAAGACTTGTAGTACTGCAAAGCCTTCCTCAGTTGAGAAACTTTCGTGCATATACCTTTGATAGCAGATCCCTACATTGCTTCTCAGTACTTTCTCTAAAGGTTAACAATGAGACACTGGACAAACTTTACATTGCCAGCAAAGAACATCAACAACAATCAGAAAGATAAGTGAACTTTCAAATTTTAATTCAAATAATATGACATAATATGACTGTGTTATGTTCTGACACAGGCAATCTGCTTAAGCCTACGTCTAATAGATTCTAATGTCCTCATAAAACAGTGGGTGAAAGAACCTTGATACCGTTTAAAGATTTCCACAGGTAAGTGAGTTACAAACTTTCTGCTGCGTCCTCACAACAAGGTCCCATTCTGCAAAGTAGGATTCTCCTCAGAGGCACAGTCTAATGACCCCATTCCCTCTCTCAACACACACTGAACTGAGTTAGAGGCCACAAGCAGGAAGAAGTACACTAGCTGGCATGAATGACTGATGGTATAAAACTATGCTACAGTTTGGGACATTGGGAATGGTGACTCTTTGGACATGAGTCCAACTCAGTGGCCATCATGGTGAAATTACTCATATTTTCTCTTGCTTAGTAATATGATTCTTTACTTGGCATTACCTTCCTTATCATGTAAGGTTATAAAATTGCAGAACAAGGAAAACACCAGAAACCCTCTACCTCTAGTCCAAGGGCAAAGATTAGATGTAAGTCATTCTTTACTTTTGGAATCTTTAAGTTTTAAACTAGTGAAAAAACTTCTTAAAATTAAATATTACCTTCAGCATATGGATTATAAAATGCTATCCCAGTGAAAATGTCCCTTGGACTATGTCACATTACTCATGTAAAGAAAATAATATTAAACCAGGAACTGAAATTAAAATTTGTTGATACCTGTGGGTGGTTATTTTCACTTCCTTTAAGCTCTTCTTGCTCTTCCTTTGATATGGATACCGACTTTAGTACTGTAAATTTCATATATTTAGGTAAATGAGTTGCTTAGAATGATTTCATAAAAGCTATCATCTTTATAAAAATTGATAGAAAGCAAAATTTATTTTTATTTTATAAATTGAGGGTTTAGATGAAGGTAAATCTTTAGCAGACTACATACTTCTTTTTAAATATGACTAATTAGCTTACACATTATTTTTATTCATTTTTCTTTTCAGACAGAGTCTCATTGTGATCCCTTGAGTCAAGGTCCATGGCTTCCGAGCCCACAGCAACCTCCGTCCCTTGGGCTCAAGCCATCTTCTTGCCTCAGATTCCCAAGAAGCTGGGCCTACAGGAATCTACCACAATGCCAGGCTAGATTTCCTATTTTCAGTAGAGATGGGGTCTTGCCCTTCCTTAGGGTGATCTCAAATTCCTTAGCTTGAGTGATCCACCAGCTTTGGCCTCTGAGTATTAGGATTACGGGCATGAGCCACCATTCCTGCCCTAACTATCTAACACTTTAAACCACTGAGAATGCTACTAGATAGCTTTTATGAGGATAAAAGCCACAAATATCATAAATTCATCCACTCAATAAAAATGGCAAAAAATTCATAAACAAAGCAAGATTTACAAATCTAGTAAAACATAAAGGTATCACTGTATACTCTGGTCTACTTCAAAATAGTACCTGTAACATAGTGTGCATGTTGTGTCACACATTATGGGGGCAAGACATGATTGCAAGAGGGACTTTGCCTAACAATTGCAATCATTGTAACCTGGCTTATTGTACCCTCACAATGAATCCCCAACAATAAAAAAAATAAATAAAAAATAATAGTTCTCAAATTTGCTATTAGGTTTTATTCCTTTATCAGTGTATGCCCTGCTCCTTACATGAGAAATGCTTTCCTCTAATATTCTGACAAATCACCTTGCACTGTTAGACTGCTATATCAAGCCTTCACTGATTCTCGCATTTTCCCCAGATGAACAGCTATCTAGCCTCTCTTGGGGCTGCCTTACTACTTAGATTTCTCCTCTGCAACTTTTAATCCTGAACTGTGGTTCATTTATTTCCTTTTTGCTTCACAATATAATTTAAATAAATTTATTTTCTTTTTAAATTTTTTGATTTTTTGTCTTGTCTTTATCTGTTACAGAAAATTATAGAGCCATAAAATTATTGGTTATTTAAATTGCTTTTGAACCGTTTTTTTTTTTTTTTCCATTTCTATCCCTTTGTCTTGTAAGCCATTTAAGGGTGAAATCTTCCAAAGTCCCATTAGACCAATAGTCTGAATCTTGTTTTGTGTGGCTATTCTTGGCTCTAAGTTTAAAAATATGTACATAAAATGCATCAAGGTTGGCTTTTCCAGAAGTCATGTCTGAGCTGAGAAGTAAAGGGTGAGATGAACAAGGTGAAAAAGTGAGGAGGCCAGGAAAAAGGGAGAGCAGGACAGAAAGCAGCAAGAGGAAAGAGAAGCCTGGAATAGGGTGTGCATTTGTCCAAAATAGAGGGATTGGCTCAGAGGGCACTCCCAGAGGTTCTTCGGTAGTGCTAGAGTAAGGCAGACACACAGGGAGAGGGCTAAAATGGAGAGTTGAGAACAAGTCAGATTACAAAAGCCTTCTGTGAAACTTAAAAGTACTAGGATATTACTAATTTAAAAACATTTAATCATCCTACTGGCCCTGGAGAGAGGCCACAGTAAATACTGTCAGGAAGATGAATTCTAGGGGCACATGAATAAATAATACAGGCCATATAGCAAAAAAAATGCACTTCTGAAATATATGAATGTTTCCAGAAATGCTTCACATAGTGTCAGTGCCCAGTGTAATGTGGATTTTTATTTAATAAATAAAAGAATCTGGGTTTGGCATTTCATTTTTTTTTTCAATTTTAAAGCACAGTGTAATACTTAATTACACTAAGTATTTATGTTTACAACCCATGGTATACGAAAGCTCCTAATGATCCCAATCACTTTTACTTGCATTTGCCCCCTTTTTAATCTGAACTCAGAGGGTTAAGTGTGGTACACGTATGTTGGAATGGTATAGAAAGGTTAAATTAAACAAGGGCACTAGGGTCAATCTCAACAGATCCAAAAAATGTAATGTTGAGAAAATAAAGAAGTTGCAGAATTTTACTAATAAGGATACACTCTCACACGTACACAGTCTGCTAATTGGATCATCTGATTTCAGTAAAATCAGTAAGATGGAATAATTAAAGTTAAAACATGACTGACGTGTTAACATGAAGTGTTGCTCTAAGTAAAGATTTGAATTTCAATAAGCACTTGAAAAATTGTGGAGTTACAAAATTCACCTCAGTCAATTCCCTAACAAGGAAAGGGATGCCAAATCAGAGAACTATGTGAGGCAGAATAACCAAAACCAGAAGAACAACAAAAGAAAAGAAAATTACCTGTCGTGGCTTCTTGCACTTTAATTGTTTCTACTCCTTTATCTGGAGTAACAGCTTCTGTGTCACAGGTACTTACAGTGAACTTTGAAAAAAAGTATATCATAAGTAATGCATAATTTCACAAAATATACAGGGAATAATTCAAGACAAACAATGAATGTTGTTACCTGAAACTGAGGTTCTATCTTAGAATCCCCTAAAAAACAAAGAACACATAAAATCGGTGTAAATGACAGTGTAAATGTAGATATGATGAAACCAAGCATACAGTTGAGGAGAGTTCCTATTGAGCTGAACCCTCCAGCTTGGCTTTAAAAGTAATTACTTTAGGTTTGGGTCTGCTTTTTCCCTCTTGTATTGATTGTTTTATTGATTGACTGATTTAGGGGTAGACAGGAACATAACAGACAAAAATTGAACACAATAGGATATAATTTTAATATCATGTTCAGTTCAAACTTCAAAAGTGGCATTAGCTTTCACTCAAATGAAACATAAATAATAAAAAAAAACATTCAAATGAAAAAGTGCACATACAGCAGGGTGAAGAGTGGTCTTTATTCAAAGGAGCAAATCATGATCCAGAGAGGATAAAGGACCAGGCTGATGTAAGAAGCTTACAGTATGTGTTTAGTGCAACCCACAACATCATTTATACCATATGCTGCAAGGATCTGACATGTTCTGCAGCCTGTGCTCCATTTCAGAAGGAACACAGCCGTGATAACAGTTCAGTGGAGGTTATAATCCATTTCTCATTAGAGAAAGGGTTCAATCGATCTACATGGATAGATCCTTGTAAAATAAGTTTTAAAAATGTGATTTTTTTTCCATACCCATAAATACACAAGTATACCAATATTTTTTGTGTCCTCTACTTTGTCATATTAATTTTCTTCCTCAACTCACATAAGAGGTATGCAAGAAATTATATATACTGACCTATCAATCATGAACTATTTATCAAAAAGGAACACACTGAATGGCCACAGAATTATGAGCTATAAATGAAATTTATATTCCAAAATCACTAGACTATTCACTGGACATGACATTAAAATTTATAAAAGGCATACATAAGCTTTTAGGCAGTTTTTCACATTTTTAGAATATTAAGGGATACGTATTTTGTTTACCTACTTTCCTCCTATACAGATTTAATCAAGTGATAAGTGTATTGTTTCTAAAATTAGTGTCCTTGGGTTGTCACATTAATCCATTAAGGGATTTTAGGAAACAGCTGCTTTATAGGAAAAAATAGCATTTAAAAGCCAGTCATCTATTTTCAAAGTAACCTCATCTGATTAACTAGTATCAATGAAAAACATATCTCTGATGCCTGATAATTCCAGAGAAAAGAAATGCATCTCTGTGGTCTGCCTCAATCCCAGCATTTCTTCCTCCTTCCAGTAATCTCTGGGGCTGCAATAATCCAATCTTCTATGTGTGTGCCAATTTCCTGAAGCCACCTGAACTGAGTTCTATCACGTTTGCGCATCCGGAATGAGAAATTACCTAGCTAACTTCTTTCTTCCCTGCCTCTGTGCCCACTCACAAACCCTCTTGCTTTGCAAAAAAAAAACTTGAAATCTGACATTCTGACATTTGCATTCCTTTGATGGATTATTTCCACCACCTTTTTCCTCTTTATTTAGCAATAACATTTTATACCTAGAATTTCAATCTCTCTATAATTCAGTGTTATCCTTCATCTGGAAACATGCTCAAAAATAAGACCAAAATAAAGCTTTCCCTTGATTCTAGGTTGGAGGTATTCTTCAATAGCTCCTCCTACAGATTTCCTACAGAGAAGTCTATACCCTAGTTATTCAAGGTGGTGTGAGGAACAGCAGCCCTGGACTCACCTGAGAATGCATTAGCACTGCAGAATCACAAACCTGCTCAATCACAATGTGCATTTTAACATGGCCCCCACTGATGTCTTTATGTTTGAGAAGCTCTGGTCTCTAAAGAGTGTGAATATACATTCCTTTCCCTGAAATTATCCTTTGGAATATAGACTCCAGTTCCTCTCCATCACATATTCCACACTGAAATGGTATTTAAAATCACAAAGTTTCTAATGGAATGTTAGAGGTTTATAGCTTTCCTGGCCTCTCCACAACTAAGCCTACTGTCTTCCATCCAATTGCATCCAATTGAACCATATGTTATGAAGAACCATCACTTTATACGACATGAAATTGCATACATGTAACATCTCCACTCTCCATCAGACAGCTCTGCATGACCAGGGGCCTCAGACCTTAATGCCTTGCCAACATTAAGAAACACACAGAAAACAGGGAAGTTGGTGCTACTTCTCTCACTCCTTTTGGCACTGGAAGCTCATTTTATTATATTCTTCCCACCTGTATAACACCTTGATCTACCTTTTATTTAGGAAGTATTTTACTGAACCACTTTGCCATTACATCCATCTGCTCCTTTTCTCTCCATGTACCCCTGTACTGTCTGCTTTCCCATTCTTCATTCCCTTTTGTAAACCTGTTCACTTCCCGATTTCCTGACTTTGCTCAGCTTTCAGACTATATGGAGATGGGATAAAGATTCTGCTCCTTTAGTGATACTCTCTCTTTCATCCTCACTTGTTGCTAACACCTGTTTCGCTTTTTCATTTTATTTTTTTTAATTGTACATGTAATAGGTGGTTTCCTTTGGCATTTATGAGATCTTGGTGCTCATGTTTTTCAATAAATATTCTTTCACATGACATTTTCCATATGATGCAGTCCTTACCATTTACTTGTTCTGGTACTGTCTTGGTTCCATTTGAATTGCCAGTCCCAGAAGAATGACTCTGTTAAAAGTAACATCAATATTGAGTTTCAATTACAGTATAATAAGTGGCACCAAGATTTCCTAATCACTTTCTTAAAAAATGTCTGAATTTTCTACTCTAAAAACAATAATTTTACCTTTAAATAAAAGAAGAATTTCTTGAAAATCAAAGCTTTGCAACCTTACATATGCTCTCTAGATGAACCTTATCTTTCACCTAGGTGTTGCTATTGATACTGTCACCTCACATGGACAGCCAAAGGAAACATATTCAAATGCAAAATCTTAACTCATGTCATATTGCAACAAGGAACTTACTTCACCTTCCATAACTTTACTTTGTATTCTCTAACACAAGTGAATGTTGCAAAAGATTAACACATGGGTTGTCATAGTTCTGGCATTACATCATTAAAATATTTTTAACCCTAGAAATATTTCCATGTTAACATTAGATACTGGCATAATGGACAACTTTGGACTATGTTAAGTATAACATCACCATTGTCAACACTCCTCTATTTAGCTGAACAATTCCTTGACTACATCTAAATATTTTTGATAAAATGTTTGCTGATAGGGAAAATGCTTTAAAGAAAGGAAACCCTATGAGAAGAAAAACTTGATGGGCCAGAGCATGACAGTGGATGGGAAAGACATTTAACTGAGCTCTCCTGGAGAAGGCCAGACCATTGCCAGCATGGAATATTGGCATGAGTGGTAATTCAGGGTGTATGGTGATGTGGTGTACTATTGGATTTGCCGGAACAGTAAAGCCCCACCACAACAGGCAAGTTTCTGTGAGTCCACTCTGGCTTCAGTGGAGGCTGAGTCACCAGTAGTGGCCTCCATGACATCCAGTCTCCCCACAGCTGTCCCAGAAGAAGCCTTTCATGGTTTTTGGTTCTTAGGGGAAACTGGGCATTGAGTGAAAAAGATTGTAGTGTGTACCCCTGAGCAGAATTTGATGGTCAGAGTAGGGTGCTGTTTAGCGCAGTTCTGCTGCAGTTTGGCAGTGGGTGAAATATTCTCATGGGGAAAGTCCCCATATAGAATGCCACCATTGTCATAAAGGGCACCAGATGGTTGTGGGGGGACCCTCTTGCTGGGGGCCTATGATGTGGTAATCTGTGTTCTGCCTGTGAGGAGTGGACCTACACTCATGAGGGGCTCCCGAACTCCATGGGAACTGTTGTAGAAGAAATCTGTCAGACCTGTGGCTAAAGAATTTTTCAGAGCTGTGGAATCTCAGATCAGCAGAGCCTGATCGCAGGTGAACATGTGATCACCAACAGCTAACCTGGGAAACAGCTCTAAGCCTGAGGATCAGAGAGAAGTTAACAGTTGTGTTGTTTGTCCCCCATATTCACTGCACCATCAGGTGTTCAGGAAGTACATATTGCAACATAAATATATTCCTACTAAAGTTGTATCCCTACCTCATATACATGTGTATGTTTATATACATGTACTATGTAAACAAGCTAAAATCCTGCACCCAAAAAAAAAAAAATACAGGAACGCTTGCCCTTGTTGAATGTAAATATTGAAGTTAGTTAAAGAATCAGCCATATATACACACACACACACACACACACACACACAATTTCTTTGGGTTGATATCATTGTTTCTTTTATTTCTCTTCTTTCCTTCCTCTATTGGTTGCTGAGATTGCTTACATCAAGCTATTTGAACTTCTTCCCCCCCCCCACTTTATCTTATTTCAATGTATTTTGTTTCCTGTTAAGTTGTTTGGCTGATTCTTTAACTAACTTTCATTTTTACATTCAAAAAGGGCAAGGTTTCCAGTATTTTGTTGTTGTTGCTGTTGTTGTTGCTGAATTTTAGCTTGCTTTTTTCTGTCCGCACTTCACTCCTCAGCATTCTCTCAGTTGATAGAGACTCTTATCTATCACCTCTCCCAAAGTGCTTCTGCATCAGCTAGGATATTCCCCTTCCACATTTTTTTTTTCTTCTTGGTGTGTTCTCTTTCTTCTTTATTTATTTGTCTCCTCTCTCTCCCCTTTGATTAAACAGTACATTTAATTTTATGTATCTATTCTCATATTTGTATTTTTATTTTTTCTTCTTTTTCCATCCTTTCTTTTCTGAGGGTGGGTGTGACACAGCGGTGGTCTGGCAGGTCGATTTCAGCAGTAGTCTGGCTCAAAGAAGCCAGGAAAACTTTCTAGTGTTGGCTCCAGGAAGATAGTATTGGGAAGATCATGCTGTAAAACTTTCCTATTTTGCTATATATTTTTTTCTTTCTTTTTTCATCCTTACTCAATTTTTCCTTCTTGGTTTTTGGGTTTGTTATTGTTGTTTGTTTGTTTTTATTAATGGCAGAGGAAGAGTCAGGATGTGTTCAAGCTTGTAAGGAGTGCCTGAACTAGAGGAATCCACCCAGCCCAGCTCCACAAAAACCTTGAGCTATATGCTTGGCCATAACATGCATGAAATATAACCTGCTGAAAAATAACATTTGTGCCATCACTCTCATGCTCCCTTCCTATTCTCCTTTTCACCTGTTCTTCAATTTTCTTCCATTATTCCCCCTACACACTTTGGCTTTTTTTTTTTTTTCCTTTTGTGTTCCTTTCTTTTGCTTTTCTCTTACTCTTTCCTTCTTTTTTCCATCTTTTTTTCTCTTTTTCTTTTCTCTTGCCTCTCCTTGCTTACTCCTACTCTCCTCTGCCTATTGACCCCACAACAAGAGGCCTCTTCTGAGGCCTAAAATCTGAGACAAGGTAACTTGAAGGAGAGGAGGAAGTGAGAAGGAGAAAGGAGCAAAAAGAAGTGAACAAGAAGAGAGCACAAATGAGGAGGGACGAAAAGAAAACTCAGGCACCATGAAGAACCAAAATAGAGCAACTCTTCCAAGGGACCGTCAAGAAATTTTTAAGGAAGACTCTTCCTATAAGGAATTAATGGATTTAACAGAAAGGCAATTTGAAAATATGGATGATTAAGACACAAAAAGGATTGAATAAGAAAATGGAAAGACAAAACCAAAGGTCAGATGAGAGATAGGTAGAATATAGGATGCAGATGAGCTGAAATAAGTGAAGCAGACAATCTGGGAATGTAAAGAAGCAGTCAAAAGTATCAAATAGAGTATACCACAGAGAAGAAAGAACATCAGAGTTAAGAGCATAAAGTCTTTGAGTTAACACAGGATGTTACAGAGTCAGAAAAGAAGAGAGAGATAGCAGAGTAGGAGCTTATAGAACTAGGAGATGCCATGAAGCATTCAAACATATGGATGATAGGAATACCAAAAGAGGAAGAAGACTGACCCAAAGGCAAGGAAGCCCTACTGGAGACTATGATAAATGAAAACTTTCCTAGTTTTACTAAAGATCCTGACACACACTTTTCAGATGGATATCAAACCGGAGTCATCTCAATTCTAACAGAGCCTCTCCAAGACACAATTTGATCAACGTGTCACAAGTCAAGATGAAGGAGAAAACTCTGCAAGCAGCTAGGAATAAGTGCCAATTGACCTACAAGGTCAGTAGGTTGATAGCAGACTTTTCAACTGAAACGTTCCAAGCCAGAAGAGCATGGTCATACACCTTCAACATCCTTAAACAAAATAATTTTCAGCCCAGAATCCTGTGTCCTGCTAAACTTAGCTTCAAAATGGATGGAGAAATCCAATCTTTTTCTGACATACAAGCACTGAGGAAATTTCTCACAAGAAGACCAGCTCGAAAGGAAATACTTAGACCTATTCTCAATACTGCACACCACAGTGAACCACTAACAAAGAAAATACCTAGCAGCCAAAAACCAAAGCTTAGCTTCCACAATGGCAGAAAGAATAAAATTACAGAACAAACCATCTCATAATGACATGAATAGAATTCTACCACTCTAATCAACATTCTCAATAAATGTAAATGGATTGAATTCCCCACTGAAGAGGTACAGGCTGTCTTATTGGATAAAAAGACAAACGAAAACAAACAAACAAACAACAATAATAACCCCCAAGACATCCATATGCTGTTTCCAAGAGACACACCTAGCCCTGAAGGACAAATCAAGCCTCAGGGTTAAGGGATAGAAAACAGTGCACCAAGCAAATGGAAATCATAAAGGGCTGCAATTATATTCTCAGATACAATCAGATTCAAAGCAACTTTAGTTAAGAAAGACAAACAAGGACACTTCATAGTTGTAAAAGGAACAACACAACAAGAAGAGACCTCAATTTTAAACATTTATGCACCTAACTTAAATACTCCCAGATTTATACAACAGACCTTGAATGGTCTCAGCAATGTGATATCCCAGAATATCTTTTTTTTTTTTTTTGTAGAGACAGAGTCTCATTGTACCACTCTTGATTTGAGTGCCATGGCATCACACGGCTCACAGCAACCTCCAACTCCTGGGCTTAAGTGATTCTCTTGCCTCAGCCTCCCAAGCAGCTGGGACTACAGGCACCCACCACAACGCCCAGCTATTTTTTTGTTGCAGTTTGGCAGGGGCTAGGCCTGAACCCGCCACTCTCGGCATATGGGGCCGGTGCCCTACTCACTGAGCCACAGGCGCCGCCTATATCCCAGAAAATCTTAACAGTCAGGACTTCGACACCCTTCTGACAAAATTGGACATATCCTCTAAACAGAAACTAAACTAGGCTACAAATGACTTAAATATGACTCTAGAACAAACGGGTAGAATACACCATCCTAAAGCAAAAGAATATACTTTTTTTTTTCATCAGCTCATGGCACATGCTCCAAAATATATCACATACTATGATACAAATCAAATCTCGGCAAAATTAAAGGAATAGAAATTATATCATGCTTCTTCTCAGAACACAAGACTATAATGCTGATGATCAACTCTAATAAAATTGTTCATGCCCACACAAAGTCTTGTAAACTTCACAACCTTATGCTGAATGATAGTTGGGTTCAGAAAGAGATAAAAAAAAAAGGAAAGGGTTAATTTCTTCAAACATAACAACAGTTATAACAGAAGTTACCAAAACCTCTGGGATGCAACAAAATCTATCCTGAGAGGAAAATTTATTGTGCTACCAGCCCACCTTCAAAAACCCAAAATTGAGTGCATCAGCACACTCACAAGTCATCTTATGGAATTGGAAAAAGACCCTAATCTCAGCAGAAGAAAAGAGATAGCCAAAATTAAATCAGATGTTAATGAAATTGAAAACAAAACAAAACAAAAATTCAGAAAATGAATGAAATAAAAAGTTGGATTTTTGAAAAAGTAAATAACAGATAAACTTTTGACCACACTAACTGGAAACAGGGAAGTAAAATCTCTAGTAACCTCAATTATAAATGATAAAGGTGAAATAACAACAAATGCTACAGAGATATAAGATATATTATCGCTGAATACTTCAAGAAACTCTATGCCCAGAAATTTGACAATGTGGAGGAAATGGATCAATAATTGGAAACATGCCCTTGTACTAGACTTAAGAAGAAATAGACTTTCTGAACAGACCAATTTCAAGCACTGAGATCAAAGAAGCAATAAAATATACCCCCACCCTAAAAATGCCCAGGTCAGATGGCCTGACACCACAGTTCTATCAAACTTTCAAAGAGCAGCTTATACCCATACTGAAAAAATTATTCCAAAAAATTGAGGAGGAAGGAATCTTCACTAAAACATTCTATGAAGTAAACATAACTCTGATATCAAAACCAGGAAAAAATCCAACTAAAAAGGAGAACTACAGACCAATTTTACTAATGAATATAGTTGCAAAAATTCTCGATAAAATCCTAGCCTGTAGATGACAGTTTATCATTAAAAAATTCATACATCATGGTCAAGCAGGATTCAGCCCAGGGATGCAAGGCTGTTTTAACATATACAAATCCATAAATCTAATTCACCATATCAATAGAACCAAAAACAAAGACCATATCATGCTCTCAATAGAAGCAGAAAAAAAAAATTTGGTAAAAATGAAACATCCTTTTCTAATTAGAACTCTGAAGAATATAGGCATTGGTGGTGTATTCCTTAAACTGCTTGAAGCTATCTATGACAAAGCCACAGCTTATATTATACTGAATGGAATAAAACTGAAAACTTTTCCACTCAGAACTGGAACAGACAATGTTGTCCTCTATCACCACTACTATTCAAGGTAGTGCTGGAAGTTCTAGCCAATACAATGAGGCAAGAGAAGGAAATAAAGGGGATGCAAAAGGGGGCAGAAGAAGTGAAGCTCTCCCTCTTCGCTGATGATATGACCTTATAGTTAAATAACCATAAGGATGCAACCAGAAGACTCCTGGAAGCGATAAAAAAAAAAAATACAGTAATGTCTCAGGATATGAAACCAATGTCCAAAAATCAGT
This sequence comes from Nycticebus coucang, assembly GCF_027406575.1. Lineage (NCBI taxonomy): Eukaryota > Metazoa > Chordata > Mammalia > Primates > Lorisidae > Nycticebus > Nycticebus coucang. The sequence goes on from NW_026515585.1 coordinate 881,562, forward strand.
AGCTTATGCAAATACCAATAACAGCCAAGATGAGAAGGTAATTAAGGACATAATACCCTTCACAGTAGCTTAAAAGAAAATGAAATGCCCAGAAATATACATCACCAAAGAGGTGAGCGACCTGTACAAAGAAAACTACGAACCCTAAGAAAAAACATAACAGAAGATATTAACAAATGGAAGAACAGACTATGCTCATAGCTGGGAAGAATCAACATTGTTAAAATGTCTATACATCCCAAAGCAAACTACAGATTCAATGCCATTCTTATTAAAGTACTCGCTGTGCTTTCAAGAGCTGGAAAAAATAATTCTTCATTTTGTATGGAACCATAAAAAATTCCATATAGCCAAAGCAGTTCTTGAGGGTAAAAACCAACCTGAGGGCATCAGCATACCAGACTTTAGGCTGTACTACAAGGCCATAGTGGTCAAAACAGCATGACACTGACAAAAATAGAGACATATACATTTGGATTTGAGTAGAAAACCAGGGAATGAAACTAACATGGTACAGCCACCTAATCTTTGATAAAACAAACAAGAACATATACTGGAGGAAAGAATCTGTAATCAATAAATGGTGCTGGGAGAACTGGATATCCACATGTAAGAGACTGAAACTGGACCCACACTTTTCTCCACTTACAAAAAATGATTCAAGATGGAAATAAAGACCTTAATTTAAGGCATGAAATGATAAAAATCCTCAAAGAAAGCATTGGAAAAACACCGCAAGATATCAGCCTGGGGAAAGACCTTGTGAAGAAGACTTACATAGCAATTGCAACAACAAAAATAAACAAATGGGACTTAATTAAATTAAAAAGCTTCTGTACAGCTAAGGAGACAAGAACCAAAGCAAATAGATAACTACACAATAGGAAAGGATATTTCCAGATTTTGAATCAGACAAAAGATTGATAACTAGGATCTACAGAGAACTCAAATTAATCCACAAGAAAAAAGCCAACAATCCCATAAATCCCTGGTCAAGAGAGATGAATATAACCTTCTCTAAAGAAGATTGACTAATGGCTAACATATGAAAAAATGCTCATGATCTCTAATTATTAGAAAAATGCAAATCAAAACCACCCTGAGAGATCATCTAAACACAGTGAGAATAGTACACATCACAAAATCTCAAAACTGCATATGCTGGCATGAATGTGGAAAGAAGGGAACACTTCTACACTGCCAAAGTAATACTAACTTTTTGGAAGGCAGTGTGGAGAACCCTCAAAGAACTCCAGGTAGACCTCCCATTTGATCCTGCAAACCCATTACTTGGTTTCTACCCAGAAGGAAAAAAAAATCCTTTTACCATAAGGACACTTGCACTAGACTGTTTACGGCAGCTCAATTTACAATTGTCAAAATGTGGAAACAGCCTAAATGCCTCCAAACCCAAGAATGGATTCATAAGCTGTGGTATAAGTATACAATGGAATAATATCCAGCCATTAAAAAAGATGGGATGAATATTTTCTGATTCATGCCTCAGGAACACGTGCAGTATGTACTGCTTTTCCTTCTTCATAAGTGCCTGTAGAAGCAGAAGCACTGTGCCCTTTCACTTGAACAAGCCCACACTTCATTTCTCTAAAGTTATCAAGTCACAAATTTTGCATTGCTAGATTGAACCATAGTTCTGATATCTAATATCCAATTAATGGTGTTTGGTTCCTATTTCTTGCCACTACACTTTGAAAGTCATGGTCTTCCTTCATTCCAGTGGTAACTTCTGAGTTCCTTCCTTCTTTTAGTGTCAGTATAATTTTCACATTTCTCCTCATGTTTGTTAAATACATGTCCAGGTTCTTTGCGCATTATTAACATTTTCACATTATACTTCTTTTCATTTAAATAAAGTTCAGAATGGGAGAAGATATTTGCAGGTTATGTTTCTGACAAAGTTTTGAGAACTAGAATCCACAGAAAACTCAAGCTAATTAATAAAAAAAGAACAAGTGATCCCATTTCATTGTGGGCAAAAGATTTGAATGGAAGCTTCTCTGAAGAAGACAGGTGCATGGCCTATAGACACATGAAAAAAACTGCTCATCATCCCTATTCATCAGAGAAATGCAAATCAAAACCTCATTGAAACATCATCTAACTCCAGTAAGAGTAGCCCACATCACAAAACCCCAAAAGTGCAGATGTTGGTGTGGACGTGGGGAGAAGGGAACACTTCTGCACTACTAGTGAGAATGCAAGCTGAAATGTTCCTTTTGGAAAGAGGTTTGGATAACACTTAGGGAACTGAAAGGAGACCTGCCATTTGATCCTGCAATTCCTCTACTAGGTCTATATTAGATGACCACAAATCATTTTACAACATAGATATTTGTACCACAATGTTTATTTAAGCCCAAATCATAATTGCTCAGTCATGGAAGAAGCCCAAGTGCCCATAGACCCATGAATGGATTAACAACTTATGGTGTATGTGTGTGTGTGTATAATTGAATATCATACATCCATAAAATGATGGAGACTTTATTTATTTTATGTCACATAGATGGAGCTGGAACATATTATTCTTAGTGAAAAGTATCTCAAGAATGGGAAAAATGTATCCAATGTACTCAGTACTATTATGAAACCAACATATAATCCCACACACTTTTACACAAATGATAAAACACAAGTGTAGCCCAGAATGAACCAGAGAACAGGAGAGGAAGGGCAGGGGACCGGGAAGGCCGGGTAGATGGAGGATAATTGGTGGGACATCATCTATGGTGTATATTAAGGGTACTGGTGGGACATCATCTATGGTGTATATTAAGGGTACATGTTAAATCTACTAGGAGTAGAGTATAAATGTCTTAACACAACAAATAATTAAGTGAGGTGAAGGCAATGTTAACCAGTTTGATGTAAGCATTCCAAATTGTGTATAAAATCAGCACATTATACCCCATAAAGGCATTAAGGAACACAGTTATGACTGAAAAAAAATTATGAAATAAAAAAATAAAATAAAAACATCATATTAAAGACAAAAAAAAAACTTAGTGTCCATTCATTTCAACTGTAACTTCTGAGTTTCTTGCTTATTTACTGTCTGTAACATTTTCACATTTCTCCTCACCTGCGTCAAGTGTATTCCTAATGTCTATCTGGATTGTTATAATTTTCAGAGTTTATTTTTTTCATTTAAATAAAGTTTAGAGGGTGAGTGGTGAGTATTCCTAGGGGACACAATGTAGGCATGAGATAAAAAGATATTTTTTTATGACTGAGGACTTTTTCTGAGAAAATGCCTGAAGCACTAAGGAGCAGACACTCCAGGTGCATCTTTCCCCTCACAGTCTGGTATACTATTTGTTAAATTGGATGAAGCTCTTTTTTTTTTTTTTTAATTGTTGGGGACTCATTGAGGGTACATAGAAGTAGGTTACATTAATTGGTTTTGTCAGATAAGGAGACTATTATATTTGTGTCCTGCCCCACAAAAGGTGAAATCTATCCCCCACGCCCTCCCTCCTTCCTTTTCTCAGCTCTCCCCATCCCTCACCCCCATTGTGTACTAGGACCTTAATTGTCCACATATCAGAATTGAGTACATAGGGTTCTTATTTCTCCATTCTTGTGATGCTTTACTAAAAATAATGTGTTCCACATGCATCCAGGTTAATACACAGGATGTGAAATCTCCGTCTTTTTTAGTGACTGAGTAGTATTCCATGCTATACAAATACCACAGCTCTTAATCCATTCTTGAGTTGGTAGGCATTTAGGCTGCTTCCACATTTTGGTGATAGTAAATTGAGCTTCAATAAATAGGCTGGAATAAATAGGGAAAGGTTATTGGCATATTTTGATTCAGACAAAAGCTTGATAACTAGGATCTACAGAGAACTTGAAGTAATAAACATTGAAACAGTCAACAATCCCTTAGATCACTGGGCAAGAGAGATGAATAGAAACTTTTCTAAAGAAGACAAACAGAGGAATGGCTTATTAATATATGAAAACTGCACATCATGCCTAATAATTAGAGAAATGCAAATGAAAACCACCCTGAAATACCATCTAACCCCAGGGAGAATGGCTCACATCACAGTCTCAAAACTGTAGATGCTGGCATGGGTGAGGAGAGAAAACACTTTTACACTGCTGGTGGAACTGCAAATGAATACAGCCTTTTTGGAAGGCAGTGTGGAGAACCATCGAGGACCTCAAGCTAGACTACCCATTTGACCCTGCAATCCCACTGCTGGGCATCTACCCAAAAGAAAAAAAAATCCGTTTATCACAAGGACACTTACAGAAGGTGCTTTTAAAAACTTTGCTTCTTCCTTACAGTAACTCAGCTATAGGGCAAGCAGGAATTTTGTATTATTCATAGTTTTAGTCAGAACACTGTTACAACTCATTTCTTAGGTGTTTTTATTGATTTCCCCATTCCACTTCACCTTGATTGACCCCACATTTGCTCATACTTTTGCACACAAGGAAGTTCTGAATATACAGATATATTCTATCAGTCCTCATTTATTCCTAGTCAGGAGACATGTTTTCATATGCAAACATGCAATATTCTTGTGCTTATTTTGTTTCTCAGTTGTGTTTTCTGTCAAGGAGAATGTTCTTTCCAAAATAAAATTAGAAAATAAGAATCGTACTGGAAAACTTCCTAAATGTATTTATCTACTCTGAAATCACTGGATTCTAAATACATGTTAAAAAGTAATATTCCTTAAATAACACATAGAAAAAAATTGTGAACTAGCAAATGTAACATTCTCATTCAGTCCAGAATTAACTTATTATCTTTAAAAACGACCAAATGCATCAGCAGATAACTAGTGTGAATACAGAGCCTCCCTAACTAAAACCTTCTAACCTCAATAGTGGCCCCCCCCAAGACTGCATTTCCAAACTGTTTTTAAAAACTGATGACAACTCAAACCTGGGAAACTATACATTATTACATGATAAAATCAATAGCAATCAGAAAGAAAAGCCAATCCTCAAATGTAAATTCAAATGATATCCATAATATGACAGTGCTATTTTCTGACACAGACTATCTATCTGCTTAAGCCTATGACTAAGATATTCTAATGTCCTCTTAAGACAGTGCGTGAAGGAACCTTGATACCATTTAATAATGTCCTGCAGGTAAGTAGCTACAAACTTGCTGCTGCACCCTCACATCAAAGTCCCATTCTTAAGGTAGGATTATCTTCATAGGCACAGTCTAATGACCCCTTTCCCTCACTCAACACACACTGAACTGAGTCAGAGGCCATAAGGAGAAAGAAATACTTTACCTGGCATGAATGACTGGCAGTGTAAAATTGCACTACAGTTTGGGACATTGGGAATGGTGATTCTTTGAACATGAGTCCAACTCAGTGGCCATCTTGGTGAAATTGCTCATAATTTCTCTTGCTTAGTAATATGATTCTGTACTTGGCAATACCTTCCTTATTATATAAGGTTATAAAACTAAAGAACCAGAAAAACATCAGAAATTCTCTGCCTCGATTCCAAGGACAAAGATTAGTTATAAGTCACTCCTCACTCTAGCAAGGGTTAAGTTTTATAACTAGTTAAAAAAACTCCCTCAACTTAAACATTAGCTTATGACATATGAATTCTAAAATACTATTCCAGTAGGAAATGTCCCTTGGACAATGTCACATCATTCACATAAAGAAAACAGTATTAAACCAGAAACATAAATGTAAATTTGTTTATACCTGTGGCTTGTCATTTTCATCTCCTTTAGGCTCTTCTTCCTCTTCTTCTGATGTAACAAAGTTGTATACTGTAAATTTCATATATTTAGGTAAATGAGTTGATTAGAATGATGTGATAAAAGCTATCAGCTTTATAAAAGTGGATAGAAAGCTACATTTCTGTTGATTTTATAAATTGAGTTTAGATGAGGTTAAGTCTTTAGCAGACTATAGACTTCCTTAAAAAATACTCCTAATTAATCTAACAATGAGTTGCTTAGAATTATGTGGTAAAAGCTATCAGCTTTATAAAAATGGATAGAAAGCTAAATTTCTTTTTATTTTATAGATTGAGAGTTAGATGAAGTTGTCTTTAGCAGACTATATACTTCTTTAACAAATACTCCTAATTATCTAACACTTGAAAAACCACTCAGAAAACTACTAGGCATTAGTGTGTAAAAGGCACACAAAGATCACAGATTCACGCAGAAATTCATCCACCCAACATAAATGACAAAGCCATCATAAACAAAGAAAAAATTTTCAATCCAGGAAAACATATGAAGTAGCCCTGTTTACTTCTTTCTCCTACTTAATAGAACCTGCCAGGCATTGCACATGTTATTCACTAAGTTGCTGTTACTTTTTATACCATAATCAGTGTATGCCCTGTGACTTACGTGTGAAATGCTTTCCTTCTAATATGCTGACAATATTTATTCCGTTTGTTCTTTACTTTTTTCTTCTTGTTATTTTTCTCCTTTCTTTTATTTTCTTTCATTCTTTCCTTCTCTATTTTTGGACACAGATTGCTATGTGAGGACTCTGTTAATTACAGCTCTTTCCCTGGACAAACGGCATCTACTCTCTCACTGAGGCCTCAGCATTTATGGATTTCTCTTCTGCACCTTCCCCACCTGAACTATAAGTTAATTCTTTCCATTTCTATTCCCCAGATCCCAAGGCTGTAGGTCACAATATTCCACAGCATTGTTGGGCACACAGTTTTTATCTATTCTACTTGATAATTATACTGTGGTTAAAGGGAAATAAATAAGATCTGTCAGGGTTGGATTTTCCAGAAGTCATGTCTGAACTGAGAAGTAAAGGGTAAGATGAGCAAGATGAAAAGATGGAGAGGCCAGGAAAAAGGGAGAGCAGGACAGGAAGCAGCAGGAGTAAAAACAAGTCTGAAAGAGGATGTGCATTTGTCCAACAGAGAGGGATTGGTTCAGAGGGCACTCCCAGAGGTAGTTCAGTAATGCTAGTGAAAAGACAGACACACAGGGAAAGGGCTAAAATGGAAAGTTGAGAAAAAGTCAGATTGTGAAAACCCCATGTGAGACCTAAGGTACTATTGTAGGTACTATATTACCAATTCAAGGTCTGCTTAATCATCCTAATGGCCCTGGAGAGGGACCACAGTTAGGGAAGGTAAATTCCAGGGCCACATGTATAAACAGAAGATGACTTACAGGCTATACTGCAAAATAAATGCACTTCTGAAATATATGAATGGTTCCAGAAATGTTTCACATAGTGTTAGCCTCCAGTGTAATGTGGTTTTTTATGGAATGAATAAAATAATCTGAGTTTTGTATTATAATTTTTTCAATTTCAATGCTCAGTATAGTAAGATTTTTTAAATTAAATCATAGCTGTGTACATTAATGTAATCATGGGGTACAATGTGCTGGTTTTATATACAATTTGAAATATTTTCATTGAACTGGTTAACATAGCCTTCATGGCATTTTCTTAATTATTGTGTTCAGACATTTATATTCTGCATTTAGTAAGTTTCACCTGTACCCTTTTAAAATGCTCTGTAGGTATGATCCCACCATTTACCCTCCATCCACCCATCCTCTCCCTCCCCTCCCTTACCCCCTTCCCCATATTCTTGTGCTTTAATAGGGTTATAGCTTTCATATGAAAGCTATAAATCAGTTTCATAGTAGGGCTGAGTACATTGGATACTTTTTCTTCCGTTCTTGAGATACTTTGCTAAAAAGAATATTTTCCAGCTCCACCCATGTAAACATGAAAGAAGTAAAGTCTTCATCTTTCTTTAAGGCTGCATAATATTCCATGGTGTACATATACCACAATTTATTGATCCATTCATGGATCGAAGGGCACTTGGGCTTCTTCCATGACTTAGCAATTATGAATTGGGCTGCAATAAACATTCTGGTACAAATACCTTTAATGTTTACAATGGACTGTATACAAAGGCTCCTAGGGATCCCCAATCACATTTACTTACGAATGCCCCTTTTCTAATCTGCGTTCAGAGTGTTCAGTTAAGTGTGGTACACATATGTTCGAAAGGTATAGAGAGCTTAAATTAAACAAGGATACTAGTGTCATTCTCAACAGATGCAAAAAATGTAAAGTTGAGCAAATAAAGAAGTTGCAATGTATACCATTTTTGTACAGTTTAATGACACAAAGACTAATTATCAGCAATATTTATCACCAGACACACTTTGAAAGTCTATGAAAATAATGTCCAGACAACTCCCAGTGTTGATTACTTCTGTGTAATATATTCAATAGTACGGAAGCACTATTTCCTACTATCAACCTTTCAGGATCATGGTTTTAAGACTGTGTCTACCATATAGTCATAAAGGAATGATTAATTATTTTACTAATAAGCATACTCCCTCACACAAACACACTCTGCTAATTGGATCATCTGACTTCCTTTGCATCACCAGTGCAAAATCAGTAAGATGGAATAATTAAACATGACTGAGATGTTAACATGAAGTGCTCCTCTAAGTAAAGATTCGAATTCCAAGAAGCACTTGGAAAGTTGTGGAATCACCAAATTCACCTCTGTCAATTCCCTAACAAGGACAGGGATGCCAAATCAGAGAACAATGGGAGGCAGAATAACAACAACAACAAAAGAAAATTACCTGTTGCAGCTGGTTTAACTTTAATCCTTTGTACTCCTTTTTTTGGAATAGGAGGTTTTATATCAACATCACGCACAGTAAGCTTTGAAACAAATTGTATCATAAGTAAAGCATAATTTCACATAATGTACAGAAAATAATTCAAGACAATGAATATTATTACCTGATACTGAGGTTGTGTCTTAACATGCACTGAAAAACAAAGAGAATATACAATCAGTGTAAATGACACTGTAAATGTAAATATGACAAAGCCAAACATACAGTGGAGGAGAGTTCCTATTGAGCAGAAGCCTCAAGCTGGGCTTTGAAAATAATTACTTTAGGTTTCTGGCTGCTTTTTCTCTCTTTTATTGGTGGATTGATTGATTTTTGGGCAGACAGGAGCATAACAGACGAAAAGTGAAGACAATAGGAATACAAGTTTAATATAATATACAGTTAAAACTTCAAAAGTGAGATTATGTTTCAAATGAAAATCACTCATATAGAAAAGTGCACATACAGAAGAGTGAAGAGTGGTCTTTATTTGAAGGAGCAAATCATGACCCAGAGAGCATAAAAGGCAAGGCCGATGGCAGAAGCTTACAGCATGCCTTTACTACAACCCAAAACATCATTTGTACAATAGGCTGCAATTAACTGCCAAGTTCTTCAGTTTGTGGACGTCATTTAGGAAGAAACACAGCTATGATGACAGTTCAGATGAGGGCATATAATCCATTTCTCATTAGAGGAAGGGTTCAATCGATCTGCATGGCTAGACCCTTGTAGAATAGCAGTTTTAAAAATTTGATCTTTTCCACACCCACAAGAGACGCAAGTATACCAATATTTCTTAGGTCCTCTACTTTTGTGCTGTTAACTTTCTTTCTCAATTCATATAAGAGGTATGTGAGAAATTATACTGAGCTATCTATGGTGAATTATTTATCAAAAAGGAAACACTGAATGGCCATATAATTATTAGATGTTGGGTGGCTCCTGTGGCTCCAAGGAGTAGGGCACTGGCCCCATATGCCAGAGGTGGCAGGTTCAAACCAAGCCCTGGCCCTAAAAAAAAAAAAAAAATGTTCAAGTGTTTTTAAAAAAGAATTATTAGATGTTAATGAATTTTTGTATTCAAAAATCACTAGAATATTCACTGCACGTGACATTAAAACTCAGAAAAAATAAGCTTTTAGGCTTTTTTTTTAAATTTTCAGAATATTAGGGGATACATATTTTGCTTGCATAGTTTACTTTTATACAGATTGAATCAAATGATAAGTGTACTGTTTCTAAAATGAATGTTCTTGGAGATCTCACATTAACTCATTAAGGGATTTTACGAAACACCTACTTTATAGAAAAAAATAGCATTTGCAAAAAAAGCCACCCATCTTTGTTCAATGTAACCTCATCTTATTAATTAGTATCAATGCAACATATATCTCAGATGCCTGATCCTTCTGGAGAAAAGAAATGCCTTTCTGTGTTCTGCCCTAATCCCAGCACTTCCTCCTCCTTCCAGTAATCTCTGGAGCTGCAGTAATCCAATCTTGGTTTGCCAAAAAAAAAAAAAAAAAAAAATCTTGCAATCTGCCATCTGCATTCTTTTGATGGATTATTTCCACCACCTCTTTCCTCTTTATTTGCAATAACATCATATATCTAGTATTTCAATTTCTCTCATTCATTGTCATCCTCCAGCTAGGAAGATGCTCAGAAATAAGAGCAAAATAATGCTTTCCCTTGATTCTCCGTTGGAAGTGTTCTTCAGTGGTGCCTCTTACACATTTCTCTACAGAGAACTTTACACCCTAGTTATTCAGGGCATTCTGAGGACCAAGAGCACTGGAAACAAATGAGAATGCATTACGACTGTAGAATCACAAACCTGCTCAATCACGGTGTGCATTTTTAACATGGTCCCCAATGATTTCTTAATGTTTTGAGAAGCTCTTGTATTTAAAGAGTCCACATTTCTTTACCTAAAAATATCCTTTGGAATACAGCTCCCAGTTCCTCCCAGTCACATATTCCACACTGAAATGGCATTTAAAATCACAAAATTTCTAAGGGAATGTTACTTGGCAACAGCTTTCCTGACCTCTCCATGAATAAGCCTATTGTCTTCTATCAATTGAATTGAACCATATGATATGAGGAAACATCACTTTATACAATGAGAAATTGCATACCAGTACAGTTCCACACTCCTGCATGACCAGGGGCCACAGACTTTAATGCCTTCCCAACAGAGAGAAACAGGGAGAACATGGAAGTTGGTGCTACTTGTCTCACTCATTTTGGCCCTGGAAGCTCATTTTATTATATTCTCCCACCTGTCTAACTCCTTAATCTACCTTTTATTTAGAAGTATTTTATTGGAACACTCTGCCATTACATCCATCTGCTCCTTTTGTCTCTATGTATTCCCTGTACTGTCTGCTTTCCCAGTTCTTCATTCCCTTTTGTAAACCTGCCCTTTTCCTCATTTACTGACTTTGCTCAGCTCTTGCACTATATTGAGATGGAACTAAAGATTACATTAATTTAGTGATACTCTTGATTTCATCATCATCTGTTGCTGACACCTGAGAAGAGATACAATTTATCACTGTTTTGCTTCTTCTTCTTCTTCTTTTTTTTTTTCTACCATACATATCTAAAATACAAGGTTGTTTTTGGTGCTCATGTTCCTCAATAAAGATTCGTTCACATGACATTTTTCATAAGATACATTGTTTACCCTATAATTGTTTGCATACTTTCTTGTTTCCATTTGAATTTCCATTTCGAGAAGAACCACCAAAATCATCCTTGGTAAGATTCTCCAATAAATTCTGTTAATATTAACATCAACTATTAAGTTTCAAGTATGTTATAGTTACAATAAGTGGTATCAAGATTTCCTAATCACTTTTGTCAAAAATGTTTGAATTTTCTTTTCTTTTCTTTTTTTTTTTTTTTGTATTTAAAGAGTCCACATTTTTTTACCTAAAAATATCCTTTGGAATACAGCCTCCCATTCCTCCCAGTCACATATTCCACACTGAAATGGCATTTAAAATCACAAAATTTCTAATGGAATGTTAGAAAAAACAGAGTCTCACTTTATGGCCCTTGGTAGAGTGCCATGGCCTCACAGAGCTCACAACAACCTCCAACTCCTGGGCTTAAGCGATTCTCTTGCCTCAGCCTCCCGAGTAGCTGGGACTACAGGTGCACACCACAATGCCTGGCTATTTTTTGGTTGCAGTTTGGCCAGGGCCGGGTTTGAACCCGTCACCCTCAGTATATGGGGCCGGCGCCTTACCGACTGAGCCATAGGCGCCGCCCAAAAAATGTTTGAATTTTCTACTCTAAGAATAATTTTTTTTTAACTTTAAAAGAAAAAAAGAATGTCTTCTAAACCAGAGCATTGCAGCCATACATATGTTCTTGAGATGAACCTTACCTTCCACTTCTGTATGGCTACAGGTTCTGTAAATTGAGCATGGGCAGCCAAAAGAAACATATTCGAAAACACAACATTAACTCATGTTATATAGCAACAAGGATCTTACTTCACCTTCCATAACATTACTTTGCATTCTCCACCAAACACAGATGAACATTGTGAATAATATAATACATGGGCCATCATACTTCTGGCATTACATCCTTAACATATTTCTCACTCTAGAAATATTTCAGTGTTGACGTTAGATACTGGCATAATGGGCAACTTTGGAGTATGTCATGTTGAGTATAAGCTCAACAATGTCAATGCTGCTTCATTTAGCTAAACAAAGCCTTGAAGACATCAAAATGTTTTGTGATAAAATATTTACTGATAGGAAAATTTGTTGAAGAAAAAGAAATTCTCTCATAAGAACAACTTGCCTTATGTTTATGTTTAAGTAAAAGCAAGCAAACAGTACATAAACTGTGCATCTCCTTCCCAATTAGGAAACAACTTCAAGAAAGTATGGCAATCCTTAATAAAAATGGAAGGATAGGAACAGAGAACACATCTCTTAGAAGCACCTAAAATGTTCTGGGCACTTACTTGTACATTTTCTTTTCTACACATTATACAAATGAACATAAAAATCATGATGAAGATGGTGACCCTCAGTTCTGCTAATCAAATCTTTATTAATTAGATGTAATTAATAAAACATTCAAACTTGGAAAATCAGAATGGACCAGACCACTGACAAAGGATAAAGCAGCAGAGGCAAAGGGAACCATCTACCTCATTTTAAACTTGAACTTTTTCTTCTCTGAAGAGCTCAATCCACATAAAGCATCTCCTGGATGCACTGTAATTAACTATGCCCAAGTAAACATTAGGGAGAGAATTGTGCAAACAGCCAGATGTAACTAAAGTATAACCTACAAGATGAAGAATATTAGAATGACTGCAGATCTCTCTGTTGAAACTTTTCAAGCCACAAGAGGATGGACATCCATTTTCAATCTCCTAAAAGAAAATAACTTTCAGCCTAGGATCCTGTATCCAGCTAGACTGACTTTCATTTTTGATCGAGGAACCAAATACTTCACTGACACACACATGTGGAAGAAATTAGCCATAACTAAGCCAGGTATCAATGAAATTCTCAGACTCATCCTCCATCATGATCAGATTAATGGTCTACCACTGAAGTAAACTCACCCAGAAAACCTGGAATGAAATCTAACATCCACCATAGTGAAAGGATTGAAAATGTCCACTGTCGGGGAGGAGGCAAGATTTCCACAGAGGCACCCGTCCAAAAGGAGGGTGAAAGGACAGAAGTTTAGCAAGTAAGCTGATGGTTTGGAGCTGAGCCAGGAGTGAAGATTGAAGAACACATCACCCCTGCTGAGGCGAGCTAAGAACCCAAGGAAACAAACAATAAGTACAAAACCCATCACCAAGTGGATGTAAGTCCTCTCCCCCATGAGAATACCTCGCAGGATACTTTCTACAAACAAGCAAACAGAGTTCAGATCTCCTCCTATTTTATCCCATGTGAGAGACACTCTATAAACCAGAACTCCTTCCCCAGAGATGTACCACTAGTGTGCCATGGTGCTCTCCCATGAGGCATAAAACTGAACATAGACTCTACCTGCAATTCTGAACTCCCACCACTCCCCTCCACTCTCACCCTATATTTTGGAAAGCCTGTCCCCCATGGAGTCCAGATTTGTGGGCATTTTCTCGAGAGCTGTGGACAGGGCATGGGCTGTTATGAGTCTGTGCTGAAACAGAGGCATGGGTGGAAAGTGGGGACTGTGAAGCAAGGGAGCCATACAAGAGAAGAAGAGATGGCACTCCATGGGGGCAGCGCAGCAGTGGCAGTGGCATGAACAATAGGGCTCACACCCCTGGTGATGTTTTGAAGAAACACTTCCCGCCTCTCTTAGCAAGAACAGGCAGCTGGCTTCTGCTCTGGGGGCAGCCATGGGTGGAACAGATCTGAGATGGATACACAGGCCCATGACCAAAGGATACGCCTGAGGCAGTACCTGCCTTGGAGTGGCGTGACAGGGACAGACAATAGTATCCACGTGAACACAGAGAAGGTATACAACCAGGGCAGGGCTGAGTCAGAAATGCTGCTTCTGAGAGCCCAAGATGCAACTGGCCCCCAGAGGAGCATAGCTGGGACAAAAGCAGGTGGAGCAGCAGCATCAGTCCAGGGAAGGGCTGAAACTAGAGCCATATCTAAGCTCTAACTGTACCTGCCCCAACACAGAGTGTAATGGAGACAGAGATGCCAGCTCCATGAGAACTGATGCAACAGGAGTGATATAGGGCAGTCACAATTTCTGTTAACTCAAATAGCACCTGGCCTGCAGGAGAATATACCCAGGAAAGAAATGCAATTTCTGTGAGAATTGAGTTGTCTCAAGAATTCAATGAATTCAAAGACAAAGTCAACAAAGTTTTGACACATTGAGGCAAGAACTTGTAGCCCTCAAAGATCTGAGAAATATAGTAGTATCCCTCAGTAACAGAGTGGAGCAGGCAGAAGAAAGGATTTATGACATTGAAGACAAAGCTTTTGAATGCTCCCAAATGCTCAGTGTGGAGAGAAAGGGAGAGCAAAAATGGATCATTCTCTCAGAGAGCTCTGAGACACTTCAGAGAAAACTAACATTTGCCTGTTACCAATTCCTGAAGGGGATGAGGTTGCCTCGAAAGCCACAGATGCTCTACTGCAAGGGATAATTGAGATCTTATCAAACATGGCAAGAGATTCTGAAATTAAGAGAGCAGACAGTTTCAGAACCCCAACATGACTCAACCCAAATAAAGCATCTCCCAGACATATTATAACTAACTTCGCCAAAGTTAATATGAAGGAGAAAATTCTACAAGCAGCCAGACATAAGAAAACCATAGCCTACAAAGGTAAGAATATTAGAATGACTGCAGATCTCTTTACTGAAACTTTTCAAGCTAGAAGAGGGTGGTCATCGAACTTTAACTTCCTACAATGAAATAACTTTCAACCCAGGATCCTGTATCCAGCTAAACCGAGGTTCATTCATGATAGAGAAGTTAAATACTTTAATGACATTCACATGTTGAAGAAATCTGCCATAACGAAACTACCTCTCCAGGATATTCTCAATCATATCCTCTACTGTGACCAGCACAATCCTCTACCACCAAAGTCAATTCACTCAGAAACTTTTGATAAAATTCCAACTTCGCAGTGGAAAAAGGATTAAAAATGCAAAGTGGACTTTTGAAAAAACATGATACCCAAAATACTACTAGGCTTCTCAGTATTGTCAATTAATGTGAATGGATAGTGTCCTCTAAAGAGGCACAGGTTGGCTGACCGGATACAAAAACTCAAGTCAGATATCTGTGGCATGCAAGAATCTCCTCTTACCTTAAAAGATAAATATATACTCAGGGTGAAGGGATGGTCATCTATAATACAGGAAAATGGAAATCAGAAATAAAGTAGGGGTTGACAATTTATTCACAGATACAATAGTCTTTATACCAAAAAGCAAGGAACGATAATGAAGGTCACTTCATTGTTGGTAAGGGAAACGTTCAACATGATGAGATTTCAATTATTAACATTTTTGCACCCAACCAGAATGCACCTCAACTTATAAGAGAGACTCTAACAGATATGTGTAATTTGATTTCCTACAGCACCATAATAGAGATTTTAGCACTCCTTTGGCAGTGTTGGATAGATCCTCCAGTCAGAAAGTACACACAGACATTTTGGACTTAAACCTAACCATTTAACATTTGGAATTAACAGACATCTACAGAACATTCCATCCTAAGAAAACTGAATACACATTCTTTTCATCAGCCCATGTAACATCCTCCAAAACTGATCACATCTTAGGTCACAAGTATAAACTCAGTACATTTAAAAGAATATAAATTATTCCTTGCATCTTCTCAGACCATCATCATCAAAAGTTGAATTAAGTAACAAGAGAAATCTGCATACTCATACAAAAACATGAAAACTAAATAATCTTATGCTGAATGATAGCTGAGTCATAGGTGAGATTAAGAAGAAAATTACCAAATTTTTGGAACAAAAAGATAATGAAGACACCAATTTCCAGAACCTCTTGGATATCACAAAGGCCGGCATAAAAGGGAAATTTATAACACTGCAAGAGAACATCTCAAGCAACTGGAAAATGAAGAACATTCCAATCTCAAACTCAGCAGAAAAAAAGAAATAACCAAAATTCAGGCAGAAATTGAAAACAAAAGGATTATACAGCAGATCAATACATCAAAAAGTTGGTTTTTTTGAAAAGGTCAATAAAATAGATAAACCTTTGCCTAACCTAACCAGGAATAAATCAATCAGAAATGACAAAGACAAAATAACAGCAGACTCCTCAAAACTTCAAAAAATCCTGATGAATATTATAAGAAACTCTATTCTCAGAAATACAAAAATCTAAAGGAAATAGACCAATACTTGAAAGACGCCACCCTCCTAGACTTAGCCAGAGTGAAGCGGACATGTTGACCATGCATATATCAAGCTCTGAAATAGCATCAACTATACAAAATCTCCCCCAAAAGAAAAGTCTGGGATCAGATCGTTTCACATAAGAATTCTACCAAACCTTTAAAGACTAACTAGTATCTATATTACTAACTTTTTCTAAAGTATAGAAAAACAAGGAATACTATCCAACACATTCTATGAAGCAAACATCACATTGACTCTAAACCAGGACAAGACCCAACCAAAAAAAGAAAATTATAAACCAATATCTCTAATGAATATTGATACAATAATATTCAATAAGATCATAGCAAATAGGTTGGTGACTGTGGCTCAAGGAGTATGGTGTTGGCCCCATATACCGGAGGTGGAGGGTTCCAACCAGACCCCAGCCAACAACTACAAAAAATAATAATAAAAATAAATAAAAGTTCCTACAAACAGAATCCAGTAACCCATCAAACAAATTATACACCATGACCTAGTGGGTTTTATCCCAGGGACTCAAAGCTGTTTCAATACCCATAAATCTATAAATGTAATTTATGACATGAACAAAATAACAAACAAAGGCCATATGCTTCTCTCAATTGATGCATAAAAAGCTTTTGATAATATCCAGCATCCTTTCATGATCAGAACACGTAAGACAATTGGTACAGAAGGGACATTTCTTAAAATGATAGAGGCCTACAGCAAATATCATATTGAATGGAATTATACTGAAATCATTTCCAGTCAGATCAGGGATGAGGCATGGTTGCCAATTGTCTCCACTACTTTTTAACATTGTAATGGAAGTCATCTCAATCAGGCAAGAAAAGGTGATCAGGGTATCCATATAATGTCAGAGGAGATAAAACTTTCACTCTTCCCATATTATATGATTGTATATCTGGAAAACCTCAGGGATTCAACTAAAAAACTCTTAGAAGTGACCAAGGAATATAGCAAGGTCTCAGGTTAAAAAATCAACACTCATAAATCTTTATCCTTTATATAGACCAACAATAGTCAAGCTGAAAAAACAGTCAAGTACTCCATTCATTTTATAGTAGTGCCAAAGAAGATGAAGTATTTGGGAATTTAACTAGCAAAGGATGCTAAACATCTTTAAAAATAGAACTATGAAACTCGGAGAAAAGAAATAGCTAAAGATGTTAACAAATAGAAAATCATACCATAATCATGGCTGGGAAGAATCAACATTGTTAAAATGTCCATCCTACCCAAACCAATATCCCTATTAAAGCATGACTGCCATACTTTAAAGACCTCAAAAAAGTAATACTTCATTTAATATGGAATCATTAAAAACATCAAATAGCCAGATATTCCTCAGAAATAAAAACAAATCTGGAGGAATCATGCTACCAGGTGTCATATTATACTATAAATCAATACAGATCAAAACAGCACGGTACTGGCACAAAAATAGAGAGGTAGATGTATGGAACAGAATAGAGAACCAAGAGAGGAACCCAGACACTTATAATCATTTGATCTTTGATAAGACCATCAAAGATGTCATTTTTGGGAAAGATTCTCTATTTAATCTGGGTGCTGGGTGAACTGGTTGGCAATGTGTAGAAGACTGAAACTGGACCCACACCTTTCAGCATTAACTAAGATAGACTCTCACTGGATTAAAGTTTTAAACTTCTGGATATATACCTAGTAGACGTATTGTAGGATCCGATGGGAGGTATATTTTTAGATCCCTATGTGTTGTCCAAATATCCTTCCAAAAGAAATGCATTAGTTTGCATTCCCACCAGCAGTGCAGAAGTGTTCCCTTTTCTCCACATCCATGCCAGCATCTCTGGTTTGGATATTTTGTGATGTGAGGCTAATCTTACTGGAGTTAGATGATAGCTCAAAGAGGTTTTATTTGCAATTCTCTGATGATTAAAGATGATGAGCATTTTTGCATATGTCTGTAGGCAGTGTGCCGGTCTTCTTCAGAGAAGTTTCTCTTCAAGTCCCTTGCCCACCCTGAGATGAGATCACTTGTTCTTTTCCTGCTAATATGTTTGATTTCTATGTGGATTCTGGTGATTAAACCTTTGTCAGAGACATAACCTGCACATATCTTCTCCCATTCTGAGGGCTGCCTGCTTGTTTTACTTACTGTGTTCTTGGCTGTGCAGAAGCTTTTTAGTTTGATCAGGTTACAGTAATGTATTTCTGGTGTTGCTTCAGTTGCCCAGGGGGTACTCCTCATAAAATATTCACCCAGGTCAATTTCTTCAAGTATTTTCCCTGTACTTTCTTATAGTATTTTTAAAGTTTCATGTCTGAAGTGTAAATTTTAATACAGTGTGAGTCCATCTTAGTTAATACTGAAAGGTGTGTGTCCAGTTTCATTCTTCCACATGTAGCCAGCCAGTTCACCTAGCAGCATTTGTAAAATAAGGAATCATTTTCCCACTGAATGTTTTTAGTTGGCTTGTCAAAGGTCATATAATGGTAAATAGCTGAGTTCTCTCTTGGTTCTCTATTCTGTTGCAAACACCCACCTCTGATCAAAAAATACAGCATGTCTCAGGATACAAAATCAATACTTACAAATCTATAGATTTTACATATACCAACAATAGTCAAGCTGAAAAAATAGTCAAAGACTAGATTCCTTTTACAGTAGTACCATAGAAGATGAAATATTTGGGAATTTACCTCAAAAAGGACATGAAGTATCTTTATAAAAAGAACTATGAAACTCTGAGAAAAAAAAAAAGCTGAAGATGTTAACGAATGGAAAAACATACCCCATGCTCACGGCTGTGAAGAATATTCATTGTTAAAATGTCCATATTACCCAAAGCAACATGGAAAAACTAGTACTTTGTTTATATGGAATCAGAAAACACCTTGAATAACCAAGACATTACTCAGAAATAAAGACAAAGCAGTAGCAATCAGGCTACCAGACTTCAGCCTATACTAGAAATCTATAGTGATCAAAACAGCATGGTAGTGCCACAAAAATACCGAGGTAAATGTATGGAACACAATAGAGAAACAAGAGATTAACATGGACACTTACTATCATTTTATTATTTATCTTTTATAAGCGTATCAAAAACATAAATAGGAGGAAAGATTCCCTATTCAACAAATGGTGCTGGATGAATTGGCTGGCAACTTGTAGAACACTGAAACTGGACCCTCATCTTTCACCATTAACAAAAATTGATTCTCCCTGGATAAAAGATTTAAACTTAAGACATGAAACTATAAAAATACTTTAAGAGGGGACAGGTGAAACACTTGAAAAAATTGGCCTGGAAGAATATGTTATGAGGAGGATCCCAGCCCCTGGGCAACTGAAGCAACACTGAAAATATATTACAGAGATCTGATCAAACCCCAACTTCTGCACAGCCAAGAACAAAGGAAGTAAAGCAGGCACACGGTTCTCAGAATGGGAGAAGATTTTTCCAGGTTATGTTTCCAACAAAGGTTTGATAACTAGAATAAACAGTAAACCCAAATTAATTAATAAGGAAAAAAAACAAGTGATCCCATTTCATTTGGGGCAAGAGAATTGAACAGAAGCTTCTCTGAAGAAAATAGGTGCATGGTTTTCACATGAAAAACTGCTCATCATCTTTAATCATCAGATAAATACAAATCAAAACCACTTTGAGACATCATCTAACTCCAGGAAGAGTAGCCCACATCACAAAATCACAAAACTACAGATTTTGATGTGGATGTGGAGAGAAGGGAACATTTCTGCACTGCTGGTGGGAATGCAGGCTAATATGTTCCTTTTAGAAAGAGGTTTGGAGAACACTTAGGAAACTAAAAGTAGACCTACCATTTGATCCTGCTATGCCTCTGCTAGGAATACATCCAGATGACCAATCATCATTTTACAACAAACATATTTGCACCAGAATGTTTATTACAGCCCAATTCATGATTGCCCAGTCATGAAAGAAGCCCAGGTACCCATAGACCCCTGAATGGAGTAAAACATTGTGGTATATGTATACCATGGAATATTATGCAGCCATCAGAAAGATGGAGACTTTGCCCCTTTTATGTTCACATGGATGGAGCTGGAACATATTTTTCTTAGTACAGTATATCAAGAGCGGAAGAAAAATGATCCAATGTACTCAGTACTATTATGAAAGGAATATATAATCCCTCGCACTTTTATATGAATGATAAATCACAACTATAGCCCAGAATGAAAGAGGGAAGAGGGGGGAGAGTAAGAGGGGCGGTGTGTGAAGGAAGATAAAAGGTGGGACATCACCTATGTTGTATATTGTAAGGGTACATGTCAAATCTATTAAGAGTAGAGACTCAATGTCTTAACACGACAAATAATCAAATGAAGTGTTGGCTATGTTAACCAGTTTGATGTAAGCATTCAAAATTGTGTATAAAAGCATTAATGTACAGTTATGATTCGTTAAAAAATTATGATATAAAAATAAGTACATCAGAAAAAAAAAAACTCTTACTGTCCCTTCATTTCAACTTTTAACTTCTGATTTCCTTGCTTGTTTTAGTGTCTGTATTATCTTCACATTTCTCCTCACCTGTGTTAAATGCACGCCGAGTGTCTGTGTGCATTGTTAGCATTTTTACAGTATACTTTTCTTTTTTTTCATTTAAATAAACTTTAGAAGGTGAGTGCCGATTATACTTCAGGAACACAAAGTAGGCATGAGATGGGAAATATTTTTGTGACTGAGACCTTTTTATTGAGAAAATGCCTCAAACAATAAAAAGTGGACACTCCAGGTGCATCATTCCTCTCATAGTCTGGTATAGTATTTGTTACATTAGATGGTGCTTTTTCAAAACTTCCCTCCTTCTTTACACAAACTCCACTATAGGACAAGCAGGAATTTTCTATTATTCAAAGTTTTAACCAAAACTCTGTTTCAACTCATTTCTCAGGTGTTTTTATTTACTTCCCCATTCTACTTTGCATTGTTTGATGCACAGTCACTCATACTTTTGCACAAAAGGAAGTTCTGAATATGTAGATACATTCTATCAGTCCTCATTCATTCCCGGTCACTATTAATGTGATTATTTCTGTACTGTTTTTATTTTTTTTAATTTGTTTTTATTAAATCATAGCTGTGTACATTAGTATGATCATGGGGCACCATACACTTGGTTCATAGACCGTTTGACACATTTTCACCACACTAGTTAACATAGCTTTCCTGGCATTTTCTTAGTTACTTTGCTAAGACCTTTACATTCCACATTTACTAAGATTCACATATATCCTTCTGTACTGTTTTTAAAAACTGATAACTGAAAACTTGGAAATTTTACATTATCACAAGGTAAAATTAATAGCAATCAGAAAGAAAAGCCAATTCTCAAATGTGAATTCAAATGATGCTGTCTTCTGACACAGACTATATGCTTAAGCCCACATCTAATATATTCTAATGTCCTCATAAGACAGTGAGTGAAGGAACCTTGATACCTTTTAATGATTTCCTGCAGCTAAGTGAGTTACAACCTGCTGCTATATCCTCACATCCAAGTCCTTTCCTGCAAGGTAGGATTTCCTTCATAGACACAATCTAATGACCTCATTCCCTCTCGCAACACACACACTGAACTGAGTTAGAGGCCACAAGGCAGAAAAAGTAAACAAACTAGCGTTAATGACTGGGAGTATAAAATTACACTACAGTTTGGGACACTGGGAATCTCTGAACATGAGTCCAACTCAGTGGCCATCATGATAAAATTGCTCGTAATTTCTCTTGCTTAGTAATATGATTCCGTACTTGGCATTACCTTTCTTATCATGTAAGGTTATAAAACTAAAGAGCCAGGAAAACACCAGAAATATTCTGCCTCGCTTCCAAGGACAAAGATTATCTATAAGTAACTCTTCACTTTAGGAAGGTTTAAGTTTTATAACGAGTTTTAAAAACTTCTTAAAATTAAATATTAGATAACCACGTATGAATTCTAAAATGCTGTTCCAGTAGGAAATGTCCCTTGGACTATGTCACATCATTCATGTAAACAATATTAAACAAGGAACTTAAATTTATATTTCTTGATACCTGTGGCTGGTTATTTTCACTTCCTTTAGGCTCTTCTTCCACTTTCACTGATGTTGATAAAATGTTCAGTCATGTAAATTTCATATATTCAGTTAAATGAGTTGCTTAGAATGATGTGATAAAATCTCTCAGCTTTATAAAAATATTTACAAACCTAAGCCTATTTTTATCTTACAAATTGAGAGTTTAGATGAAGTTAAATCTTTAGCAGACTATATACTTCTTTAAAAATTACTCCTAATTATCTAACACTTGAAAAACCACTCAGAAGACTACTAGATGTCACCAGGTAGAAGGTATACAAAGATCACAGATTCACTCACAAATTCATCCACACAACATAAATGACAAAGCCATCATAAACAAAGAAAAATTTCTCAATCCAGGAAAACATATCAAGTAGCCCTGTGTACTCCTGTCTACCTCCTATTAGAACCTTCAATGCATTGCTCATGTTAATCATTACGTTGCTGTTACTTTTTATACCTTCACCAGTGTATGCCTGGTGATATATATGTGAAATGCTTTTCGCTCAAGTGCTCACAATCTTCTTTCCATTTTTTCTTTCTTTCTTTTTTTTTTTTTTTTGACACAGATTGCTAAGTGAGGACTCCATTCATTATGGCTCTTTCCCTGGATAAACAGGCATATCCTCCCTCAGTGAGGCTTCAAGACTCTATGAATTTCTATTTTGCAACTTCCCCATCTTAACTGTAAGTTATTTATTTCCATTTCTATTCCCCAGATCTCAAGGCTGTAGGACACAATATTCCACAGCATCATTGGGCAAGCAGTTTTTACCTATTTTACTTGATAATTACGGAATGGGGTTAAAGGAAAATGAATAAGATGCATCAAGGTTGGCATTTCCAGAGCTCATGTGTGAGCTGAGAAGGAAAGGGTGAGATGAGCAAGGTGAAAAGTTGGAGAGGTCAAGAAAAAATGAGAGCAGGATGGGATGGAGCACCCTGCGGCCTACAGATTAGGTGTACACTGTATCCTCTAGCTTTCCCATCTTCATATTTCTTCCTCCACTCATTCAAAAGCCTTGTAAGATACATCTAAGTAATTATGCATATTCACTCTAAATATGACATATTTATAAAAAAAGGAAACAAACTGATTCACCTCATCATTATAACATAGTAACTAATTTTTCCATTTAAAAATCAGTGTCATATTCATTGAAAATATTAAGAAAAGTCATGAAATGGGCTCTATAAATTTATGGGTTTTGACTTTATTTTATGTGGGATATTACATTAATCTCTTTCTGATTTTAGAAAACACCTATTTTAATAAAGAATATTTTTTAAAATGACCAGTGTTTTTATATTCAAGTTAATCTATTTTTGTGAATGAATATAGACATAGCACATTTCTCTGATGCCTAACACTTACAGGAGGAGAAATGCATTTTTGTTATAGCCCCACAGATTCACCATTCCCCACAATTTTTTTTTCTCCCAAAATGTTCCTTGAATATCCAGACTGGAGAATTCAAACAGAAATAGTTTCAAGTACCAGATTCTATCCTTCTAAATTCCACATTATAATTCTAGCACACTCTCTTGCTTCCAGTGATCTCTGTGGCAGAAGTAATCTTTTTTTTTTTTTTTTTTTGTAGAGAAAGATTCTCACTGTACCGCCTTCGGGTAGAGTGCCGTGGCATCACACGGCTCACAGCAACCTCTAACTCTTGGGCTTACGCGATTCTCTTGCCTCAGCCTCCCGAGCAGCTGGGACTACAGGCGCCCGCCACAACGCCCGGCTATTTTTTCGTTGCAGTTCGCCTGGGCTGGGTTTGAACCCGCCACCCTCGGCACATGAGGCCGGCGCCCTACTCACTGAGCCACAGGCGCTGCCCGGCAGAAGTAATCTTAGTAATCTTAATCTGTGTAAAGGAAACTTTCTTGAATCGATACAAAAGCATTCTCTCGGGTTTCTTCATGATTAACTGCAACATTACATGGCTAACTTATTCCCTCCTTCTTTCCCTGCTCAGGAATCTTTCTTCAAATCTCTGGTCACCATTCTTTTCAGGGATCATTTATGCCACTTCTTTCCTCTTCAATTACTAGTAATAGTTCATATCTATAATTTGGAATTGTTCACTTTTTTCTTTATCCCATCTGGCTAGGAACATGTTCTGAAATACGTGTAAAAGCAATATAAGGCCCTCCTTTGATCCTTCTGTTGGAAATGTTCTCCAATAGATCTTCCTATATATTTCTCTACAGGGATGTCTATAGTCTTGCTACTTAGTGTGGTCCAAGAACCCGCAGCATTGGAGTCACCTGGGAAGTATAAGAAACACAGAGTCCCAGGGGAGCGGTAGCTCGACCCTGTAATCCCAGCACTCTGGGAGGCCAAGGCAGGTGGATGCCTGTGCTCTGGAGTTCAGGACTAGCCTAAGCAAGAGTAAGATCCCATCTGTAAAAATGAGTGGACACTGTGATTGGTTTTTGTAGTCCCAGCTACTCAGTAGGCTGAGGCAAGAGGATCACTTGAGCCCAAGAGTTTGAGGTTGCTGTGAGCTATGACATCACAGAATTCTACTGAGAGTGACAGAGTGAGACACTGCCTCCAAAAAAAAAAAGAAATGGAAAGTCCTGGATATGTCAAATCAAATTGTCTTTTACAGGAAAATACAGTTCTTACCTTCTACTTGTGCATTTACTCTGTTTTTCTCTTCTTGATTGGCATCCTGAGATGAATAACTAAGATCCTTCTCTGAAAGACTCTCTGAGATATTCTATTAAAATTAATATCAATATGAGTTCAGTTAAAAATAATAAGTTACATCAAGATTTGCTAATCATTTTCTCCAAAGCATCTTAATTTCTTTTGGTAAAAGCAATGACATACAAAAGAAGAGGAACAAGTATTGAAAATCAAAACATTTCAGTAGAGAAGTTCACATATGCTGTCTAGATTAAGCTCATCTTTTATCTGCATATCGATGTGTAGACACAGCATGAAAGGCCAAAATGAGTCATATTCACAAAAAATATGAACTAATGTGCATATTTCAACATGTAACGAACTTCAAAATAAATGATTACTTCACATTCACCACCAGGAATAAGAGAACATTTAAAAAAAAAATACACTTGCTATAATAGTTATGCATTAAACACATAAAATATTTTAATGAAATTTTAGCATAAAAATTTGAGATATAGCATTCTAAGAAACTTTTGTTATGTCATATTGGGCATAAACCAAATATTCATTTTTAATTCATATTAATGTAAGTGTACCTAAACAGAAAATTTCTGAAGCTGCTTTATTTAGGTAAACAAAAGGTTAGAAAAATCTAAAATATGTTTTGATAGAGTTTTTACTTATGGTTGAATAAAAAGATACCACAGCTAAAATAACTATTTTTTATGTTTACATAAAATCAAACAAATATTAGATATAGTATGTAACTTTATGCTAATAAAAATCAATTTCAAGAACTATAGCAATCCTCAATATAAAATAATAAGAACATTTATTTTTGAAGCATCTAAGGTATCCCAGACATGTATTTCCACATTTTCTTTTCTATGTATTATAATAATAAAATTAAAGTTGGCTGCTGCTGATGATTACCCTACTTTCTGCTTCCTGGAGTTCCCAGGATGTTCAGAGTAAAATGATTTACATATGTGATCCATTGTTCTTTCTGCCCTATCTTCCTCTCCGAATTTCACATGGCTGGCTCCTCCTCAGCCTTTAGCTGGTAGCTTGAACTTCACACTCAGAAATATCTTCCCTGACTGTGGATTTCCACCCCAGTCCCATCCCCATTAACTGCAATCTTCCTCAATATTGTCAAACCTGATATTCTCTGCTTTCTCTATATGAAGCCCACATAGTAAATCAGAATTTTTTGCTGTTTGGTTTTCTCTTGCTACTACTATAAGGCATCCTATTGTACATTCAGTGTCTAACTACTTAGCACATAATTGGTACTTATAGTCCCTGTTACTTCGGAGGCTGAGGCAAGGGGATCACTTAAGCCTAAGTGTTTGAGGTTGCTGTGAGCTATGACACCATAGCACTCCACCCAGGGCACAGAATGAGATTTTGTCTTTACATGTTCAAGGTCATGTACATGTACATGTCTCTACATGTTCAAGGTCAAAAAATGTACAAATCTCATTGGGAAGATCTTAAGCACAAAATCACTAGAGTGATTTTATTCTTACAGGATATTGGCCACGATAGTCTCCTGAAACTTATTATACCCAAATTACAAAGACTCATGCCTGTTCTAACTTGCTTAACTTCCCATTTTTTCCTTGACACTACTGTCTTAAGGTTTTGCTTTGTTTGTTTTTTTTTTTAAAAAGAACTACTTCCCATATTTATTAAATCATTAAATAAAACTGTGAACATTTCTTACATTTGCATGCATACTTTTCAGACTATAAAAATGTTTCCAGATTTCATACTGTATTTGTTCATTACACACACCTAAAAGGTTGATATTAGTGCCATGTCTATGAATTAGGTCACAGACATTCAAAATTAATTAAATAATTTCCCTCAGTTTCCACAGAAAGTGAAAGATCCAGAATAACATGTCTTTTGACATCCATTTGAATCTGGTGCTGCTGCCCAACCACTGCTTCTAAGAGGTCAGCCTTAACATGTCTTCCTACCTGAGCTCTGCTTCGGAATAAATTGTCAGTATTTCACACCTACAGTATATCAGAAGCATGGCTGCCACAAAAGTACTCTATGTGTTCTATTTTAGAAAATGACTTCTGCTTAAAACGCCACTAAATCAAATTGTTACTATTACAGCCCCACATGTTCACTTACTCCCCATGATTTTTTTTTTTTTTCTCCTAAAACGTTCCTTGATGATCTAGCCTGGTCAATTCAAACATAGTAACAGTTTTGAGTGCCACATTTTATCATTTCAAGTTCCAAGTTATAAAAATCAACACTCCAAACTGCTTTTCCCTGAATTTCATTAGGACTTTTATTACACATCCATATTTACTACGGACTCATGCATTTGGCTATAGGTTGATCTTGAATAATTCTTTAGTTTTTAAATAAACTTAACTTCAAAGCCAAATGGGATTCTTATAACTCCTAAGCCTTATCATTTTGTATTATATTACACTGTCTTTTTAAATGAATCTTGCAAATTAGCAGAATTTTACTATTCAGCAGCTCATTCTTTCCACATAATTACTTTATTAATTATGGCCTGATAATGTAAGAAAATAATTCCTTGTGGGCACATACACAGCTGAGAAAAGGTAATTAAAAGCATCCCTTTTATGTTTTAAAGTTGTCAATGCTTATATTTTAAAGTAATGATAAGAAAAGACATTACCTCCAAATACAAACTTGGTTCTTTTGGTCTGTCTTGTCTTGATAATAGTACAGAGATTTCATCTATAAAATGTTATTTGCAGATAAATTAATGACAAAAGTATTACTGCATTTTAAAAACATATTCAAATCTACCTCTTTGTGACTATTTCAGTAAAATAAAACTCATAACAAAAAGAATTTCACAAGGTTAAAGCAGTTTCAGGAAAAAGTTTATAGTATAAAAAAAGGCAAAAGAAAGATATTAAAAAGGAGTGGACATTAAATACTTGTGTCCTCACCTATGGTGCATCTTGCAAATGTACATGTGAAGTCTATGAAGAGTACAGTATCAATGTCTTAATACAACAATTAAGTAAGTGACGTGAAGGCTATGTGAACAATCTGGATTTTGGGCGGCGCCTGTGGCTCAGTCGGTAAGGCGCCGGCCCCATATACCGAGGGTGGCGGGTTCAAACCCGGCCCCGGCTGAACTGCAACCAAAAAATAGTTGGGTGTTGTGGCGGGCGCCTGTAGTCCCAGCTACTCGGGAGGCTGAGGCAAGAGAATCACTTAAGCCCAGGAGTTGGAGGTTGCTGTGAGCTGTGTGATGCCATGGCACTCTACCGAGGGCCATAAAGTAAAACTCTGTCTCTACAAAAAAAAAAAAAAAAAGATTTTTAAAAAAAGGATGGCGCCTGTGGCTCAAGGAGTAGGGCGCTGGTCCCATATGCCATAGGTGGCGGGTTCAAACCCAGCCCGGGCCAAAATCCACAAAAAAAAACACACACACAAAAAAAAACAATCTGGATTTAAGCAGTCCAAATTGTATACAAAATCAGCACATCATACCTCATAAATACATTAATGTACACAGTTATGATTTAATAAAAACAATACAATAAATCAAAGGAATGGACATCAAACCAATACCCATTATTGGTTTTGACTTCATAACAGCACGTAATCATTAAATTTTTGAGATATTTCCCCTAAATTACCACCTCTTATTATTTTTTATAACAAAAATAAAATTGTCTTTACTTGTTTCCTTTTGTGTAGCACTTTCAACAATACCAATCGTGTTGGTATTGTCTTCAACTTCTGACTCTCTTGCTCCTTCCTATTGAAAAAAAGAAAAGCCAAATTCAGGAAATGTATTGATTCACTCACACACCAATATGTTAGCAAAACAACACACATTCACTCTGTTTATCAAACATACACACTATCTGGGAGAATAATTTGAACATAGAAACAGAATATAGAGTCTGTCCTATATTTAAGGAGGTGTGGCAAAGATATATGAAAACAAATCAGAAAAGTAATTGATGAGTCTGTAATTACAGTAAATTAATTACACTAAGGATACAATGGAGGAAGAGTCAGTTCTACCCAGAAAGCTTAGGAAATGCAGCAAATATAGAGGCGTATTTTCAAAGACAACGATGTGCGCAGTGAGAGTGTGAAGGGCTTTTGGACAGGGGAGAAGGGGCAAAAGGATGAGGAATGGAACCACAGGGCATATGAGGGCTATGAAGGTAATGTGGTAAAACTGCAACCTTGTGATAAGGAACAGGTTTTAGAGATGAAATGAGAGAATCAGGCCAAGCTACCAAAGACAGGTGGCAGAAGAGGTGCAAACTTTCCCTTTCCTGTAATGGGATCCACTCAATAAGCACGTAAGTCAGGCCACCACAAACATATTTTCAAAAGGTCACCTTGGTAGCAATGTGAAGATAGATGAACACAGGACAAAATCAGAAAAGAGCTTTTCAAAATCATAAATCAGAAAGTGAATTATGGTAATAAGCTATGAACACTGGTAATGGTGAGTGACTGGATTGGTGATCTGCAGGAGAGTTAAAGTACAAGATTTACACTAACTTAATGTTTCAGTGCTACTTACTATGTGTTATTTACATAATAGAAAAATCAGATGACAAAATAGGGAACAGAGTCAAGGAAGTAAGGGAAGGGTTAAGGACAGTGTCTTCAGTCCTTAAAGTCTAATATGTCAACTATGAAGCATCCAAGGACATAGGAGGTAAATCTGGGTAAATACTTTAGGAAGAGATTACCTTACTCATGAAAGGCATATGGTGTTAAGAACATAAGTATGTGTAAGCTATACTAAACTGGCACACCTTATGTAATCCAACAGAACTCTGACATTTGGAAAATGACAACAAAAGGATTTGAATTTTATATTTTAACATTTTTAAAGAAATAATATACTTTTATTAACATGTGCAAACTTTTATTTCTCATTATTATGTGCATTTTTTAAATGGATGAAAATATTTAACTCTAAAACACCAATTCAGGATGCTACAAGAAAGCTCTCTTTCAATAATTAGCCCTAAATTCTGACCTGTAGAAGAGAAATGCTGATTTGATTAGAGAATTATGAGGGCATTTTAAGTACTACTATGATGTAAGAAAGAAATGTAAAACCCTAGTCTGAATTTCACATGGTTTTCTTATTCGTTTGTCAAGAACATATGAATAACTGTGATTGTCTATTGACCCACCCCTGATAGAATGGTCATTAAAAGTTAAGGAAAGGTAGGGGGACAAGGCATGTGGTATGCCTTTTGGGGATGGAACTAGGGTCCTCATCATCTACCAAAGCAATCAATGTACCTAGTTCTATGTACCCTCAAAAAAAGAGGGTAATCTGGAAAATGGTGGCTGAGTAACAGCTTCCTTGAAACTGGACACAGTGAGTCTGGGGAGACAAGACCACAGGCATCTCTGGCTGGTGGGATCTGCTTATATTTATCCCTTTGAGGACAGAGGGAGTCAGCGAGAGACTTCTTGACCACAAGAGGAGGACAAAAGCAGTGTAAAACTGGAAAGTGGTTATGTGTGTTTGTTCAGTCTAATCATGCTGACAGCTGTAAGAACAGCAGCAGTGAGATTGCAAAGGGGCAATCTCACCTGTGAGCTGTTTTGGTGTTTTTGGACTTGGCACTCAGTTGAACTCTCTTGCGAGAGCTTGGACAGGAGTGTGGAGAAATTTGGGCATTGTCTAGGGCCACTGAGCTGAACGGAGCTAACAGTGTCCAGCTGTGGGCCGTGTGGAGTCATTGTGAGAGAACTGCCCAGGCAAGCTCTGCCCTCAGGGTCACAGAGCAAGGATCAGGTGGGATCTAGTAATCTAGTGACTGAGCAGCCTAAAGGTGGGGCAGAGCTGCCTTACAGCCTTAGACCTCAGGGGCAGAGTGAGACTGGTTTTGGCACACTGGATAGCCACTTCAGCAGTGATCCAAGCAACAAGTGCTTTCCTGGGAAAGCTTCTGCATAGCCAAGTTTAGCAGTTTAAAGTGCCCTTTAAGAGAGCTGAGGGGATATTTGGGTCTCCACCCTGAGGGATTTGAGAAATAGGCAGAGGCCTCCAGTCGTATCAGCATTGTGATTAACATCTTATACCCAAGATCACCTGTTGCCCAGACAATATTCAGCAAGATATATATACTGCTTTGTCCTTGGTTTTGTTTGTTATTTTATTTTATTTTTGTTGTTGTTGTTGTTGTTGCTGCTGTTTTGTTTTTTTAATTTCAATCTTTTACCCATAGAATTTTCTTTTATTTATTTTTTTCTTTTCTTTCACCATTTGTCTAGTTTAAATACTATTTGCCATTGTTGCCTTTTTCTACAATTAGAACTTCATTTTTGCTACTGTTTCTATGCCTATTTGGTTTCCCCCCAATTTTATCCTGTAAGTTTTATTTTTTTATTGTTTTGGTTTGATTTATAGCATTTTTGTCTTTCCTCTCTACTTGGTGTAGGTAAGGTACTGTGTCCTAACAGGCTAGTAAGGGAACCACCCAACCCGGTGCCCCCAGATGTTTTTTTTTATTATTATTATTTTTAGGTTAGGTCAAAGTACCCTACTGTGCACCTATGTTGCTCTGTCTCACTCTTTCTGTGTCTCTCTTATTTTTTAAATATTACTTTTTACTCATCCCTTCTTCTTTTTTTTTTTTTTTTCTTTTATCCCTTCTTGCTCTTCAACCTTCTCATCCTTCTGTTCCTATACCAAAAGGACTCATTGAAACCCTAGTCCAGAGGCATGGCAACTTAAAGAGCAAGGGGAAGTGAAAGGAAAATGAGATCAAGGAAACAGATAAAAGAAATCATTCATGAGGAAGAATCAGCCGAAAACTCCTGGCAACATAAAAAACCAGTCCAGAGCAACCCCTCCAAGGGACCATGAGGTAGCAACAGCAGAGGATTCCACCTACAAAGAAATGTTAGAAATGACAAAAAGGGAATTTAGAATACAGGTGATGAAAACAATGAAGGAAATGATGGAAACAACGAAGGAAACTGCTGATAAAGTTGGAAATAACTAAAAGGAAATTCAAAAACAATCAAATAAGAGATGAACGATATGAAGAATATAGAAAGTGTATAGCAGAGCTGAAGGAACTGAAGCAGTCAATTAGGGAACTTAAAGATGCAATAGAAAGTATCAACAACAGATTAGACCATGCAGAAGAAATAATTTCGGAGGTAGAGGACAAAGCTCTTGAGATAATTTAGATATTTAAAGAGGCAGAAAAGAATAGAGAGAGAAAGCAGAACATTCACTGACAGAATTATGGGACTTTATGAAGCATTCAAACATACGAGTGATAGGTATCCCAGAAAGGGAAGACGGATGCCACAGGGGAATGGAAGCCATACTAGAGAATAGTATAAATGAGGTGGGTAGAGGGAAGGGGATTGGTGGGATTACACCAGCGGTGCATCTTACAAGGGTATATGTGAAACTTGGTAAACGGTCTGTGAAGCTAGTGAATGATGTCCCATGATCATATCAATGTACACAGCTATGATTTAATAAAAAAAATAAATAAAGAGGATTACCTTCAGAGGAATAAACTGAACATGGTGAAAAAGAAAAAGAAAAAAAAAAAAAAAAAACAACTTTGGCCAGACTAAGTAGAAATAGAAAAGTAAAATCTCTAGTAACCTCAATCAGAAATGATACAGGGGAAATTACAACTGATGCCACAGAGATACAAGAGATCATCTCTGAATACTCCCAGAAACTCTATGCCCAGAAATTTGACAATGTGAAGAAAATGGATCAACATTTGGAATCACTCCCTATCCCTAGACATAGCCAGGAAGAAATAGAGCTCCTGAACAGACCAATTTCAAACACTCAGATCAAAGAAACAATAAAAAAGCTTCCAACAAAAAAATGCCCTGGTCCAGCTGACTTCACACCAGAATTCTATCAAACCTTCAAGGAAGAGCTTTTTCCCGTACTGCAGAAATATTCCAATAAATTGAGGAGGAAGGAATCTTCCCAAGACAGTCTATGAAGCAAATATCACCCTGATACCAAAACCAGAAAAAGACCCAATTAAAAAGAATTTCAGACCAATTTCACTAATGAATATAATGAATATAGATGAAAAAATTCTCAACAAAATCCTAGCCAACAGATTACAGCTTATGATCAAATAGTCATATACCATGATCAAGTAGGTTTCATCCCAGGGATGCAAGGCTGGTTTAATATACGCAAGTCTATAAACATTATCCATCATATTAACAGAAGCAAAAATAAAGACCATATGATCCTCTCAATAGATGTAGAAAACGCATTTGATAAAATTCAGCATCCTTTCCTAAGTAGAACACTGAAGCGTATAGGCATAGGTAGCACATTTCTGAAACTGATCAAAGCTATCTATGACAAATTCACAGCTAATATTTTACTGAATGGAGTAAAACTGAAAGTTTTTCCTCTTAGAACTGGAAACAGACAAGGTTGTCCTCTGTCACCTTTACTAGTCAATGTAATTCTGGAACTTCTAGCCAATACAATTAGGCAAGACAAGAAAATAAACGGAATCCAACTGGGAGCAAAGAAGGTCAAACTCTCCCTCTTTGCTGACGACATGATCTTAGAGAATCCTAAAGACTCAACCAAAAGACTCCTGGAAGTCATCAAAAAATACAGTAATATCTCAGGATATAAAGTCAATGTCCACAAGTAAGTAGCTTTTGAATATATCAATAACAGTCAAGATGAGAGGCTAATAAAGGGCAAAAACTCCTTCACCATAGTTTCAAAGAAAATAGAATACCTAGGATTATACCTAACAAAGGAGGTGAAGGACCTCTATAAAGAAAATTATGAAATCCTCAGAAAGGAAATAGCAGAGGATATTAACAAATGGAAGAACATACCATGCTCATGACTGGGAAGAATCAACATTGTTAAATGTCTATAAATCCCAAAGCAGTCTACCTATTCAATGCTATTCCTATTAAAATACCAACATCCTACTTTCAAGATTTGGAAAAAATAATTCTGCATTTCGCATGGAACCAGAAAAAAACCCATATAGCTAAGGCAGTTCTTATCAATAAAAATAAAGCTGGGGGCATTACCATATGTGATTTTAGGCTGTCCTACAAAGCCACAGTGGTCAAGGCAGCATAGTAGTGGCACAAAAATAGAGACATAGATATTTGGAATCAAACAGAAAACCAGAAGATGAAACTAACATCTTACAACCAACTAATCTTCGATAAACCAAACAAGAACATGCCTTGGGGGAAAGTATCCTTATTCAATAAATGGTGTTGGAAGAACTGCATATCCACATGTAAAAGAATGACACTGGACCCACACCTTTCTCCACTCACAAAAATTGATTCAAGATGGATAAACGACTTAAATTTAAGGCATGAAACAATAAAAGTCCTCAAAGAAAGCACAGGAAAAACAAAGATATTGGCTTGGGGAAAGACTTCATGAATAAGACTGCCATGGCAATTGCAACAACAAAAATAAACAAAATGGGACTTCATTAAACTGAAACGGTATTGTACAGCTAAGGAGACAATAACCAAAGCAAATAGACAACCTACACAATGGGAAAGGATATTTCCTTATTTTTAATCAGACAAAAGCTTGATAACTAGGATCTATAAAGAACTGAAATTAATACCTATGAAAAAAGCCAACAATCCCATATGTCAATGGGCAAGAGACATGTGTAGAACCTTCTTTAAGACAGACGAATGGCTAACAAACATATGAAAAAATGTTCATCATCCCTATCTATTAGAGAAATGCCAACCAAAACCACCCTTAGATACCATCTAACCCCAGCAAGAATAGCCCACATCACAAAATCTCAAAACTGCAGATGCTGGTGTGGGTGTGGAGAGAAGGGACCACTTTTACCCTGCTGGTGGGACTGCAAACTAGCACAACCTTTTTGGAAGGAAGTATGGAGAAACCTCAAAGTACTCAAGCTAGACCTCCCATTTCATCCTGCAATCCCATTACTGGGCATCTGCCTAGAAGGAAAAAATCCTTTTATCATAAGGACACTTGCACTAGACTGTTTACTGCAGCTCAATTTAAAATCGTCAAAATGTGGAAACAGCCTAAATGCCCACCAACTGTGGAATGGATTAACAAACTGTGGAATATGTGCAACATGGAATACTATTCAGCTATTAAAAATGGAGACTTTAACTACTTTGTATTAAACTGGATGGACATGGAACACATTATTCTTAGTAAAGCATCAGAAGAACGGAGAAGCATGAATCCTATGTACTCAATTTTGATATGAGGACAATTAATGAAAAGGACATGGTAGGGGTGGGGGAAGTGGAGAGCAGAGAGAGGGAAGGAGGAAACAGGGGGGATCCTTGGTGTGTGTCACAACTTTTGGGGGCAAGACATGATTGCAAGAGGAACTTTGACTAACAAATGCAGTAAGTGTAACCTAGTTTGTTGTACCCTCAAAGAATCCCCAGCAATAAAAAAAAAAAAAAAAATTAAAAAAAATTTGAAGAAAGGATCTAGAATTAAAAAAACTCTAAGATTATCCAGTTAAAGATTTAGAAATCTCCCAGTATATACATGATTGTCCACCTGATACTCACATGAGGAAAGAAGAAATGGACTAAAATATTGAGCCAACAGGATTATTGGGTTTTACTGATAAAGGACGTTATGTGCATGGTTTGACAAGTATGAATACTAAAGTTAATAATGCTTCTTGAGAATAATAAAATCTCTGCATTGCTGGACATATTTGTCAAAGTAAGAAATGACCTTCCAGAGATAATTCTATATACTCTTTTGCAATCTTTACTGCCTTATGCTTCTGTAACACTGGGTAGTTTATTTGACGATTCTTTAATCAAATCTGATCACATACACTGGATGTGTGAACATCTGTGTCCATTACAGAGATTCCATGAGCACAAGATGAATGAGAAAATCACCAAAATAAACAAGTGACTAATTTGTTTAAGAGGATTGAGTTTAAAACCTCTTGTCACATTTAATGGATAAAGACATTTTAATTTTAGTTAATAAAACTATAAATGCTTATTTATTTTGCCTTTTTATTTTCAAAAAGTTCAGCTACCAAGAAATTACATCAAACAGTAAGATAAATTAGTTAAGTAAGTTGAGAATATACTAAACAATGTTAGAAAACTTAAAAAAAAGCCAGAAGAGTCAAATAATAATAATTAATTTAATAATTCTAATAGAGCCTAAAAGAGGTTTCACTTTGCATAATATCTAAATATAGGTTTGACTAGATTAAATATAAGACAATGTTTCATTAAATTGAAAAGAAATAATGAGGACTAAATTTCCTTTTTTAGAGATACTATCGAAAAAAGAGAATAAATCTTAAAAAGAAGCTTGATGTTCAGGCTGTCTTAAGCAATCAAAGGAGAAGATAACTTTTGGGGGTTAGTCATAAATGGAATAACCTAAAAAAGAAAAGATAATCACATAGAATTAACATGATTTTTCTAAAAAATATGTAAAAATCCTTCGTTGTTATTATTATAATTATTATTATTGTTATTATTATTTTAAGACAGAATCTCGCTATGTCCCCCTAGGTAGAGTGCCGTGTCGTCACAGCTCCAAGCAACTTCTAACTTTTGGGCATCAGCAATTCTCTTGCCTCAGCCTCATAAGTAGTTGGGACTACAGGCACCCACCACAATACCTGCCTATTATATTGTTGCAGTTGTCATTGTTGAGCAGGCCCGGGCCTGGTTTAAACCTGCCAGACCCCATGTATATAGCCAGTGCCCTAAGCACTGAGCTGTGGGTGCTTAGCTATTTTTTAATCTTTGTAATTGATACATAATAGGGGTCCATATTTGGTGTGTACACATGATAATTTCACACATTCATATCATCAACTCAGGGTATAAGGTATTCAACACCTTAAATATATATACACATACATTTTTATATATACATTTTTTGAGGGTGGTAAAATAGCTTTATCCTCTGTCATAACACAAACCAACAGACTTTGGTGTTGGCAAGTGAGGAAACACAACAGTAGAACACGCTGCTCACTGAGAAGGAGGAGGATGAGTTACAAAGCCTTCCCCCATTTCTCGTGCAGCTGAGATAAAGCCATAACCCTTATAAATAGATAAGCATATTAAAAATATTTCCAGGGCCCACCTGGCTCTGCTCCTACACAAATAAGGTTAATCTCTGTAGTAAAAAGGGTGAGAGGGAGAGGCAGAAATTTGGTTTACTGGTAGGTGGAAAACAGGAAGGGATACAAGCCAATGTGTAACAAAGGCTCTCCCAAACATACAAAAGACAGGGTCAAGGGGACCTGTCAGAGGCTGAGAAATGTTCCTGAAGGTGGTCTCACTCCTGTCCCCAATCCCAGATGCTCTTGAGTGATCTGTCCTTTCAGACACCACCTGTGAGGTTCCACTATCAGAGTCTATTCTTCCCTCGGTCCCCACCTATTCAGCTCACCAACCAAGTTTTGGTGTCCCTAATTGCTTAGGCCTCTGAAATCAGCCCCTTTAAAGCACAGCCCTCTCCTTAAATACAAAGCATGAGGAGAGCTGGAGGGTCCTTCCTGCCAAGAGGATATTCCAGGGGTCAGCCAGTTTTGGGGTTCCCCTTCAGTCCTGGACCAGGCAGTAAATTTGGTGGTGGGCCCCATGTTCACTGTTGGAGACCTCAAAGACATAGACAGTGCACAGCAGCAATTTCTGGGTGTCTCAGTTTGTCAACACCTGGAGGACAGTGAAGTTTTCAAGGATGCTGTTCATCATATATCACTCAGCCAGCTGCCACAACCTGTGCAGGTAATTCACCAGGTAATCCCAGAGAGGCAAGCACACCAGGAAGTACACTAATCTCTGTCTTCCAGCTGTGCATGCTTTGTCTCCACCTTCTCCACCAACTGCTTGCCAAAGGAACAGGTCTTGTAGGAGCATGTGAGGGTCATGTGTCCCAGGCTCTCATACTGGCTGCTCACTCTGTTACTGCTGCTGCCACTGCTAGCCCTGGCTTATCACCCCTTGGGCCTCAGTTCAGGTCTGCCCAGAACTTGATCAGGCAAAAGATGGGGGCAGTGGAGACCACACTTTTTCAGGGATGTTGTAATTGATCTGCTGGACATTCACACTCTTGAGTGGGGGTTCCCATGGCTAAGGCAATGCTGGGTGATCTGTAGAAACAGGTGTTTCTGGTATGAGTCAGCTGCATTAGGCAGTTACACACAGGCCGAGAACTCTACTAGCTGCAAGCAGACAATGCCCAGGGCCCAAGCCTGCCAGGTTGGGGGTAATGGGGCAGGTAGAGGCATGGGTAATATGGGTTAAGTAGACCCATACCCTGGTCAATAGATGTGGGAGTCAATGACAAGGAAAATGGCTTCACATCTGAAACATTCCAGAGGGGTCTAGAGCCCCTGACCAAAACTGGAAAATCTCAGAGACCTGAGGTCCAGCAGGACCCAGTTTGGTGAGCTTGGCCAAGGACATGGTAGTCATGGTTTGGAAAACCTGGTTCTTAGAAACCAGGTCCTTTAGCTTGGACTACATTTCCCTTGATTTATTTCAAGGTAAAACCTGGATGAGACTAGAGACCTGGGTGCATGTTCAGACCTTTTCCATTCTCAGCTTGATATAGGAGGTAATCATTTCATTCTGACCATACATTTTGCCTTCATAGGGTCCTTCCTATCAGAAGGCTATTCCAGGGACCAGCCAGTTTAAGGTTCCCCTTCAGTCCCAAACCAGGCAGTAAATGGGGTGGTGAGCCCCATGATCACTGGTGGAGACATAAAAAACATAAGTGGTGCATAGCATCAATTCCTGGGCGTTTCTGTTTGTCTACACCTGGAAGATGGTGAACTTTTCAAAAATGCTGTTCATCATGTATCACTTAGCTAGCTGCCACAATGGGTCCTTTGCAAAGCAGTAGGGGAAAACCCACAGTCATCAGTCCCAGCTCTTGGGCAAAGGGCTGGTTAATCACTACTCCAGGTGCCCCCAATCCAATTTCACATTATCTGCTCATCTAGCCAAATAGTGAAAAATAAACATGGGGTGGAATCAGCAGAAAAACTCTGGCAACATGCATAGTAAGAGTAGATCAACATCCCCAAGGAACGAAAAGGTGGACACACCAGAAGATCCCATTCACAAACAAATGGCTGAGATGTCAGAAATTGAATTCAGAATTTGGATTGCCAATAAGATTAACAGAATGGAGCAAAGTCGGATTTAGAAATTTAAGGAGCATTTCAAAAGTCGTCTGAAGAATTCAATGAATTCAAAGTCAAAATCAACCAGTTTTGACACATTGAGGCAAGAACTCGCAGCCCCCAAAGATCTGAGAAATACAGTAGAATCCATCAGGAACAGAATGGAGCAGGCAGAAGAAAGGATTTCTGACAATGACGGCAAAGCTTTTGAATGTTTCCAAATGCTCAAAGAGGAAGAGAAATGGAGAGCAAAAATGGATCATTCTCTCAGAGAGCTCTGGGACACTTCAAAAAACCTAACTTTCGCCTTATAGGAATTCCTGTGGGCAATGAGATTGCATCTAAAGTTCCAGATGCTCTACTGCAAGAGATAATCGAGAAGAACTTACCAAACATGGCAGGAGATTCTGAAATTAAGAAAGCAGACAGTTTCAGAACCCCAGCACAACTCAACCTAATTATAGCATCTCCCAGACATATTATAATTAACTTAGTAAAGGTTAATATGAAGGAGAAAATTTTGCAAGCAGCCAGACATAAGAAAACCATAACCCACAATGGGAAGAATACTAGAATGAGTGAAGATCTCTCTACCGTAACTTTTCGAGGTAGAAGAGGGTGGTCATCGACATTTAACCTCCTAAAACAAAACAACTTTCAACACAGGATTCTGTATCCAACTAAACTTAGGTTCTTTTATGATGGAGAAGT
The DNA here is from genome assembly GCF_027406575.1 of Nycticebus coucang. Classification (NCBI taxonomy): domain Eukaryota; kingdom Metazoa; phylum Chordata; class Mammalia; order Primates; family Lorisidae; genus Nycticebus; species Nycticebus coucang. Next base: position 921,823 of record NW_026515585.1, read on the forward strand.
TAAATACTTTAATGACATTCACATGTTGAAGACATTTGCCATAAGTAAACCAGCTCTCCAGTATGTTCTCAGTCCTATCCTCCACAATGACCAGCAAAATCCTCTACTACCAAAGTCAACTCACTCAGAAACTTTTGATCAAATTCCAACTTCCACAGTGCCGAAAGGATTAAAAATGCATACTGGACTTTTGAAAAACTTGATATCCAAAATACTGTCAGGTTTATCAATATTCTCAATTAATGTGTATGGCTAAAATTGTCCTCTAAAGAGGCACAGGTTGGCTGACTGGATATAAAAATTTAAGTCATGTATCTGCTGCATATAAGAATCTCCTCTTACCTTCAAAAATAATGACTCGGTGTGAAGGGATGGTTGTATATAATGCAGGCAAATGGAAATCAGAAAGAAGTAGGTGTTAAAATTTTATTTGCAGATATAATATGCTTTAAACCAAGAAAAGTAAGAAAAGATAATGATGGTCACTTCATATTTATTAAGGAAAACAGTCAACATGATGAGATTTAGGTTATTAACATTTATACACCCAACCAGAATACACATCAATTTATAAGAGAGGGTCCAACAGACATGGGTACCTTGATTTCCCACAGCACCATAATAGTAGGAGATTTTAGTACTCTTTTGGCAATGTTGGATAGATCCTCCAGTCAGAAAGTAAGGAAAGTAATTTTGGACTTAAACTTAGCCATTCAACAATTGGATTTAACAGACATCTAAAGAGGATTCCACCCTAAGAAAACTAAATACACATTCTTCTCATTAGCTATGCAACATCCTCCAAAATTTATAACATCTTAGGTCACATGTCTAACCTCAGCAAATTTAAAAGAATAGAAATTATTCCTTGCACCTTCTCGGACCATCATGGAATAAAAGTAGAACTGAGTAACAACAGGAATCTGCATACTCATACAAAAACATGGAAACTAAATAACCTTATGCTGAATCACAGCTGAGTCATAGATGGGATTAAGAAGAAAATTACCAAATTTTCGGGCAAAATGATAATGAAGGCACAAATGACCAGAACCTTCTGGAATACCGCAAAGGCCGTCCTAAGAGGGAAATTTAAAGCATTGCAAGCCTTCCTCAAGAGAACAAATGATAAGAAGTTAACAAACTAATCTCTAGCAACTGTAAAAGAACATTCCAATCCCAAACACAGCAGATGAAAAGAAATAACCAAAATTAGAGCAGAATTAAATGAAATGGAAAGCAAAAGGTTTATACAGCAGATCAATATATCAAAAAGTTGGTTTCCTGAAAAGATCAATACAAAATCTCCCCAAAAAGACCACCATCAGATGGTTTCACATCAGAACTCTACCAAATCTTTAAAGACGAACTAGCACCTATATCACTAACCTTTTCCAAAATATAGAAAAACAAGAACACAAAACACAACACATTCCATGAATAAAACATCACTTTGATCCACAAACCAGGAACAGACACAACAAGAAAGGAAAATTATGGACCAATATCTCTAATGAATATTGACACAAAAATATTCATTAAGATACTAGCAAACAGGTTGGTGCCTGCGGCTCAAGGAGTAGGGTGCTAGCCCCATACATCAGAGGTGGCAGGTTCAAACCCAACCCCAGTGAACAACTGCAAAAAAAAAAAAAAAAAAAATCCTAGCAAACAGAATGCAGTATCACATCAAACAAATTGTACACCATGATCAAGTGGATTTTATCCCAGGGTCTCAAGGCTGGATTAACATACATAAAACTATAAATATAATTCATGGCATGAACAAAATAAAAAACAAAGACCACATGATTCTCTTAATTGATGCTCTAAAAATCTTTTGACAATATCCAGCATCGTTTCATGATCAGAATACTTAAAAAACTGGTATAGAAGGGACATTTCTTAAATTGATACAGGCCATATATAGCAAACCCACATCCAATATTGTATTGAATGGAGGAAAATTGAAATCATTTCCACTCAGATCAGGAACCAGGCAAGGTTGCCCATTGTCTCCACTGCTTTTTAACGTTGTAATGGAAGTCTTAGACATCACAATCAGGTAAGAAGAGGCGATCAGGGTATCCATGTAGGGTCAGAGGAGATCAAACTATCACTCTTTGAAGATGATATGATTGTATTTCTGGAAAACCCCAGGGATTCAACTACAAAACTTTTAGAAGTAATCAAGAAATACAGCAACATCTTAGGTACAAAATCAATACTCACAAATCTGTAGCCATTATATATACCAACAATAGTCAAGCTGAAAAAACAGTCAAGGATTCTATTCCGTTCACAGAAGTGCCAAAGAAGATAAAATATTTGGAAGTTTACCTAGCAAAAGCCGTGAAAGATCTTTATAAAGAGAACTATGAAACTCTGAGAAAAGAAATAGCTGAAGATGTTAACAAATGGAAAAACATACCCTGCTCATGGTTGGGAAGAATCAACATTGTTAAAATGTCCATACTACCCGAAACAATATACAATTTTAATGGAATCCTTATTAAAGCACCACTGTCATACTTTAAAGACCTAAAAAAAAAAATAATACTTCATTTTACATGGAATCAGAAAAAAACTCAGATAACCGGATATTACTCGGAAATAAAAACAAATCAGAAGAATCATACTACCAAACCTCGTATTATACTATAAATTGATAATGATCCAAACAGCATGGTACTGGCACAAAAATATGCATGTAGATGTATGGAAAAGAATACAGAACCAAGAGATGAACCCAGCTACTTACCATTATTTGATCTTTGACAAGCCAATTAAAAACATTCAGTGGGAAAAAGATTCCCTATTTAACAAATGGTGCTGGGTGAACTGGCTGGCAACTTGTAGAAGACTGAACCTGGAACCACAGCTTTCACCATTAACAAATATACCAGATTACTGTATTAAAGATTTAAACTTCTTGATATATACCTAGTAGAGGAATTGTAGGATCAAATGTCAGGTCTATTTTTAAATCCCTAAGTGTTCTCCAAGTATCTTTCCAAAAGTAGTGCATTAGTTTGCATTCCCACCAGCAGTGCAAAAGTGTTCACTTTTCTAAACATCCATACCAACAGCTTTGGTTGTGGGATTTTGTGATGGAGGCTAATCTTACTGGAGTTAAATGATATCTCAAAGTGGTTTTGATGTGCATTTCTCTGATGATTAAGGATTATGAGCATTTTTTTCACGTCTATAGGCCATGCGCCTGTCTTCTTCAGAGAAGTTTCCCTTCAAGTCCCTTGCCCACCCTGACATGGGATCACTTGTTCTTTTCCTGCTAATACATTTGAGTTCTCTGTGGATTCTGGTTATTAAACCTTTGTCAGAGACATAACCTGCACATATCTTTATCTTAAGATCAAAGATTTAAACCTTTGTCAGAGATGTAACGTGCACATATCTTTATCTTAAGATTAAAGAATTTAACTTAAGACATGAAACTATAAAAATACTAGAAGAAATTGCAGGGAAAACACTTGAAGAAATCAACCTGGGACAATATTTTATATGGAAGACACCCTAGGGCAATTGAAGCCACAACAAAAATACATTACTGAGACCTGATCATACTAAAAAGCTTCTGCACAGCCAAGAACACAAGCAAACAGACAGCCCTCAGAATGGGAGCAAGTCTATCTTAGTTAATGGTGAAATGTATGACAGTGGTGCTTAATAAGGAAAAAAAATAAAAAATAAAATTGTATATTGCTTTGGGTGGTATGGACATTTTAACAATGTTGATTTTTCCCAGCCATGAGATTGGTATGTTTTTCCATTTGTTAACATCTTCAGCTATTTCTTTTCTCAGAGTTTCATAGTTCTCTTTATAAAAGATCTTTCACAGCCTTTGCTAGGTGAACTCCCAAATATTTTATCTTCTTTGGTACTACTGTGAACAAAATAGAGTCTTTGACTGTTTCTTCAACTTGACTATTGTTGGTATATATAAAGGCTACAGATTTGTGAGTATTGATTTTATAACCTGAGATGTTGCTGTATTCATTGATCACTTTTTTTTTTTCCAGTTTTTGGCTGGGACTGGGATTGAACCTGCCACCTCCAGCATATGGAGCCGGAGCCCTACTCTTTTGAGCCACGGGCACCACCCCTCCTTGATCAATTCTAAGAATTTTGTAGTAGAGTCCCTGGGGTTTTCCAGATATACAATCATATCATTTGCAAAGAGTGAAAGTTTGATATACTCTGACCCTACATGGATACCCTTGATCGCCTATTCATGCCTGATCGTGATGGGTAAGACTTCCATTACAATATTAAAAAGTAGTGGAGACAATGGGGAACCTTGCCTGGTTCCTGATCTGAGTAGAAATAATTTCAATTTACCTCCATCCAATATAATATTGGCTGTGGATTTGCTATAGATGGCCTCTATCAGTTTAAGAAATGTCCCTTCTACACCAATTTTCTTACGTGTTCTAATCATGAAAGGATGCTGGACTATTATCAAAATATTTTTTCTGCTTCAACTGAGAGAAACATCAGGTCTTTGTTTTTTAATTTGTTTATCTGATGAATTATATTTATAGATTTATGTATAATGAACCCATGAGAGCCTTGGATAAAACCCACTTGGTCGTGGTGTATAATTTGTTTGATGTGTTGCTGGATTAACTTTTTAGGATCTTGTTGAATATTTTTGCATCAAGATTCATTAGTTACATTGGTCTATAATTTTCTTTTCTTGTTTTGTCTTTTCCTAGTTTGAGTATCATGGTGATGTTTGCTTCATAGAATGTGTTGGGTAGTACTCCTTGTTTTTCTATTTTGGAAAAGGTTAAGTAATATAGGTACTGATTCCTCTTTAAAGGTTTGGTAGAATTCTGTTGTGAAGCCATCTGGTCCAGGGCTTTTTTTTTACGGAGATTTTGTATAGTTTATGCTATTTCAGAACTTGATATAGATCTGTTCAACAGTTCCACTTCATTCTGGCTACATCTAGGAAGGTGGCATGCTTCCAAGCATTGGCCTATTTCCTTTAAAATTTCATATTTCTGAAAAAAGAGTTTCTTGTCATATTCATTAAGGCATTTTTTGAATTTCTGAGGAGTCTGTTGTTATTTCATCTTTACCATTTCTGATTGATCAAATTAGAGATTTTAGTCGTTTTTCATGGTTAGGTTAGCCAAAGATTTATCTATTTTATTGACCTTATCAAAAAACTAACTTTTTGATTTATTTTGATCCTACAATTCTTCTACTAGGTATATATCCTGAAGACAAAAATCACGTTATAACAAAGATAATTGTACCAGAATGTTTATTGCAGCCCAATTCATAATTGCTAATTCATGGAAGAAGCCCAAGTGTCCATCGAACCATGAATGGATTAATAAATTGTATATACACCATAGAATATCATGCAGCTGTAAAAAAGAAGGAGACTTTACCACTTTCATGTTTACATGGATGGATCTAGAACATATTCTTCTTATCAAAGTATCTCAAGAATACAAGAAAAAGTATCCAATGTACTCAGCACTACTGTGAAATCAATTTATACCTTTCATATGAAAGCTATAACCCAATTATATCCCAAGAACAAGGGAAAAGGGGAGATTAAGGGTAGAGAAGGGGGAGGATGGGAGGAGGGAGGGTAATTGGTGGGACTACAACTATGGTGCATCTTACAAGGGTACATGTTAAATTTGCTAAGTGTAGAATGTAAATGTCTTAACATAATAAATAAGAAAATGTCATGAAGGCTATGTGAACCAGTTTGATGGAATTATTTCAAACTGTATATAAAAATAGCACATTGTACCCCATGATTGCACTAATGTACACAGCTATGATTTAATTAAAAATATTTAAACTTAAGATATGAACCTATAAAATACTAGAAGAAAGTACAGGGAAAATATTTGAGGAAATCAATCTGGGAAATAATTTTATGAGGAGGACCCCAAGGGCAATTGAAGCAACACCAAAATACATTAGTGGGATCTGATCAAACTAAAAAGCTTCTGCACAGCCAAGGACACAGTACATAAAGCAAACAGACATCCTTCAGAATGAGAGAAGATATTTGTAGGTTATGTCTCCCACAAAAGTTTAACAACCAGAATCCACAGAGAAATTAAACTTATTAGCACAAAAAAAACAAGTGATCCCATCTCAGGGTGGGCAAGAGACTTGAAGAGAAACTTTTCTGAAGAAGTCAGGTGCACAGCCTACAGACACATGAAAAAATGCTCATAATCCTTAATCATCAGATAAATGCAAATCAAAACCACTTTAAGATATCATCTAACTCCAGGAAGATTAGCCCACATCCATTCATGAGATACTTTGCTAAGAAGAATATTTTCCAGCTCTATCCATGTAAACATGAAAGAGTTAAAGTCTCCATCTTTCTTTAAGGCTGCATAAAATTCCATGGTTTACAGATACCACAATTTATTGATCCATTCGTGGCTTGATGGTCACTTGGGCTTCTTCCACGTCTGAGCAATTATGAATTGGGCTGCAATAAACATTCTGGTACAAATATCTTTGCTATAATGTGATTTTTATTACTATTAAATCATAGCTGTGTACATTAGTGATTTTTGGTCTTCTGGATATAAGAAAAAGTATCCAATGTACTCAGCCCTACTATGAAACTAATTACAGCACAAGAATATGGGGAAAGGGACAAAGGACAGGAGGGAAGAGGGGAGGATAGTTGGAAGGAGGGTAAATGGTGGGACCACATCTATGGTGCATCTTAGAAGGGTACAGGTGAAGCTTACTAAATGCAGAATATAAATGTATGAACACAATAACTGAGAAAATGCCATGAAGGCTATGTTAACCAGTTCGATGAAAATATTTCAAATTGTGTATAAAACAAGCACATTGTACCCCATGATTGCATTAAGGTACACGGCTATGATTTAATTAAAAAAAAAAAAAAAGAGAGAGAGAGAGAGATTAGCCCACATCACAAAATCCCAAAACCAGAGATGTTGGCATGGATGTTGGGAAAAGGGAACACTTCTGCAATGCTGGTGGGAATGCAAACTAATATGTTCCTTTTGGAAAGATATTTGGAGATCACGTGGAAATCTAAAAATAGACCTGCATTGTATCCTTTAATTTATCTATTAGGTATATATCCAGAGGACCGACAATCACATAATAATGAAGATAATTGCACCAAAATGTTTATTGGAACCCAATTCATAATTGATAAGTCATGGAAGAAGCCCAAGTGCCCATTGATTCATGAATGGATTAAGAAATTGTGGTGTATATACAACATGGAATATTATACAGCCTTAAAAAAGAGGGGGACTTTGCCTCTTTCATATTTTCATTGATGGAGCGGAAACATTTTCTTCTTAGCAAAGTATCTAAAGAATAAAAGAAAAAGTATCCAATGTACTCAGCCCTACCATGAAATTAATTTATAAGCACCCACACATCCATATGAAAGCTATAACCCAACTATAGCCCAAGGTGAAGGGGAAAAAGAAGAGGGAAGGAAGGGGTAGGGGGAGGATGGGCGGAGGAAGGGTAATTGGAGGGACCATACCTACAGTGCATTTTATAAGAGTACATGTTAAATCTACTAAGAGTAGAATATAAATATCTTAACACAATAACTAAGATAATGTGGTGAAGGCTTTTTTAACCAGTTTGATGAAAACATTTCAAATTGTATATAAAACCAGCACATTGTACCCCAAAATTGCATTAATATACACAGCTATGATTTAATAAAAAAAAAAAAGAAGAAGAAAAAAAGAAAATATCCACTGGACACTTGATAAACATGGCATCCCAAACATTATGATGTTTATCAATACTCTCAATTAATTTGAGTTTCTTAAATTTTCCTCTAAAGAGGCACAGGCTAGCTGACTGTACACAAAAGCTCAGATCAGATATATCTTGCATTCCAAAATCCCATCTTACCTTAAATGACAAAAGTAGACTGAGGGTGAAGGGATGAACATCTATAATTCAGGCAAATGGAAATCAGAAAAAAATCAGGGGTTGCAATTTTATTTGCAGATACAAATAGGCTTTAAACCAACAAAGGTAAGGAAAGTTAAGGATGGACACTTCATATTTGGGAAAAGAAACACTCCATATGAAGATATTTCAATTATTAATATTCATGCACCCTACCAGAATGCCTCTCTATTTATAAAGGAAAACACTGACAGACACTGAAGAATTGGATATCATCCTGAACTATAACAGTGGAGATTTTAACTAACATTTGGCTATGTTGGATAGATCCTCCAAGAAGGAGGATCTTTCCAAGAAGAATGTAAACAAAGAAATAATAGATTTAAACTTGGTCCTATAACAAATGGACTAAACAGACAGCTACAGATAATTTCATTATAATAAAACCAAACACACATTCTTCTCATCATCCCATGCAACATCCTCCAAAATTGATCACATCTTAGGTCACAAATCTAACTTTAGCAAATTTAAGAATATAAATTATTCCTTGTATTTTCTCGGACCATCTGGAATAAAAGTTGAACTCAACAACAGCAGGAATCTTCATACTGGAACAAAGTCAAGGAAACTAAATAACCTTATGCTGAATGATAGCTGTGTCAAAGATGAGATTAAGAAGTAAATTACCAAATTTTTGGAACAAAATGACAATGAAGACATAAATTATCAAAACTGTTGGATTCTTCTAAAGCAGTCCTACAAAGGAAATTTATAGCATTGCAAGCCTTCCCCAAGAGACTGGAAAGAGAGGAAGTCAACAACTTAGTGGGTCATCTCAAGCAACTGGAAAAGGAAGAACATCCCTTCCCCAAATCAAGCAGAAGAAAATAAATAACCAAAATTAGAGCAGAATTCAATGATATTGAAAACAAAAGAATCACTCAGAAGATCAACGAACAAAAAGCTGGGTTTTTGAAAAGATTAACAAAATTGAGAAAACTTTGACTAACCAAACCAGAAACAGAAAAGTAAAATCCCTAATATCATCAATCAGTAATGATAAAAAAGAAATAACAAAAGGCACCTCAGAAAATGCAAAAAATCCTTAATGATTACTGCAGAATACTCTATTCTCAGAAATGGGAAAATCTGGGGGGAAATAGCAATGTCTGGAAGCACACCACCTTCCTAGACATAGCTGAAAGAATTGAAAGTGTTGAACAGACCTATATCAAGCAATGAAATACCATCAACTATATGAAATCTCCAGAAAAGTAAAGTCCAGAAAGAGGAGGCTTCACATCATAATTCTACCAAACCTTTAAAGAGGAACCAGTATCTATATTACATAACCATCTTCAAAACAGAAAAAGAAGGAATACTTCCCAATACATTTGAGGAAGCAAACATCACCTTGATCCCAAACCAGGAAAAGACCCAACAAAGAATTAAAGTTATAGACCAGTATCATTAATGACTATTGATGCAAAAATATTCAATAAGATCCTAGCAAAAACAATTCAACAACACATCAAAAAAATTATACACTATGACTAAGTTGGTTTTATCCCAGGGTCACAAGGCTGGTTCAACATGACTAACTCTATAAACGTAATATATCACATAAACAAAATAAAAAACAAAGACCATATGATTCTCTCCACTGATGCAAAAAAGCTTTTGATAACATCCAGGATCCTTTCATGATCAGAACACTTAAGGAAATAGGCTGAAAAGGGTCATATCTAAACTGATAGAGGCTCACTACAGTAAACCCACAGCCAATATCATATGGAATGGAAGAAAATTGAAAAAAAATCCACTCAGATCTGGAACTAGACAATGATGCTCATAGCCTCTACTGCTATTGAACAAAGTAACGGAAGTATTATCCATTGCAATCAAGCAAAAGAAGGAGATTAAGGGTATTCCAATTTGGTCAGAGGAGACAAACTCTCACTCTTCGCAGATGATATAATCTTCTACCTGGAAAAACCCAGGGACTCAACTGTAAAACTCTTATAAGTGATAAAAAAAAAAATACAGCAACATCTAGGAATACAAAATCAATACTTACAAATCTGTAGCTTTTACATATACCAACAATAGTCAAGCTGAACAAATAGTCAAGGACTATATTCTTTTTACAGTAGTACCAAAGAAGATGAAGTATTTGGGAATTTACCTCAAAAAGGACATGAAAGATCTCTATAAAGAGAACTATGAAACTCTGAGAAAAGTAAAAAGCTGAAGATGTTAACAAATGGAAAATCATACCCCATGCTTATGGCTGGGAACAATCTTCATTGTTAAAATGTCCATATTACCCAAAGCAATATACAAATTTAATGCAATCCCTAAAGCACCTCTATCATACTTTAAACAACTGGAAAAACTAGTACTTTGTTTATATGGAATCAGAAAAAAACATTGAATAGCCAAGACATTACTGCGAAATAAACACAGAACAATAGCAATCAACCTACCAGACTTCAGCCTATACTAGAAATCTATATTGATCAAAACAGCATGGTAAAAATGCCAAGGAAAATGTATGGAACGGAGTAGAGAACCAAGAGATTAACCCGGACACTTACCATCATTCAATCTTTGATAAGCATATCAAAAACATAAATTGGGGGAAAGATTCCCTATTCAACAAATGGTGCTAGGTGAACTGGATGGCAACTTGTAGAACACTGAAACTGGACCCTCATCTTTCACCATTAACAAAAATTGATTCTCATTGGATAAACAGTTTAAACATAAGACATAAAACTATAAAAAATATTTTAGAGGGGACAAGGGAAATACTTGTCCCCTGAAGAAATTGGCCTGGAAGAATGTGTTATGAGGAGGACCCCAGCCCCTAAACAATTGAAGCAAAACCAAAAATGTACTACAGGGATCTGATCAAACCCTGTAAAAAGAACAAAGTAAAGCCAGCACACGGTCCTCAGGATGGGAGAAGATTTTTCCAGGTTATGTTTCCAACCAAGGTTTGATAACTAGAATAAACAGAAAACCCAATTAATTCGCAAGGAAAGAACAAGTGATCTCATTTCATTTTGGGCAAGAGAATTGAACAGAAGCTTCTCTGAAGAAAATAGGTGCATGGCCTACAGACTCATGAAAAACTGCTCATCATCTTTAATCATCAGAGAAATACAAATCAAAACCACTTTGAGACATCATCCAACTCCAGGAAGAGTAGCCCACATCAGAAAGTCACAAAACTACAGATTTTGGTGTGGATGTGGAGAGAAGGGAACATTTCTGCACTGCTGGTGGGAATGCAGGCCAATATGTCCCTTTTAGAAAGAGGTTTGGCGAACACTCAGGAAACTAAAAGTAGACCTACTATTTGATCCTACTATGCCTCTGCTAGGAATAAGTCCAGATGACCAGTCATCATTTTACAAAACATATTTGCACCAGAATGTTTATTACAGCCCAATTCATGATTGCCCAGTCATGAAAGAAGCCCAAGTACCCATAGACGCCCTAAACAGAGTAACAAATTGTGGTATATGTATATCATGGAATATTATGCAGCCATCAAAAAGATGGAGACTTTGCCCCTTTTTGTTCACATAATGAGCTGGAACATATTTTTCTTAGTAACATATCTCAAGAATGGAAGAAAAACTGTCCAATGTACTCAGTACTATTGTGAAATGAATATATAATCCCCCACACTTTTATACAAATGATAAATCATAACTATAGCCCAGAATGAAAGAGGGAAGAGAGGGGGAGAGTAGGAGCAGGGGGAGGCCATGTGAATGGAAGGTAAATGGTGGGACATCACCTATGGTGCATATCACAAGGGTACATGTCAAATCTATTAAGAGTAGAGTATAAATGTCTTAACACAACAAATAATTCAGTAAGGTGAACCCTATGTTAACCAGTTTGATGTAAGCATTCCAAATTGTGTCTAAAATCAGCACATTGTACCCCATAAAAGCAGTAATGTAGTTACGATTCAATAAAAAATTTACGATATAAAAATAAGAACTTCAGAAAAAAAAATCTTAGTGTCCCTTCATTTTGACAATAACTTCTGACTTCCTTGCTTGTTTTCGTGTCTGTATTATCTTCACATTTCTCCTCACCTGTGTCAAATGCATGCCGAGTGTCTGTGTGCATTGTTAGCATTTTTACAGTACACTTTTTCTTTAATTTAAATAAACTTTAGAAGGTGAGTGAAGATTATACTTCAGGAACACAAAGTAGGCATGAGATGGAAAATATTTTTGTTACTGAGGCATTTTGTTGAGAAAATGCCTCAAACACTAAAGAGTGGAAAATCCAGGTGCATCTTTCCCCTCACAGTCTGGTATACTATGTTACATTAGATGGTGCTTTTTCTGAACTTTGCTCCATCCTTACACTAACTCTACTACAGGACAAGCAGGAATTTTGTATCATTCACAGATTTAACCAGAACTCTGTTTCAACTCATTTCTCAGGTGTTTTTATTTACTTCCCCATTCCTCTTTGCCTTGTTTGATGCCCAGTTGCTCATACTTTTGAACACAAGGAAGTTCTGAAAGTACAGATACATTTCATCAGTCCTCATTCATTCCTAATCAGGAGTCATGTTTCCATATGCAAACATGCTCTATTAACATGGTTATTTCCATTCTGTTTTTAAAAACTGATAACTGAAAACTGGAAAATTTTACATTATCACAAGATAAAATCAATAGCAATCAGAAAGAAAAGCCAATTCTCAAATGTGAATTCAAATGATATAGCAGAATATGACAGTGCTATTTTTCTGACACGGACTATCCGCTTAAGCCTATGTCTAAGATATTCTAATGTCCTCTTAGGACAGTGAGTAAAGGAACCTTGATACCATTTAATAATTTCATACAGCTATGTGAGTTACAACTTGCTGCTGTACACAATCACATCAATGTCCCTTTCTGCAAGGTCGGATTTCCTTCATAGGCACAGTCTAATGACCTCATTCCCACTCTCAGCACACAGGCCGAACCGAGTTAGAGGCCACAAGGTGGAAGAACCACTCTACCTGGCACAAATGACTGGCAGTATAAAACTACACTACAGTTTGGGACATTAGGAATGGTGACTCTTTGAACATGAGTCCAACTCAGTGGCCATCATGATGAAATTGCTTGTAATTTCTCTTGCATAGAAATATGATTCTGTACTTGGCATGACCTTATCATGTAAGGTTATAAAACTAAAGAAGCAGGAAAACACCAGAAATTCTCTGCCTCGAATCCAAGGACAAAGATTAGCTATAAGTCACTCTTCACTTTAGGAAGGTTTAAGCTTTATAACTAGTTAAAAAACTTCCTCAACTTAATATTAGCTTACAACATATGAATTATAAAATGCTATTCCATAGGAAATGTCCCTGGGACTATGCCACATTATTCATGTAAAAAAGCAGTATTAAACCAGGAACATAAGTGTCAATTTGTTTATACCTGTGGCTGGTCATTTTCAACTCCTTCAGGCTCTTCTTCCTCTTCTTCTGACGTAACAAAGTTGTATACTGTAAATTTCATAAATTTATTTAAATGAGCTGATTAGAATGATGTGATAAAAGGTATCAGCTTTATAAAAGTGGATAGAAAGTTACATTTATGTTGATTTTATAAATTGAGAGTTTAGATGAAGTTAAGTCTTTAGCAGACTATATACTTGTTTTAAAAATACTCCTAAATAATCTAATAATGAGTTGCTTGGAATGATGGTAAAAGCTATTACCTTTATAAAAATGGATAGAAAGCTAAATTTCTTTTTATTTTATAAATTAAATTTCTACATGAAGTCTTTGGCAGACTATATACTTCCTTAAAAAGTACTCCTAGTTAATCTAATAATGAGTTTCTTAGAATGATGTGGTAAAAGCTATCTGCTTTATAAAAATGGATAGAAAGCTAAATTTCTTTTTATTTTATAGATTGTTTAGATGAAGTTAAGTCTTTAGCAGACTATATACTGCTTTAAAAAATATTCCTAATTATCTAACACTTAAAAAACCACTCAGAAAACTACTAGGCATCAGTGTGTAGAAGGCTCACAAAGATCACAGATTCACGCAGAAATTCATCCACCCAACATACATGACATAGCCATCATAAACAAAGAAAAATTTTTCAATCCAGAAAAACATATCAAGTATCCCTGTGTACGCCTGTCTCCTTCTTAATAAAACCTGGGAAGCATTGCATATGTTATTCTGTAAGTTGCTGTTACTTTTCATACCATAATCAGTGTATGCCCTGTGACTTACGTGTGAAATGCTTTCCCTCTAATAGGCTGACAATCTTCATTCAATTTTTAATTTTCTTTTCTCTTCTTTTATTCTTCTTTTTCAATCTTCTCTCTTCTTTCATTCTTTCCTTCTTTATTTTTGGACACAGATTGCTATGTGAAGACTCTGTTAATTACAGCTCTTTCCCTGGTCAAACAGGAATCTACTCTCTCACTGAATCTACTCTCATCCTCAGCACTTATGGATTTCTCTTTTGCACCTTCCCCACCTGAACTGTAAGTTATTTATTTCTATTCCCCAGATCCAAAGGCTGTAGGATACAATATTCCACAGCATTGTTGGGCACATAGTTTTTATCTATTGTACTTGATAATTATACTGTGATTAAAGGAAAATGAATAAGATGCATCAAGATTGGCTTTTCTAGAGGTCATGTCTGAACTGACAAGTACAGGGTGAGATGAGCAAGGTGAAAAGATGGAGAGGCCAGGAGAAAGGGAGAGCAGGACAGGAAGCAGCAGGAGGAAAGAGAAGCCTGAAAGAGGATGTGCATTTGTCCAAAAAAGAGGAATTGGCTCAGAGGGCACTCCCAGAGGTATTTCAGTAATGCTAGTGAAAAGTCAGGCACACAGGGTATGGGCTAAAATGGAGAGTTGAGAAAAAGTCAGACTGTGAAAGCCCCATGTGAGACCTAAGGTACTACAATATTACCAATTCAAGGACCGCTTAATCATCCTAACGGCCCTGGAGAGGGACCACAGTGAATACTGTAGGGAAGATAAATTCCAGGGACACATGAATAAACAGAAGATGACTTACAGGCCATATTGCAAAATAAATGCACTTCTGAAATATATGAATGGTTCCAGAAATGATTCACAAAGTGTCAGCCCCAAGTGTAATGTAGATTTTTATGGAATAAATAAAAGAATCTAGGTTTTGCATTATAATTTTTTCCATTTTAATGCTTAGTATAGTAAGTTTTAATATTTACAACCTACTGTATACAAAAGATCCTATGGATCCCCAATCACATTTACATTTTTAATCTGCATTCAGTGTTCAGTTCAGTGTGGTACACATATGTTGGAATGGCACAGAGAGCTTAAACAAGGATACTAGTGTCATTCTCAGCAGATCCAAAAAAATGTAATATTGAGCAAATGAAGAAGTTTCTGAATGTTATATACAATGTATACCATTTGTGTGCAATTTTATGACCCAGAAACTAATTCTCAGCAATATTTATCACCAGACTCATACATTGTCAAAACTTTGAAAGTCCTTGGAAATAATGTACAGACAATTCCAGGTGTTCATTATTTCTGTGTAATATTCCGTAAATAGTACGGAAGGACTATTTTGTACTATTAACCTTTCAGGATCACGGTTTTAAGACTGTGTCTACCAAATATTCATAATGGAAAGTAACTAAGAAAATGCCAGGAAAGCTATGTTAACTAGTGTGACGAAAATGTGTCAAACGGTCTATGAACCAAGTGTATGGTGCCCCATGATCATACTAATGTACACAGATATGATTTAACAAAAAAAATAAAAAAAAGAAAATTCATTTAAAAAAGTTTCCCACTTTGTTTGTAGACTCGCAACTTTCTCTTACAATTCTGCCAGACTTGCTTTATATATTTCACCAAAATAAATATGTACTACCAAAAAAAAGTCTCTCAATAAATGAAAAATTAAAAACTAAAAAAAAAATTCATAAAGGAGTGATTAATTATTTTACTAATAAGGATACCCTCTCACACAAATATACTCTACTAATTGGATCATCTGACTTCCTTTGATATCATCAGTGTAAAATCAGTAAGATGGAATAATTAAAGTTAAACATGACTGAGATGTTAACATGAAGTGCTCCTCTACGTAAAGATTTGAATTCCAAGAAGCACTTGGAAAGTTGTGGAGTCACCAAATTCACCTCTGTCATTTCCCTAACAAGGACAGGGATGCCAAATCAGAGAACAATGGGAGGCAGAATGACAACAACAACAACAAAAGAAAATTACCTGTTGCAGCTGGTTTAACTTTAATCCTTTGTACTCCTTTTTTTGGAGTAGGAGGTTTTATGTCAGCATCGCGCCCAGTGAGCTTTGAAACAAATTGTATCATAAGTAAACCACAATTTCACACAATGTACAGAAAATAATTCCCTCACATGAAGGGAATTAGGAAACAACTACTTTATAGAAAAAAAAACAAAAACAATAATAACATTTGCAAAAAAAGCCAGCCATCTTTGTTCAAAGTAACCTGATCTGATTAACTAGTATCAATGCAACATATATCTCAGATGCCTGATCCTTCTGGAGAAGAGAAATGCCTCCCTGTGTTCTGCCCCAATCCAGCACTTCCTCCTCCTTCCAGTAATCTCTGGAGCTGCAGTAATCCAATCTTCTCTGTGTGTGCAAATTTCCTGAATGAATATTGTTACCTGATACTGAGGTTGTGTCTTAACATGCACTGGAAAACAAAGAGAACATAGAAATCAGTGTAAATGACAGTGTAAATGTAAATATGACAAAGCCAAACATACAGTGGAGGAGAGTTCCTATTGAGCTGAACCCCCAAGCTGGGCTTAGAAAATAAATACTTTAGGTTTCGGGCTGCTTTTTCTCTCTTTTATTGGTGGATTGATTGATTTATGGGCAGACAGGAGCATAACAGACAAAAACTGAAGACAACAGGAATACAAGTTTAATATAATATACAGTTAAAACTTCAAAAGTGAGATTATGTTTCAAATGAAAATCACTCATATAGAAAAGTGCACATACAGAAGAGTGAAGAGTGGTCTTTATTTGAAGGAGCAAATCATGACCCAGAGAGCATAAAAGGCAAGGCCGATGGCAGAAGCTTACAGCATGCCTTTACTACAACCCAAAACATCATTTGTACAATAGGCTGCAATTAACTGCCAAGTTCTTCAGTTTGTGGACGTCATTTAGGAAGAAACACAGCTATGATGACAGTTCAGATGAGGGCATAGTCCATTTCTCATTAGAGAAAGGGTTCAATCGATCTGCATGGCTAGACCCTTGTAGAATAGCAGTTTTAAAAATTTGATCTTCTCCATACCCACAAGAGACGCAAGTATACCAATATTTCTTAGGTCCTCTTACTTTTGTGCTGTTAATTTTCTTTCTCAATTCATATAAGAGGTATGTGAGAAATTACATATACTGAGCTATCTATGGTGAACTATTTATCAAAAAGGAAACACTGAATGGCCATATAATTATTAGATCTTGGGTGACTCCTGTGACTCAAAGGAGTAGGGCACTGGCCCCATATGCCAGAGGTGGCAGATTCAAACCAAGCCCTGGCCCTACAAACCACAAAAAAAAAAAAAAAAAAAAAAAAAAAAAGTTAAAATGTTTTTAAAAAAGAATTACTAGATGTTAATGAATTTTTATATTCAAAAATCACTAGAATATTCATTGAACATGACATTAAATTTCATAAGAGGCAAAAATAAGCTTTTAGGCTTTTTTTAAATTTTCAGAATATTTGGGGATACATATTTTGCTTGCATACTTTACTTTTATACAGATTGAATCAAATGCTAAGTGTACTGTTTCTAAAATTAGTGTTCTTGAAGATCTCACATTAAGGGAATTAGGAAACAACTACTTTATAGAAAAAAAAAATAACATTTGCAAAAAAAGCCAGCCATCTTTGTTCAAAGTAACCTGATCTGATTAACTAGTATCAATGCAACATATATCTCAGATGCCTGATCCTTCTGGAGAAAAGAAATGCCTCCCTGTGTTCTGCCCCAATCCAGCACTTCCTCCTCCTTCCAGTAATCTCTGGAGCTGCAGTAATCCAATCTTCTCTGTGTGTGCAAATTTCCTGAAGCCACCTGAACTGAGTTCTGTCATGTTTGCTCATCACTAACTGAGAAATTACCTCGCTAAACTTCTTCCCTCTATGCCCACTCACAAGCCCTCTTCCTTTGCCAAAAAAAAAAAAATCTTGCAATCTGCCATCTGCATTCTTTTGATAGATTATTTCCACCACCTCTTTCCTCTTTATTTAGCAAAACATCATATATCTAGTGTTTCAATTTCTCTATCATTCAGTGTTATCCTCCAGCTAGAAAAATGCTCAGAAATAAGAACAAAATAATGCTTTCCCTTGATTCTAGGTTGGAAGTGCTCTTCAATGGCGCCTCCTACACATTTCTCTACAGAGAACTCTATGCCCTAGTTATTCAGGGCGTTCTGAGGACCAACAGTACTGGAAACAAATGAGAATGCATTACGACTGTAGAATCACAAACCTGCTCAATCACGATGTGCATCTTTAACATGGTCCCCATTGATTTCTTAATGTTTGAGAATATCTGGTCTTTAAAGAGTATTAGTCCACATTTCTTTACCTAAAAATAGCCCTTGGAATACAGCCACCAGTTTCTCCCAGTCACATATTCCACACTGAAATGGCATTTAAAATCACCATATTTCTGATGGAATGTTACTGGGCTACAGCTTTCCTGACCTCTCCACGAATAACCCCATTGTCTTCTATCCACTTCCATAAAATTGAACCATATGCTATGAAGAAACATCACTTTATATGACATGAAATTGCTTACACGTAACAGCTCCACACTCCATCAAACAGCTCTGCATGAACAGGGGCCTCAGCCCTTAATGGCTTCCAAACAGTGAGAAACACAGGGAGAACAAGGATTTTGGTGCTACTTGTCTCACTCATTTTGGCACTGGAAGATCTTCATCTTTACTACATTCTTCCCACCTAACACTTTAATCTACCTTTTACTTAAGAAGTATTTTATTGTACCACCCTGACATTACATCCATCTGCTCCTTTTCTCTCCATGTACTCTCTGTACTGTCTGCTTTCCCAGTTCTTCATCCCCTTTTGTAAAGCTGTCCTCTTCCTGATTTCTTGTCTTTGCTCAGCTCTCGCACTATACTGAGATGGGACTAAAGATTCAGTTCCTTAAGTGATACTCTCGATTTCATCATCTGTTGCTGACACCGGAGAAGACATACAATTTATCACTGTTTTGCTTCATCTTTTCTTTTTTCTACCATACATATCTAAAAGCCAAGATGGTTTTTGGTGCTCACGTTCTTCAATAAACATTATTTCACATGACATTTCCCGTAAGTTGTAGTGCTTACCCTTTACTTGTTTGGGTACTGTCTTGTATCCATTTGAATTGCCAGTCCAAGAAGAACCACTAAGATCCTCCTTGGTAAGATTCTCTGATAAATTCTGTTAAAATTAACATCAACATTGAGTTTAAAGTACTTTATAATTAAAATCAGTGGTATCAACATTTCCTAATCATTTTTGTCAAAAATATTTGAATTATCTACTCTAAGATCAAAGTTTTTTAACCTTTAAAGAAAGAAGAATGTCTTGAAAACCAAAGCATTGCAGCTATACATATGCTCTTGAGATGAACCTTACCTTCCACTTGTGTATGGCTATTGATTCTGTAAATTGAGCATAGGCAGCCAAAGGAAACATATTCAAAGACAAAACATTAACTCATGTTATATAGCAACAAGGAACTTACTTCACCTTCCATAACATTACTTTGCATTCTCCTCCAAACACAGATCAACATTGTGAAAAATATAATACATGGGATATCATACTTCTGGCATTACATCCTTAAAATATTTCTCACTCTAGAAATATGTCAGTGGTAACACTAGATACTGGCATAATGGGCAACTTGGGAGTACATCATGTCGAGTATGAGCTCAAAAATGTCAATGCTGCTTCATTTAGCTAAACAAGGCCTTGAAGACATCAAAATGTTTTGTGATAAAATATTTACTGATAGGAAAAATTGTTGAAGAAAAAGATATCCTCTGATAAGAACAACTTGCCTTATGTTTATGTTTAAGTAAAAGCAAGTAAACAGGACATACACTGTGCAACTCCTTCCCAATTAGGAAACAACTTCAAGAAAGTATGGAAAGCCTTAATAAGAGTGAAGGATGGAGGTGGAGCATGATGGCAGATGGGACGGACATGTAGCCGACCTCTCCCAAGTCATCAGGTGAGAGGAAGAGTGGTCTGGACCTTTCCCACAAGTGGATTATTGGTGTGGACGGACAGCTGGAGACACTCAGCGAATTGGCAGACTGCTGTATATGAGGGGTAATTTAAAACCACAGACTGTTGTAGAGATTTTTCCCTGCTTGGCCATGCTGGCTGGCAGGCTGCTCCCTTACGGGGGACAGCAGCTTCCAATTACTGGCAAAACACAGCTTACGAAAATGTACTCCTGAGGATGGCACCCGAAAGGAGAGCCACTCAAAACCACAGAGAGCTCGGCAACCCAATGGAAAATTGAAGGGAAGGGATACCGCCTGGGAAACAGACATTTTGAACTATCCAAAATGTCAGACGCCTTCCCCCAGAACAACAGGAGTGATTAAATAGACCAGAGCATCCCTGGTGGGGAATGTTGGAGGGGGCTGGCAGTTCAGGCTGCATGGCAAACTGGCAGGTGGCTGGACTGAAAAGTTCCAATTCAAAAGGGAGACTCTGAACCACAAAACTGAGAATAAGGTCCCCGAGCGCTCCAGCCACGGGACCTGTCAGCAGCCACGGGAGCCACCAGCAGCCAACACCCTTCCCCACAGCCGACTGCAGTCGCCAGTTTGTAGAAGAACATCGGAGCAGAGTGGAAAGATTTGTGAAGCATGGACTGCTGCAACGAGTTGGGAGGTCGGACAGGAGTGCCATCTGGAACAGAGCAGCTGAGGTTGCGCAATTCTTAGGTGACAAACTTTGACCAAAACTCCAAAATGGCGATCAGCCAGGTAGGGTGCTTAGGTGGTAACAGTATAAACTGTGAATCAGGTATAAGCCTGGAAACCACTCACAGCGCCTCCTGGTGTCCAGAAAATATACTGCATTATAAATATATTCCTCTGAAAATTGATCCCTACATCATACATACAGATGTATATTTCTACATATGTACAAGAATAATATTTTTTGTGATTGGTGCCTTTTTTTCTTTTTCTCTTTTTTTTTGTTCTGTTTTTTTCCTCACCATTTTCTTGGTGAGGAAACTATTATTATTTTTTATGATTTTTATAGACATATTTTTATTTACTTTTTTTCTAATTTTAATTTCTCCTTTCTTATTTCTTTAACTTTTTTATGAACACGACTTTTTTCCTTTTTTTTCAATTATTTTACATTTATCACTATTTTTATTGTAGTTGTTTTTTGTTGCTGTTGTCGTGGGTGTTGTCTGTATGTCTATCTCTGTCTGTGCATCTACGGGCTCGTGTGTCTGGTAGCCTTTGTATATGTTTATGTGATCATTTGGTCTCAATGAGTTTCGTGTTACGACCTGCAATTCTGAGCTCCCAGCACTTCCCTCCACTCTCACTCTGAGGTCTGGAGGCCTGTCCCCCAGGAGTCCAGAGTCTTGTGTGATTTCTCGAGGGGTATGGACAGGACCTGGACTGCAGCTGGTCAGAGCTGATTCTGTGGCATGGGAGTGAGGAGACGATGGTCAGCTGAGAGGGAATCACGCCACAGCGGCAGTGCCCCGAGGCACAGAGCAGCAGTCATCTTTAGCAACAAAAAGGCAAACCCTCAGATTTCCCAAAGCAACTCCCCCTGTCTCCCTGGGCAACCAAAGGAGGCCAGGCATCTTCTCAGATGGCAACCACCACGGAACAGATTTGGGACTGAAACACAGGCCCCATGAGTAAAGGGTTTGCCTGAGGCGGTACTGGCCTGGGTGGAACACGAGGACTAGAAAAAGCACGCGCAGAACAAGGAAACTCCCAGAGTGGGCTGACCAAGAGGACCACTCTACTGAGCATAAGACGCACCCGGCCCTCAGGGGATCATCAGCCTATAGACAAAGGAGGACAGGAGGCTAGAGCTGACAGCTGAACATGCTGCAAATAAAAACCTGCAGGAGTAAAGACAGGGCCTGAGGCACAGGTTCTGGGAATTCAAATCAGCCCCTCCTCTGCAGAGGAATTTAGCTGGGACAGAAACAAACTCCAACAAGGTTGTTCTGTTAGGCCAGTAACATTAATCTAGGGCGCAGCTGGAACAAAGTGAACACCCCCCAGCCTCCATCAACCACCTGAGTTTGACAGGTCTCACTACCCCCT
The DNA here is from genome assembly GCF_027406575.1 of Nycticebus coucang. NCBI lineage: Eukaryota > Metazoa > Chordata > Mammalia > Primates > Lorisidae > Nycticebus > Nycticebus coucang. The sequence goes on from NW_026515585.1 coordinate 944,185, forward strand.
AATGGATAGAGGCAGCGAGCAGTAGCCTGGCTGAGCAGACACAGACTTCCTTGTGATGTAGGTAGGTGCAAACCTCTGGAGTATCTGCTCACTGGAGACAACTGACTGGGTCACAGCCCTGCGGGGCTAGCAGTGACTGGGTGTGACAGAACTTCAAGATGGGGAAGAAGGTATCAAACTTCCCAGACTAATCTGTTTGCTGGGTGGGTCCTCCAGAATTCACGGAGCACCAGAGCAAGTCATATTTGAGTTGTCACCAGACCCCTGCATTCCAGTTGCCAGAGACCTTTTAAACTCTCCCACCTGAGGCAGGTGCTAACTGACACAATTGATTTGGACCTTTTGAACTGAGCCAGTTGCCTGAGGACTATTCAAATGGTGCCCTGGGTGTGTGGTTGTAAGAAAGTTTGATTTTCTTTTCCAATTCTTGCCTGTGGGGGGCGGGGTGACTTAATTGCTGGTAATACTCCACAGCTGATACTTCAACCCAGAGTAACTGTTTCACTAGGGGTGAACAGAGACCAGCTGAAAACAAGACAGAACCACTTAGCCCCACCACATCAAATAGATCCCCAACAACTCAGGCTGTAGCACTGCACGGGTCCTCGACAAGGCTCCAGAGGAAAAATCAAATGGTGTAAAGTAATCATGGGGCACAATTGGCGGAAAAATTCTGGTAACATGAATAACCAGAATAGATCAACAACTCCCAAAGGACAGATATGGCAGATGTAGCTGAAGATCCCATTGATAAACAGCTGGCTGAGATGTCAGAAATCAAATTCAGAATTTGGATTGCAAACAAGATTAATTGAATGGAGGAAAATCTGGAATTAGAAATCCGAAGAGCAATTCAAAAGTCAGAATTAGAAATTTGAGGAGAAATTAAAACATTGTCTCAAGAATTTAATGAATTTAAAGACAAAACCACCAAAGATTTCGATGCACTGAAGCAAGCATTTGCAGCCCTCAAAGATCTGAAAAATACAGTAGAATCCCTCAGTAACAGAGTGGAGCAGGCAGAAGAAAGGATTTCTGACATTGAAGACAAGGTGTTTGAACACTCCCAAACTCTCAAAGAAGATGAGAAATGAGAGCAAAAATGTATCATTCTCTCAGAGAGCTCTGGGATAATTTGAGGAAGGCTAAAATCCGCCTCATTGGAATCACTGAAAGTGATGAAGAGGTCTTGCAAGGCACAGAGGCCCTTCTTCATGAAATTATGAAAGAGAATTTTCAAGATATGTCAAGATATTCTGAAATCCAGACAGCAGACAGTTTCAGAACCCCAGCACAACTCAATCCAAACAAGATATCCCCCAGGCATGTCATAATTAACTTCACTAGTATCAATATGAAGGCGAAAATAATGAAAGCAGCTAGATGCAAGAAATCTATTACCTACAAAGGGAAGAATATTAGAATGACGGAGGATTTCTCTGCTGAAACTTTTAAAGCCAGAAGAGGGTTGTCCTTGACCTTTAATTTCCTAAAGCAAAATAATTTTCAACCCCGGATCCTGTATCCATATAAACTGAGTTTCATTTATGATGGAGAAATTAAATCCTTTATGGCATTCATATGTTGAAGAAATTTGCCATGACCAAACCAGTACTCCAGGATATTCTCAGAACTATCCTCCATAGTGACACCCCAATCCTCTACCAATAAAAGAACTCACTCAGAAACTTTGATCAAACTCCAACTTCCACAGTGGAGAAAGGACTAAAATTGTCCACTGGACTTTCAAAAAACTTGATACCCAAAATTTTACCAGACATATCAATATTCTCCATTAATGTGAACGACTTAAAGTGTCCTCTAAAGATGCACAGTATAGCTGACTGTATACAAAAAGTCAGGTCAGATATTTGCTGCATATAAGTGTAACATCTTACCTTAAAAGATAAATATAGAGTCAGGGTGAAAGGATGGTCATGTATATTTCAGGCAAATGGTAATGAGAAAAAAGCAGGTGTTGCAATTCTATTTGCTGACACAATAGGCTTTAAATCAACAAAAGTAAAGAAAGACAAAAATGGTCACTACATATTTGTTAAGGGTAATCCTCAATATGATGAGATTCCAATTATGAATATTTATGCACACAACCAGAATGCTCCTCAATTTATAAGAGAAACTCTAAAAGACATGAGCAACTTGATTTCCTCCAGCTCCATAATAGTCGGAGATTTCAACACTCCTTTGGCAGTGCTGGATAGATCCACCATTAAGAAGCTGAGCAGACTTCTAACTCTCTTTGGAAGTGCTCTAAACTTTCTCTTTGTTCTTCCTAAATAAAATCTCTCTTTGCTGCCCTGAGACTTGACTCAGCCAAGTAATTGAACCAGGTCAGCTGGGTTTGGGGAACTGGGACCTCCAATTCTCAACGGTTGAGAGACAGAGTCTCATTCTGTTATCCAGCCTGGAGTGCACACAATGAGTGTTCACAGCTCATTGCAACCTTGAACTCCTGGGTTCAAGCATTCCTTCCACCTCAGCCTCCCAAGCAGCTGAGACCACAGTCCACAGGCACTAGAACTTAAAGAGCAAGAGGAAGTGAAAGGAAAATTAGGGCAAGGAAACAGATAAAAGAAATCACCCATGAGGAAGAATCAGCAGAAAACTCCAGGCAACATGAAGAACCAGTCCAGAACAACCCCGCCAAGGGACCATGAGGTAGCTACCGCAGAGGATTCCACCTATACAGAAATGTTAGGAATGACAGAAAGGGAATTTAGAATACACATGTTGAAAACAATGAAAGAAATGATGGAAACAATGAAGGAAACTGCTAACAAAGTGGAAAATAACCAAAAGGAAATCCAAAAACAGAATCAAATAAGAGATGAATGATATGAAGAATATAAAAAGGATATAGCAGAGCTGAAGGAAATGAAACAGTCAATCAGGGAACTTAAAGATGCAATGGAAAGTATCAGCAACAGGTTAGACCATGCAGAAGAAAGAATTTCAGAGGTAGAAGACAAAGTTTTTGAGATAACTCAGATAGTAAAAGAGGCAGAAAAGAAGAGAGAGAAAGCAGAACGTTCACTGTCAGAATTATGGGACTTTATGAAGCGTTCCAACATACGAGTTATAGGAATTCCAGAGGGGAAGAAGAATGTCCCAGAGGAATGGAAGCCATACTAGAGAATATTATAAAAGAAAATTTCCCAAATATCACCAAAGATTCTGACACACTGCTTTCGGAGGGATCTCGGACCCCAGGTCGCCTCAACTCTAACCGAGCTTCTCCAAGACACATTGTGATGAACCTGTCCAAAGAAAACAAAAGAAAAGATTCTGCAAGCTGCCAGGAGTAAGCGCCAGTTGACCTACAGGGGCAAATCCATCAGAGTGACTGCAGACTTCTCTAATGACACTTTCCAAGCAAGAAGACAATGGTCATCTACCTTTAATCTACTTAAACAGAACAATTTCCAGCCCAGAATTCTGTACCCTGCTAAGCTAAGCTTCAAAATTGACGGAGAAATCAAATCATTTACGGATATACAAACATTGAGGAAATTCGCCACAACAAGACCAGCTCTACAGGAAATACTTCAACCTGTTCTGCACACGGACCACCACAATGGATCAGCAGCAAAGTAAGAACTCAGAAATTAAAGGACAGAACCAAACCTCCACACTGATGCAAAAGACAAAACTAAGCAATGGACACTCACAAAATAAGACGAATAGAATACTACCACACTTATCAATTATCTCAATAAATGTCAATGGCTTGAATTCCCCACTGAAGAGACATAGATTGGTTGACTGGATTAAAAAACACAAGCCATCCATTTGCTGTCTGCAAGAAACACACCTGGCTTCAAAAGACAAATTAAAGCTCTGAGTCAAGGGTTGGAAGACAATTTTTCAGGCAAATGGAATTCAGAAGAAAAGAGGAGTTGCAATCTTATTTTCAGATACATGTGGATTTAAAGCAACTAAAGTCAAAAAAGACAAAGATGGTCACTTTATATTGGTCAAGGGAAAAATACAACATGAAGACATTTCAATTCTAAATATCTATGCACCCAATTTAAATGCTCCCAGATTCTTGAAACAGACCTTACTCAGTCTGAGCAATATGATATCTGATAATACCATAATAACAGGGGACCTTAACACTCCTCTTACAGAGCTGGACAGATCCTCTAAACAGAAATTAAACAAGGATATAAGAGACTTAAATGAGACCCTAGAAAAACTGTGCTTAATAGACGCATATATAACACTCCATCCCAAAGATAAAGAATATACATTCTTCTCATCACCCCATGGAACATTCTCCAAAATTGACCATATCCTGGGACACAAAACAATTATCAACAGAATCAAAAGAATTGAAATTTTACCTTGTATCTTCTCAGACCATAAGGCACTAAAGGTGGAACTCAACTCTAACAAAAATGCTCGACCCCACCCAAAGGCATGGAAATTAAACAATCTTCTGTTGAATAACAGATGGGTGTAGGAAGAAATAAAACAGGAAATCATTAACTTCCTTGAGCATAACAACAATGAAGACACAAGCTACCAAAACCTGTGGGATACTGCAAAAGAAGTTTTGAGAGGAAAATTCATCGCTTTAGATGCCTACATTCAAAAAACAGAAAGAGAGCACATCAACAATCTCACAAGAGATCTTATGGAATTGGAAAAAGAAGAACAATCTAAGCCTAAACTCAGTAGAAGAAAAGAAATATCCAAAATCAAATCAGAGATCAATGAAATTGAAAACAAAAGAATCATTCAGAAAATTAATGAAACAAGGAGTTGGTTTTTTGAAAAAATAAATAAAATAGATAAACCATTAGTCAGACTAACTAGAAATAGAAAAGTAAAATCTTTAATAACCTCAATCAGAAACGATAAAGGGGAAATAACAACTGATCCCACAGAGATACAACAGATCATCTCTGAATACTACCAGAAACTCTATGCCCAGAAATTTGACAATGTCAAGGAAATGGATCAATATTTGGAATCACACCCTCTCCCTAGACTTAGCCAGGAAGAAATAGACCTCCTGAACAGACCAATTTCAAGCACTGAGATCAAAGAAACAATAAAAAAGCTTCCAACTAAAAAATGCCCTGGTCCAGATGGCTTCACTCCAGAATTCTATCAAACCTTCAAGGAAGAGCTTATTCCTGTACTGCAGTAATTATTCCAAAAACTGAGGAAGATGGAATCTTCCCCAACACATTCTATGAAGAAAACATCACCCTGATACCAAAACCAGGAAAAGACCCAAACAAAAAGGAGAATTTCAGACCAATCTCACTCATGAACATAGACGCAAAAATTCTCAACAAAATCCTAGCCAATAGATTACAGCTTATCATCAAAAAAGTCATTCATCATGATCAAGTAGGCTTCATCCCAGGTATTCAAGGCTGGTTTAACATACGCAAGTCTATAAACGTTATCCACCATATTAACAGAGGCAAAAATAAAGATCACATGATCCTCTCAATAGATGCAGAAAAAGCATTTGATAAAATCCAGCATCCTTTTCTAATTAGAACACTGAAGAGTATAGGCATAGGTGGCACATTTTTAAAACTGATTGAAGCTATCTATGACAAACCCACAGCCAATATTTTACTGAATGGAGTAAAACTCAAAGCTTTTCCTCTTAGAACTGGAACCAGACAAGGTTGTCCTCTGTCACCTTTACTATTCAACGTAGTGCTGGAAGTTCTAGCCAATACAATTAGGCAAGACAAGGAAATAAAGGGAATCCAAATGGGAGCAGAGGAGGTCAAACTCTCCCTCTTTGCTGACGACATGATCTTATACTTAGAGAACCCCAAAGACTCAACCACAAGACTCCTAGAAGTCATCAAAAAATACAGTAATGTTTCAGGATATAAAATCAATGTCCACAAGTCAGTAGCCTTTGTGTACACCAATAACAGTCAAGATGAGAAGCTAATTAAGGACACAACTCCCTTCACCATAGTCTCAAAGAAAATGAAATACCTAGGAATATACCTAACGAAGGAGGTGAAGGACCTCTATAAAGAAAACTATGAAATCCTCAGAAAGGAAATAGCAGAGGATATTAACAAATGGAAGAACATACCATGCTCATGGATGGGAAGAATCACCATTTTTAAAATGTCTATACTTCCCAAAGCAATCTACCTATTCAATGCCATTCCTATCAAAATACCAACATCGTACTTTCAAGATTTGGAAAAAATGATTCTGCATTTTGTATGGAACCGGAAATAACCCCGTATAGCTAAGGCAGTTCTCTGTAACAAAAATAAAGCTGGGGGCATCAGCATACCAGATTTCCGTCTGTACTACAAAGCCATAGTGCTCAAGACAGCATGGTACTGGCACAAAAACAGAGACATAGACACTTGGAATAGAATTGAAAACCAAGAAACGAAACTAGCATTTTGCAACCACCTAATCTTTGATAAATCAAACAAGAACATACCTTGGGGGAAAGACTCCCTATTCAATAAACGGTGTTGGGAGAACTGGATGTCTACATGTAAAAGACTGAAACTGGACCCACACCTTTCCCCACTCACAAAAATTGATTCAAGATGGATAAGGGACATAAACTTTAGGCATGAAACAATAAAAATCCTCCAAGAAAGCATAGGCAAAACACTGGAAGATATTGGACTGGGGAAAGACTTCATGAAGAATACTGCCATGGCAATTGCAACAACAACAAAAATAAACAAATGGGACTTCATTAAACTGAAAAGCTTCTGTACAGCTAAGGAGACAATAACCAAAGCAAAGAGACAACCTACACAATGGGAAAGGATATTTGCATATTTTCAATCAGACAAAAGCTTGATAACTAGGATCTATAGAGAACTCAACTTAATCCACATGAAAAAAGCCAACAATCCCTTATATCAATGGGCAAGAGACATGAATAGAACTTTCTCTAAAGACGACAGATGAATGGCTAACAAACACATGAAAAAATGTTCATCATCTCTATATATTAGAGAAATGCAAATCAAAACAACCCTGAGATATCATCTAACCCCAGTGAGAATGGCCCACATCACAAAATCTCAAAACTGCAGATGCTGGCGTGGATGTGGAGAGAAGGGAACACTTTTACACTGCTGGTGGGACTGCAAACTAGTACAACCTTTCTGGAAGGAAGTATGGAGAAACCTCAAAGCACTCAAGCTAGACCTCCCATTTGATCCTGCAATCCCATTACTGGGCATCTACCCAGAAGGAAAGAAATCCTTTTATCATAAGGACACTTGTACTAGACTGTTTATTGCAGCTCAATTTACAATCGCCAAAATGTGGAAACAGCCTAAATGCCCACCAACCCAGGAATGGATTAACAAGCTGTGGTATATGTATACCATGGAATCCTATTCAGCCATTAAAAAAATGGAGACTTTACATCCTTCGTATTAACCTGGATGGACGTGGAAGACATTATTCTTAGTAAAGCATCACAAGAATGGAGAAGCATGAATCCTATGTACTCAATTTTGATATGAGGAGAATTAATGATAATTATGGTTATGGGGGGAATAGATAAGGAGAAGGAGGGAGGGGGGTGGGGCCCTGGTGTGTGTCACACTTTATGCGGGCAAGACATGATTGCAAGTGGGACTTTACCTAACAATTGCAATCAATGTAACCTGGCTTATTGTACCCTCAATGAATCCCCAACAATAAAAAAAAAAAAAGAAGCTGAGCAAACAAATTTTAGATTTAAACCCAGCCATCCAACATTTGGATTTAGCAGACATCTAGAGAACATTTCATCCCAACAAAACAGAATACATATACTTTTCATTAGCCAATGGAACATACTCCAAAATCGATCACAGCTTAGGTCACAAGTCTAACCTAAGTAAATTTAAAGGAATATAACTTATTCCTTGCCTCATATCGGACCACCGTGGCATAAAATTTGAACTCAGTAACAACAGAAATCTGCACACTCATATAAAAAAATGGAAGTTAAATAACCTTATGCTGAATGATACCTGGGTCAGAGATGAGATTAAGAAGGAAATTGCCAAATTTTTGGAACAAAACAACAATGAAGACACAAACTGTAAGAACCTCTGGGATACCGCAAAGGCAGTCCTAAGACGGAAATTTATAGCACTGCAAGCCTTCCTCAAGAGAATGGAAAGAGAGGAAGTTAACAGCATAATGGGACATCTCAAGCAACTGGAAAAGGAAGAACATTCCAACCCCAAGTAGAAGAAAATAAATAACCAAAATTAGAGCAGAATTAAATGAAATTTAAAACAAAAGAATTATATAACAGATCAATAAATCAAAAAGTTGTTTTTTGAAAATGTCAATAAAATAAACATTTGGCTAACCTCACCAGCAAAAAAAGAGTAAAATCTCTAATTTCATCAATCAGAAACAACAAAGACGAAATAACAACAGACTCCTCGGAAATTCAAAAGATTTTAAAGAATATTACAAGAAACTTTATTCTCAGAAATATGAAAATCTGAAGGAAATTGACCAATACTTGGAAGCACTTCATCTTCCAAGACTTAGCCAGAATGAACTGGAACTGTTGAACATGCCAATATCAAGTTCTGAAATAGCATCAACCATACGAGATCTCCCTAAAAAGAAAAGCCTGGGACCAGATGGCTTCACATCAGAATTCTACCAAAACTTTGAAGAGGAACTAGTACCTATGTTACTCAACCTGTTCCAAAACGTAGAAAAAGAAGGAAGACTACCCAACAAGTTCTACGAAGCAAACATCACCCTGATCCCCAAACCAGGAAAAGACCTAACAAGAAAAGAAAATTATTCACCAATATCACTAATGAATATAGATGCAAAAATATTCAACAAGATCCTAACGAAGAGAATCCGGCAACATATCAAACAAATTATACATCATGACCAAGTCGGTTTTATCCCAGGGTCTCAAGGCTGGTTTAACATACATAAATCTATAAATATAATTCACTGTGTAAACAAAATAAAAAACAAAGGCCACATGATTCTCTTAATTGATGCTGAAAAAGGCTTTTGACAATATCCAGCATCGTTTCATGATCAGAACACTTTAGAAAACTGGTATAGAAGGGACATTTCTTAAATTGATAGGGGCCATATACAGCAAACCCACAGCCAATATCATATTGAATGGAGTTAAACTGAAATCATTTCCACTCAGATCAGGAACTAGACAAGGCTGCCCGTTGTCTCCACTGCTCTTTAACATTGTGATGGAAGTTTTAGCCATCACAATTACGGAAGAAAAGGTGATCAAGGGTATCGATATAGGGTCAGAAGAGATCAAACTTAAGCTTTTCACAGACGATATGATTCTATATATGAAAAACACCAGGGATTCTACAACAAAACTCTTAGAAGTGATCAAGGAATACAGCAGTATCTCAGGTTACAAAATCAACACTCATAAATCATTAACCTTTATACATACCAACAATAGTCAAGCTGAAAAAACAGTTAAGGACTGTATTCCATTCACAGTAGTGCCATAGAACATGAAATATTTGGGAGTATATCTAACAAAAGATGAGAAAGATCTCTATAAAGAGAACTATGAAACTCTAAGAAAAGAAACAGCTGAAAACATTAACAAATGGAAAAACATACCATGGTCATGGTTGGGAAGAATCAACATTGTTAAAATGTCTATGCTACCCAAAGCAATATACAATTTTAATGCAATCCCTATTAAAGCCCCACTGTCATACTTTAAATATCTTGAAAAAATAATACTTAGTTTTATATGGAATCAAAAAAACCCTCGAATAGCCAAAACATTACTCAGAAATAAAAACGAAGCAGGAGGAATTACGTTACCAGACTTCAGACTATACTATATATCAATAGTGATCAAAACAGCATGGTACTGGCACAAAAACAGATAAGTAGATGTCTGGAACAGAATAGAGAACCAAGAGATGAATCCAGCCACTTACTGTTATCTGATCTTTGACATGCCAGTTAAAAACATTCAGTGGATAAAAGATTCCCTATTTAACAAATGGTGCTGGGTGAACTGGCTGGCAACATGTAGAAGACTGAAACTGGACCACACTTTTCACTATTAACTCAGATAGACTGTCACTGGATAAAAGGTTTAAACTTAAGACATGAGACGATAAAAATACTAGAAGAGAGTGCAGGGAAAACTCTTTAAGAAATCGGTTTGGGTGAGTACTTTCTGAGGAGGACACCCCAGGCAATTGAAGCAGCTTCAAAAATACACTACTAAGACCTGATCAATCTAAAAAGCTCTGCACAGCCAAGAACACAGTAAGTAAAGCAAGCAAACAGCCCTCAGAATGGGAGAAGATATTTGCAGGTTATGTCTCCGACAAAGGTTTAATAACCAGAATCCACAGAGAACTCAAACGTATAAGCAAGAGAAGAACAATTGATCCCATCGCAGGCTGGGCAACGGACTTGAAGAGAAACTTCTCTGAAGAACACAGGGGCATGGCCTACAGACATATAAAAAAATGCTCATCACCTTTAATCATCAGAGAAATGCAAATCAAAACTACCTTGGGATACCATCTATCTCCAGTAAGATTAGCCCCTATCACAAAATCCAAAGACCAGAGATGTTGGCGTAGATTTGGAGAAAAGGCAACACTTCTGCACTGCTGGTTGGAATGCAAATTAATACATTTCTTTAGGAAAGATGTTTGGAGAACCTTTAGAGATCTAAAAATAGACCTGCTATTCAATCCTATAATTCCTCTACTAGGTTTATAAGGTTTATACCCTGAAGACAAAAAATCACATTATAACAAGGATATTTGTACCAGAATGTTTATTGCAGCCCAATTCCAATTACTAAGTCATGGAAAAAGCCCAAGTGCCCATCGATGCATGAATGGAGTAATAAACTGTGGTATATGTACACCATGGAATATTATGCAGCCTTAAAGAAAGATGGAGACTTTACCTCTTTCATGTTTACGTGGATGGAGCTGGAACATGTTCTTCTTAGTAAAGTATCTCAAGAATGGAAGAAAAAATATCCAATGTACTCAGCCCTACTATGAAACTAATTTTTGGCTTTCATATGAAAGCTATATCCCAGTTATAGCCTAAGAATATGGGGAATGGGGAGAGGCAGGGGAAGGAGGAGGGAAGATGGGCGGAGGGAGGGTGATAGGTGGGACTACACCTGTGGTGCATCTCACAAGGGTACTTGTGAAATTTAGTAAATGTAGAATGTAATTGTCTTAACACAATAACAAAGAAAATGCCAGGAAGGCTATGTTAACCAGTCTAATGAAAATGTGTCAAACTGTTCATAAAACCAATGTATGGTGCCCCATGATCACACTAATGTACACAGCTATGATTTAGTATTAATAACAAAAATTAAAAAACAATAAAAATAAAATAAAATAAATCATTTACAAAAAAAATAAAATAAAAAGTGAAGGATGAAAACAGAGAAGACATTTCTTAGAATCTCCTAAAGTGTTCTGCACACTTTCTTGTACATTTTCTTTTCTACACATTATACTAATGAACATAAAAATCATGATGAAGATGGTGACCCTCAGTTCTGTTTTCTGTTCATTGTAGGATGTAAGAGTTAAATGGTGAATAAATGTGATTAACGAAACATACAAAATTGGAAAATCAGAATGGACCAGACAACTGACAAAGGAAAAAGCAGCAGTGGGAAGGGAACCATCTACCTCGTTTGGAACTTGAACTTTTTCTTTTCGGAAGGTGAGAGTTCTACAGGCCTTCCTCATTCTGATTTGTTTACATAATTTGCTCTATTGTTTGCTTCATAAACACATATGCTTTTGATGATCTGTCTCTAGGTGGTGGGGAGAAATACACATTTTCTGATTCAGGTTTCATGATTTATACTTCTTAGATTTGCTGAACTCATCTAATGCCTCACAAACATGTTCAGCATGTACTGTTTTTCCTTCATCATAAGTGCCCATAGCAGCAGAAGCAGTGTGCCCTTTTGCTTGAATGAGGCACACTTCATTTCTTTGCTGTTATCAAGTTACAAATTTTGCATCACTAGACTGAAGCACAGTTCTGATATCTATTTTCACATTAATGGTTTTGGGGTTCCCATTTCCTGCCACTTCTCTACGGAGACAGCTTTCAGCATAAGCTCCCACAAAGAAAGAATGATAATAGTCAGAACAAACCCAATAAAGCTGTGAGCATGGCCATTTTCTTGTCTGGCATAAAAGTTGGACAAGTATTTTCCCTGCTATTCTGAACTCTCAGTCCATCTTTTCCCCGGGCCTAGAAGTCTGGAAGTCTAACCCCTGCAGAGCTCAGAGTTTCTGGTGGTTCTTTGCTAGGGCTGGGCATTGTATGGGCCATGGGACAGGCGCGCTAAAAATGTGACATGAGAAGAAGTGGAGAGATACAAGGGGTGGAGGACTGGCCCAGTGCCACCAAGTACATAGTAGCGGCTGCCAGAGGCTTGGGGACCTATGTGGTGGAAAAGCAGCAGTGATGGTACCCTGCTCCCTCCATGGTAAAATTTTGGGAAGCCATCTCACCACTTCTATGGACCACTAGAGGGAGCCCAACCTCGCTCCACAGCGGTACCAGAGGAGGAGTGTGGCTGTGTGAGAGCTGCATTCTCTGAGGGAGTAAAACACACAGAGTCAACCCCCAGCTTGGAGCAGACTCAGGGAAAACATGACCCAGTTTCCAATGAGCACCAAAGGGTGTCAGGATTCAGCTCCCTTTGTGTGCTGGTGGCAGAATGCAACGGCCTGGTTAAGGAATCATTGACTCCCCTTTGAATTTGGAAGGTACAGAACCCAGGCACATTTGCTCATTGGAGGGAACTCGGCAACAGACCCTCAGGATTAACTTTGACTGCTCGTGGCAGATGTGAAAAGTGGGGAAGGAGTTCCAACCTCCCTGCACTAACTCATTTGCTGGGTAGGCCTTTCTGACTCCATGGAGTACCAGAACAAGTCATATTTGAACTGCAAGTGGACCCCTGCTGTCTGCTTTTTGGAGACATTTTCAACTCTCCCACATGAACAGCGATTCTGCTGCCCAGGACAATTAGTTTAGAACTCCTGACCTGGGCTGGCTACCTGGGGATGCTCCAAGGTTGAACCCTGGTAGGGTTGAAATGGGAGAGACTGATTCTCCTCTTCAAGTTGTTGCTGCTTGGGGGTGTGGTGTCTTAGTTGCTTTTATCTCTCCCCAGCTAAGATTTCAGACAAAAGCCACTGATTCCCTAGGAATGGATAAAGGCTGGATGAATACAAAACAGAGCCACCTAGCCCCATCACACCTATCATGTCCCCAGACTCTCAGGATGCACGATGGAAAGAGACCTTTGTAAAGCTGTAGGGAAAAAAGCCACAGTCACTAGTTCCAACTTTTTCATAAAGGGATGGTGAACTACAACTCAGGGATCCCTCAAACCATTTTCACTTTAGCAGCTTCTCCAGGCAAAATGTGAAAAATAACCATTGGCTGGTGTGGCACCTGTGGCTCAAGGACAAGTATATGCAGTATATGCTGGCTCCATGTACTGGAGGTGGCAGGTTCAAAACTGGCCATGGGCAAAAACTGCAAAAAAAAAAAAAAATCATTGGGCAGAACCAGTGGAAATACTCTGGTAATATGAATACTCAGAGTAGATTAACAACCCCATGGAATGACAAAAAAGACACAATAGAATATGCCATTCATAAACAAATGGTTGAAATGTCAGAAAAGGAATTCACAATATGGATGGCAAATAAGATTAATAGAATGGAATGAAAGTTGGAATTAGAAATACAAGGAGTAGTTCAAAAGTTGTCTCAAGAAATCAATGAATTCAAAGACAAAATATGCAATGATTTAGACATAAGGAGGACAAAAAATGAAGACCTCAATGAACTGAGAAATACAGTAGAATCCCTCAGTAATACAGTGAAGCAGGCAGAAGGAAGGATCTCCAAAGTTGAATAGAAAGCTTTTGAAGGCTCTAAAACACTCAAAGAGGCAGAGAAGTAGAGAGAAAAAATGGATCACTTGGTGAGAGGGTTGTGGGACCAGTTCAGAAGACCAAACATTCACCTAATGGGAATTCCTGAAGGAGAAGGGGATAATTCCAAATTATATCCTCTACTCCAAGATATAACGGAGGATAATTTGCAAAGCATGACAAAAGATACAGAAATTCAGATAGTAGATAGTGTCAGAACACCAGCACAACTCAATCCAAATAAAGCATCTTCTGGACATGTTGTAATTAACTATACCCAAGTAAACATGAAGGAGAGAATTCTGCAAGCAGCCACACATAACAAAAGTATAACCTACAAGAGGAAGAATATTAGAATGACTGTAGATATCTCTGTTGAAAATTTTCAAGCCACAAGAGGATGGTCATTCACCTTCAATCTCTGAAAAGAAAAGAACTTTCAGCCCAGGATCCTGTATCCAGCTAAACTGAGTTTCATTTGTGATGGAGGAATCAAATACCTCACCTGCATACACATGTGGAAGAAATTTGCCATAACTAAGCCAGCTATCCAGGAAATTCTCAGACTCATCCTCCATCATGATCAGCTTAATGGTCTACCACTAAAGTAAATTCACCCAGAAAATGAATAAAACCTAATATCCTCAATGGTGAAATGATTGAAAATATCCACTGTGGGGGAGGAGGCAAGATGGCTGATTGGAACCAGATTTCCACAGAGGCACCCGTCCAGAAGGAGAGTTAAAGGACAGAAGTTTAGCAAGTAAGCTGATGGTTTAGAGCTGAGCCAAGCGGGAAGACTAAAGAGCACATATCAAAGCATCCCTTCCACAAGCAAGCAAGCAGAGTTCATAGCTCTTCCTATTTTATCCCATGGGAGAGACACTCTATAAACCAGAACTCCTTCCCAAGAGAGGACTCACTAGTGTGCCATGGCACTCTCCCTCCAGGCATAAAACTGAACATAGACTCTACCTGCAATTCTGAACTTCCAGCACTCCCCTCCACTCTCATGCTGTGGTCTGGAAGCCTGTCCCCCATGGAGTCCATATTCTTGGGCATTTTCTCGAGAAGTGTGAACAGGGTGTGGGCTGTTACAAGTCTGTGCTGAAATGGAGGCATGGGTGGAAACTGGGGACTGTGGATCATGGGAGCCATACAGGAGAGAGAGAGATGGCATTCCACATGGCAGCCCAGCAGCTGCAGTGGTGGGATCAATAGGGCTCATGCCCCTGGTGATGTTTTGGAGAAACATTTTCCACCTCGCTTAGCAAGCAGAGGCAGCTGGGCCTTTGCTCTGGTGGCGGCCATGGGTGAAACAGATGTGGGATGGACACACAGGCCCCCTGAGCAAAGGATATGCCTGAGGTGATACCTGCCTTGAAGTGGCATGGCAGGAACAGAGAATAGAATCCACGTGCATGCAGAGACGGCACACTCCTAGGGCAGAGCTGAGTCAGAAATGCTACATTTGTGAGCCCAAGATGCAAGTGTTCCCCAGGAGCTTAGCTGGGACAAAAGCAGGCAGGCAACAGCATCAGCCCATGGAAGGGCTGAAACTGAGAGTCATTTATGAGCACTAAGTGAACCCACCCCAACATAGAGTGCAGTGTAGTCAGAGATGCCAGCTACATGAGTATAGGTGCAGCAGCAACAACACAGGGTGGGACTGAGCCATAGTTTCTGTGAACTCAAATAGTGCCTGGCCCATAGAGCAATAAAGCCAGAACAAAATGCAAATTCTGTGAGAATTGAGTTGTCTCAAGAATTCAATGAATTCAAAGACAAATCAACAAAGTTTTGACACATTGAGGCAAGAATTTGAAGCCTTCAAAGATCTGAGAAATACAGTAGAATCCCTCAGTAACAGAATGGAGCAGGCAGAAGAAAGGATTTCTGACAATGAAGACAAAGCTTTTGAATGCTTCCAAATGCTCAACGTGGAAGAGAAAGGGAGAGCAAAAATGGATCATTCTCTCAGAGAGGTCTGGGACACTTCAAAGCAAACTAACATTTGCCTTATAGGAATTCCTGAAGGGGATGAGGTTGCTTTGAAAGCCCCAAGATGCCCTTCTGCAAGAGATAATCGAGGAGAACTTACCAAACATGGCAAGAGATTCTGAAATGAAGAAAGAAGACAGTTTCAGAACCCCAGCATGACTCAACCCAAATATAGCATCACCCAGACACATAATAATTAACTTTGCCAAAATTAACATGAAGGAGAAAATTCTGCAAGCAGCCAGATGTAAGACAGCCATAATCTACAAGGGGGAAAATATTCGAATGACTTCAGATCTCTCTACTGAAACTTTTCAAGCTAGAAGAGGATGGTCATCAACCTTTAACCTCCTAACACAAAATAGCTTTCAACCCAGGATCCTGTATCCAGCTAAACTGAGGTTCATTTATGATGGAGAAGTTAAATACTTTAATGACATTCACATGTCGAAGAAATTTTCCATAAAGGAACCACCTCTCCAGGATATTCTCAATCCTATCCTCTATAGTGACCAGCACAATCCTCTACCAGCAAAGTCAACTCACTCAGAAACTTTTGATCAAAATCCAACTTCCACTGTTGCAAAAGGATTAAAAATGCCTACTGGACTTTAAAAAAAATTGATACCCAAAATACTACCAGGCT
This sequence comes from Nycticebus coucang, assembly GCF_027406575.1. NCBI lineage: Eukaryota > Metazoa > Chordata > Mammalia > Primates > Lorisidae > Nycticebus > Nycticebus coucang. The sequence continues at coordinate 960,819 of NW_026515585.1, forward strand.
TATCAATATTCTCAATTAATGTGAATGGCTAAAATTGTCCTCTACAGAGGCACAGTTTTGCTGACTGGATATACAAATTTAAGTCATATATCTGCTGCATATAAGAATCTCAATTTACCTTAAGTGATAAATATAGACTCAGGGTGAAGGGATGGTCATCTATAATGCAGGCAACGCTCAATAGCCAAGACATTACTCAGAAATAAAGACAAAGCAGTAGCAATCATCCTACCAGACTTCAGTCTATACTATAAATCTATAGTGATCAAAACAGCATGATAGTGGCACAAAAATACCAAGGTAAATGTATAGAACAGAATAGAGAACCAAGAGATTAAGCCGGGCACTTACTATCATTTGATCTTTGATAAGCATATCAAAAACATAAATAGGGAAAACATTCCCTATTCAACAAATGGTACTGGGTGAATTGGCTGGTGACTTGTAGAAGACTGAAACAGGACCCTCATCTTTCACCATTAACAAAAATTGATTCTCATTGGATAAACGGTTTAAACTTAAGACAAAAAAATATAAAAATACTATTAGCGGGGACAGGGAAAACACTTGAAAAAATTGGCCTGGAAGAATATGCTATGAGGAGGACCCCAGTCCCCAGGCAATTGAAGTAACACCAAAAATATATTACAGGGATCTGATAAAACGAAAAAACATCTGCACAGCAAAGAACAAAGTAAGTAAAGCAAGCACACGGTCCTCAGAATGGGAGAAGATTTTTTCAGGTTATGTTTCCAACAACGATTTGATAATTAGATTAAACAGAAAACCTAAATTAATTAGTAAGGTAAGAACTATTGATCACGTTTCATTTTAGGCAAGAGAATTGAACAGAAGCTTCTCTGAAGAAAATAGGCGCATGGCCTACAGACACATGAAAAACTGCTCATCATCTTTAATCATCAGAGAAATACAAATCAAAACCACTTTGAGACATCACCTAACTCCAGGAAGAGTAGCCCACATCACAAAATCACAAAACTACAGATTTTGGTGTGGATGTGGACAGAAGGGAACATTTCTGCACTGCTGGTGGGAATGCAGTCTAATATGTCCCTTTTAGGAAGAGGTTTGGAGAACACTTAGGATATTAAAAGTAGACCTACCATTTGATCCTGCTATGCCTCTGCTAGGAATAAATCCAGATGACCAATCATCATTTTAAAACAAACATATTTGCACCAGAATGTTTATTACAGCCCAGTTCGTGATTGCCCAGTCATGAAAGAAGCGCAAGTGCCCATAGCCCCTGAATGAAGTAACAAATTGTGGTATATGTATACCATGGAATGTTGTGCAGCCATAAAAAGATGGAGACTTTGCCCCTTTTATGTTCACATGATGGAGTTTGAACATATTTTTCTTAGTAACATATCTCAAGAATCTAAGAAAAACTATACTCAGTACTGTTATGAAACAAATATATAATCCCCCATACTTTTATATGAATGATGAATCACAACTATAGCCCAGAATGAAAGAGGGAAGACGGGGGAGAATAGGGGAAGGGGGAAGCTGTGTGAAGAGAAGGTAAACAGTGGGACATCACCTATAGTGCATATCACAAGGGTACATGTCAAATCTTTTAAGAGTAGAGTATAAATATCTTAACACAACAAATAATTAAGTAAGGTGAACCCTATGTTAACCGGTTTGATGTAAGCATTCCAAATTATGTCTAAAATCAGCACCTTGTACCCCATAAAAGGAGTAATGTACAGTTATGATTCAATAAAAAAATTATGATATAAAAATAAGAACTTCATAAAAAAAAACTCTCAGTGTCCCTTCATTTCGACAATAACTTCTGACTTCTTTGCTTGTTTTTGTGTTTGTATTATCTTCACATTTCTACTCACCTGTGTCAAATGCATGCCGAGTGTCCGTGTGCATTGTTAGCATTTTTACAGTATACCTTTTTCTTTCATTTAAATGAACTTTAGGAGGTGAGTAGAGATTATACTTCAGGAACACAAAGTAGGCATGCGATGGGACATATTTTTGTGACTGAGGCCTTTTTATTGAGAAAATGCCTCAAACACTAAAGAGTGGACACTCCAGGTACATCATTCCCCTCACAGTCTGGTATACTGTTTGTTACATTAGATGGTGAATTTTCAGAACTTTGCTCCTTCCTTACACTAACTCAACTAAAGGACAAGCAGGAATTTTGTATTATTCACAGTTTTAACCAGAACTCTGTTTCAACTCATTTCTCAGGTGTTTTTATTTACTTCCCCATTCCACTTTGCCTTGTTTGATGCACAGTTGCTTATACTTTTGAACGCAAGGAAGTTCTGAATGTACAGATACATTCTATCAGTCCTCATTCATTCCTAGTCAGGAGACATGTTTTCATATGCAAACATGTGTAGTACCCATTCAAAGAACCCCTAAAGGCCCCTGTCTCATCCTGAGTTCCCTGCACATCTAAACCCCCTCTTGGGTTAATTCCCAAAACAGGTTTCAGAATAGAACAGGAAGTTCCCTTAGTGCCCAAAGATTCCTAGACACGGGTAAAACAATGGTGCAACTTACCACAACCCCCTAGCAATGGCTAAACAATGATGGAAAGCTTACTCGAGTAAAATTTCCCAATCCAAGTTTATCCCCATGCCAGCTGCCAGAATGCAACCCCCTGACTCACTGTAACCAGTGCCAAACCCCTGACTCACTGTAACCCCACCCTTGTGAAAACCGACATGCTTTTGGCCCCCTGAGCCAACTCTGTAACTCCGCCCCTGAGCTAACCACCTGCCATGTTTGGCTTCTGTTTTTGCTTGGCTTGCCACATAGCACAAAATCGGTATAAAAATCAGCTTGATCCTCGCCTTGGGGCCGTTTGCCCTTTGGACAAAAACAGGCCTGCGCGGGTGTAATAAATCACTATCTGATTTATACCTAGAGTGGGTATACCTGAGTCTTTCTTCAGGTAGCATGAGTACAACACATGCACTATTAACGTGCTTATTTCCGTTCTGTGTTTAAAAATTGATAACTGAAACCTGGGAAATTTTACATTATCACAAGACAAAATCAGTAGCAATCAGAAAGAAAAGCCAATTCTCAAATGTGAATTTAAATGATATAGCACAATATGACAGTGCTATTTTCTGAAACAGACTGTCGGCTTAAGCCCACATTTAATATTTTCTTTCTTTTTTTTTTTTTTTTTTTTGGCCGGGGCTGGGTTTGAACCCACCACCTCTGGCATATGGGACCGGCGCCCTACTCCTTGAGCCACAGGCGCCGCCCCACATTTAATATTTTCTAATGTCCTCATAAGACAGTGAGTGAAGGAACCTTGGTACCGTTTAATAATTTCCTGAAGCTATGTCAGTTACAACTTGCTGCTGTACCCTCACATCAAAGTCCCTTTCTTCAAGGTCGGATTTCCTACATAGGCACAGTCTAATGACCTAATTCCCTCTCTCAGCACACACACTGAACTGAGTTAGAGGCCACAAGGTGGAAGAAACACTCTACCTGGCACGACTGATGTGCAGTATAAATACTACATTACGGTTTGGTACATTGGGAATGATGACTCTTTGAACATGAGTCCAACTCAGTGGTCATCATGATGAAATTGCTCGTAATTTCTCTTGCTTAGTAATATGATTCTGTACTTGGCATTACCGTCCTTATCATGTAAGGTTACAAAACTGAAGAGCCAGAAAAACACCAAAATCGTCTGCCTGGATTCCAAGGACAAAGATTAGCTGTAAGTCACTCTACTTTAGGAAGGTTTAAGTTTTATAACTAGTTAAAAAAACTGTTCAAAATTAAATATTAGCTAACCACATATGAATTCTAAAATGCCATTCCAGTAGGAAATGTCCCTTGGACTACGTCACATCATTCATGTAAAGAAAACAACATTAAACCAGGAACTTAAATTTAAATTTGTTGATACCTGTGGCTGGTTATTTTCACTTCCTTTAGGTTCTTCTTCCTCTTTCACTGATTTTGATAAAATTTTGTGTCCTGTAAATTTCATATATTAAGTTAAATGACATTGCTTAGAATGATGTGATAAAATCTCTCAGCTTTATAAAAATGTATACAAACCTAAATTTATTTTTATCTTATAAATTGAGAGTTTAGATGAAGTTAAGTCTTTAGCAAACTATATACCTCTTTAAAAATTACTCCTAATCATCTAATACTTGAAAAACCACTCAGAAGTGGCTACTAGATGTCACCAGGTAGAAGGCATATGAAGATCACAGATTCACTCACAAATTCTTCCATACAACATAAATGACAAAGCCATCATAAACAAAGAAAATTTTATCAATCCAGAAAAACATATCAAGTAACCTATGTACTCCTGTCTACCTCCTATTAGAACCTTCAACGCGTTGCACATGTTAATCATCAAGTTGTTGTTACTTTTTATACCTTCATCAGTGTATGCCTGGTGATATATATGTGAAATGCTTTCTGCTCATATGCTGACAATCTTCTTTCCTTTTTTTTTTTTTACACAGATTGCTACGTGAGGACTCCATTCATTATGGCTCTTTCCCTCAGTAAGGCATGTCCTCCTTCAGTAAGGCCTCAATACTCTAAGGATTTCTCCTTTGCAACTTCCCCACCTCAACTGTAAGTTATTTATTTCCATTTCTATTCCCTAGATCTCAAGGCTCACAATATTCCATAGCATCATTGGCAAACAGTTTTTACCTATTTTACTTGATAATTATGGAATGCAGTTAAAGGAAAATGAATAAGATGCATCAAGGTTGGCATTTCCAGAGCTCATGTGTGAGCTGAGAAGGAAAGGGTGAGATGAGCAAGGTGAAAAGTTGGAGAGGCCAAGAAAAAATGAGAGCAGGACGGGATGGAGCACCCTGCGGCCTACAGATTAGGTGTACACTGTATCCTCTAGCTTTCCCATCTTAATATGTCTTCCTCCACTCATTCAAAAGCCTTGTAAGATACATCTAAGTAATTATGCATATTCACTCTAAATATGACATATTTATAAAAAAGGAAACAAATTGATTCACCTCATCATTATAACATATTAACTAATTTTTACATTTAAAAATCAGTTTCATATTCATTGAAAATATTAAGAAAAGTCATGGAATGGGCTCTATAAATTTATGGTTTTTGACTTTATTTTCTGTGGGGATATTACATTAATCTCTTTCTGATTTTAGAAAACACCTATTTTAATAAAGAATATTTTTAAAATTGACCAGTGTTTTTATATTCAAGTTAATGTATTTTTATGAATTAATATACATATAGCACATATCTCTGATGCCTAACACTTACAGGAGGAGAAATGCATTGCTGCTATAGCCCCAGAGATTCACCATTCCCCACAATTTTTTTTTTCTCCCAAAATGTTCCTTGAATATCCAGACTGGAGAATTCAAACAGAAATAGTTTCAAATACCGGATCCTATCCTTCCAAATTCCACGTTATAATTCTAGCACACTCTCTTGCTTCCAGTGATCTCTGTGGCAGAAGAAATCTTAATCTTCTGTGTAAATGCAAATTTCTTGAATCAATACAAGAGCATTCTCTTGGTTTTCTTCATCATTAACTGCAACATTACGGGTACAACTTATTCCTTCCCTCTTTCCCTGCTCATGAACCTTTTTTTCGGATCTCTTGTCACCATTCTTTTCAGGGATCATTTATGCCACTTATTTCCTCTTCAATTAGTAGTAATAGTTCATATCTATAATTTGGAATTGTTCACTTTTTTCTTTATCCCATCTGGCTAGGAACATGTTCAGAAATACATGTAAAAGCCAAATAATGCCCTCCTTTGATCCTTCTGTTGGAGATGTTCTCCAACAGCTCTTCCTATATATTTCTCTACAGGGATGTCTATAGTCTTGTTACTTAGTGTGGTCCAAGAACCCGCAGCATTGGAGTCACCTGAGAACATATTAGAAACACAGAGTCCCGAGGGAGCAGTAGCTCGACCCTGTAATCCCAACACTCTGGGAGGCGAAGGCAGGTGGATGCTTGTGCTCTGGAGTTTAGGACTAGCCTGAGCAAGAATAAAATCCCATCTGTAAAAATTGTCTTTTACAGAAAAATACAATTCTTACCTTCTACTTGTGCATTTACTCTGTTTTTTTCTTCTTGATTGGCATCCTGAGATGAATGACTAAGATCCTTCTCTGAAAGAGTCTCTGAAATACTCTGTTAAAGTTAATATCAATATGAGTTAAGTTAAAAATAATAAGTTACATCAATATTTGCTAATCGTTTTCTTCAAAAACAACTGAATTTTTTTTGGTAAAAGCAATTACATATAAAACTAAGAGAAACATGTACTGAAAGCCAAAACACTTCAATACAGAACTTCATATATGCTGTCTAGCTCAAGCTCATCTTTTATGTGCATATCGGTGTTTAAACACAGCATGAAAGGCCAAAATGAATCATATTCACAAAAAAATATGAACTCGTGCATGTTTCAACATGGAACAAGCTTGAAAATAACCGATTACTTTGTACTCACCACAAGGAATAAGAGAACTTTTTTTTAAAACAAAATACACTTGCTCTAATACTTACCGATTAAACACATAAAATATTTCTTAATGGAATTTTAGCATGAAAATTTGACACACAGAATTCTAATAAACTTTGTATATGTCATATTGGGCACAAACTGAACATTCATTTTTATTTCATATTAACATAAGTGTACCTAAACAGAACATTTCTGAAGCTGCTTTATTTCGGTAAACAAAAGGTTAGAAAAATCTAAAATATGTTTTGTAGAGTTTTTACTTATGATTGAATAAAAGGATACCGCAGTTAAAAATAACTGTTTTGTCATGTTTAAATAAAATCAAACAAACACTAGATATAGTATGTAACTTTTTACTAACAAAAAGCAAATTAGGAACTATAGAAAACCTCGATATAAAAGAATACAAACATTTATTTTTGAAGCATCTAAGGTATCCCAGACATGTATTTGCACATTTTCATTTCTATGCATTATAATAATAAAAATAAAATTGACTGATGATGATGATGATGACGACTACCCTACTTTCTGCTTCCTGGTGTTCCCAGGATGTTTAGAGTAAAAAATGATACATATGTGATCCATTGCTTTCTTTCCTATCTTTCTCCCACAATTTCACATGGCTGGCTCCTTCTCATCCTTTAGCTGATAGCTTGAAAATCACACTCAGAAAGATCTTTCCTGACTATAGATTTCCACCCCAGTCCTTTCCGCATTAACTGCAATCTTCTTCTATATTGTCTAACCTGATATTCTCTGTTTTCTCTATATGAAGCCCCCATAGTAAGTCAGAATTTTTGGCTGTTTGGCTTTCTGTTGATACTACAATATTTATATGAAGCCCACATAGTAAGTCGGATTTTTTGGCTGTTCGGCTTTCTATTGATACTACAATACCGTAAGTCATCCTATTGTACATTCAATGTTTAACTACTTAGCACATAATTGGTACTCATAGTACCAGATACTACTTCGGAGGCTGAGGCAAGGGGATCACTTAAGCCCAAGAGTTTGAGGTTGCTGTGAGCTATGACACCACAGCACTCCACCCAGGGCACAGAATGAGATTCTATCTCAAAAAACATATATATATATAAATACATACATATTTTTTTTTTCAAGGTCAATCATGTACAAATCTCATTGGGAAGGTCATAAGCACAAAATCACTATTCTTACAGGATATCTGCCACAATAGTCTCCCAAAACTTATTATACCCCAAATTAGAAAGGCTCATGCCAGTTCTAACTTGCTTAACTTTCCATTTTACCTTGACACTACTGTCTGAAGGATTTTTTTTAAAAAAAGAACTACTTCCCGTATTTATTAAATCATTAAATAAAACTGTGAACATTTCTTACATTTGCATGCATACTTTTCAGACTATAAAAATGTTTCCAGATTTCATACTATATTTGTTCATTACACATACCTAAGAGGTTGATATTAGTGCCATGTCTATGAATTAGGTCACAGACATTCAAAATTAATTAAATAATTTTCCTCAGTTTCCACAGAAAATGAAAGATCCAGAATAACATGTCTTTTGACATCCATTTGATGCTGGTGCTGCTGCCCAACCACTGCTTCCAAGAGGTCAGCCTTTAACATGTCTTCCTACCTGAGCTCTGCTTCCGAATAAATTGTCAGTATTTCATACCTACAGTGTATCAGAAGCATGGCTGCCACAAAAGTATTCTATGTGTTCTATTTTAGAAAATGATTTTTGTTTATTAAAACTCCACTAAATCAAATTGTTACTATTACAGCCCAACATGTTCACTTACTCCTCATGATTTTTTTTTTTTTTCTCTTAAAATGTTCCTTGATGATCTAGACTGGCCAATTCAAACATAGTAACAGTTTTGAGTGCCAGATTTTGTCATTACATGTTCCAATTTATAAAAATCAAGTCTCCAAACTGCTTGCCCCTGAATTTCATTAGGACTTTTATTACACATCCATATTTACCACAGACTCATGCATTTGGCTATAGATGAATCTGGAATAATTCTTTAATTTTTAAATAAACTTAACGTCAAATCCAAATGGTATTCTTATAACTTCTAAGCCTTATCATTTTGTATTATATTACACTGTCTTTTTAAAGGAATCTTGCAAATTAGCAGAATTTTACTATTCAGCAGCTCATTCTTTCCACATAATTACTTTATTAATTATGGCCTGATAATGTAAGAAAATAATTCCTTGTGGGAACATACACAGCTGAGAAAAGGTAATTAAAAGCATCCCTTTTATGTTTTAAAGTTGTCAATGCTTATATTTTAAAGTAATGATAAGAAAAGACAGTACCTCCAAATACAAACTTGGTTCTTTTGGTTTGTCGTGTCCTGATAACAGTACAGAGATTTTATCTATAAAATGTCATTTAAAGATAAATTAATGATAAAAATATTACTGCATTTTCAAAACATATACAAATGTATCTCCATTTGTGACTATTTCAGTAAAATAAAACTCATAGCAAAAAGAATTTCAGAAGGTTAAAGCAGTTTCAGGAAAAATTTTATAGTATAAAAAAGGTGGCAAAAGAAACGTACTTAAAAGGAATGGACAGTATATTTAAAAGGAATGGACATTATCTACTTGTGACCTTACCTATGGTGCATATTGCAAGGGTACATTGCAAGGGTCAAATCTATGAAGTGTAGAGTATCAATGTCTTAACACAACAATTAAGTAAGTGAGGTGAAGGCTATGTGACCCAGCTTGATTTAAGCATTCCTAATTGTATATAAAATCAGCACATCATACCCCATAAATACATTACTGTACATAGTTATGATTTAATAAAAACAATAAAATAAATAAAAGGAATGGAAATTAAACCAATACCCATTATTGGTTTTTATTTTGTAATAGCATGTAATTAAAAATTTTAGATGTTTCCCCTAATTATAAGATTACCACCTCTTATAATTTATTTTCACAAAAATAAAATTGTCATTACCTATTTGCTTTTGTGTAGCACTTTCAACAATACCAATCGTGTTGGTATTGTCTCCAACTTCTGACTCTCTTGCTCCTTCCTATTGAGAAAAAGAAAAGTCAACTTCAGGAAATGTATTGATTCACTCACACATCAATCTGTTAGCAAAACAACACACATTCACTATGTTTATGAAGCATACGCACTACCTGGGAGAATAATTTGAACATAGAAACAGAAGACAGAGTCTGTCCTATATTTAAGTGGGTGTGGCAAAGATATATGGAAACAAATAAGAAAGGTAATTCATGAGTCTGTAATTACAGTAAATTAATTACACAAATGATACAATGGAGGAAGAGTCAGTTCTACTCAGGAAGCTTAGGAAATGCAGCAAAGATAGAGGCGTATTTTCAAAGACAACGATGTACACAGTGAGAGTGTGAAGGGCTTTTGGACGGGGAGAAGGGGCAAAAGGATGAGGAATGGAACCACAGGGCATATGAGGGCTATGAAGGTAATGCGGTAAAACTGCAACCTTGTGATAAGGAACAGGTTTCAGAGATGAAATGGGAGAATCAGGCCAAGCTACCAAAGACAGGTGGCAGAAGAGGTGCAAACTTTCCCTTTCCTGTAATGGGATCCACTCAATAAGCAGGTAAGTCAGGCCACCACAAACATATTTTCAAAAGGTCACCTTGGTAGCAATGTGAAAATAGATGAACACCTGACAAAATCAGAAAAGAGCTTTTCAAAATCATAGATCAGAAAGAGAATTATGGTAACAAGCTATGAACACTGGTAATGGTGAGTGACTGGATTGGTGATCTGCAGGAGAGATAAAGTACAAGATTTACACTAACTTAATGTTTCAGTGCTACTTACTAGATGTTATTTACTAGAAAAGAAAAATCAGATGACAAAATAGGGCACCAAGAGTCAAGGAAGTAAGGGAAGGGTTAAGGACAGTGTCTTCAGTCCTTAAAGTCCAATATGTCAACTATGAAGCATGCAAGGACATAGGAGATAAATCTGGATACATACTTTAGGAAGAGATTACTTACTCATGAAAGGAATATGGTGTTAAGAACATAAGTATGTGTAAGATATTCTAAACTGGCACACCTATGTAATGCAAATCCAACAGAACTCTGACATTTGGAAAATGAGAACAAGAGGAGAAAATAAAACCATAGGATTCAAATTTTATATTTTAACATTTTTGAAGAAAAATACACTTTCATTAATATATGCAAATATTTATTTCTTGTTATTGTGTCCATTTTTAAAATTGAAGAAAATGTTTATCTCAAAAAAAAAAACAATTCAAGATGCTACAAGAAAACTCTTTCAATAATTATCCCTACAAATTTTAACTTGTAGAAAAAAATGCTGTTATGATTAGAGAATTATGAGGGCATTTTAAGTACTACTATGATGTAAGAAAGAAATGTAAAACCCTAGTTTAAATTTCACATGGTTTTCTTATTCTTCTGTCAACAACGTACTAATAACTCTGTCTATTGATACCTGATAGAATAGTCATTAAAAGTTAAAGAAAAGGGGTGTGGTATGTCTTTTATGGGTGGGACAAGGGTTCTTTTTCATTATTATTAAATTATAGCTGTGTACATTGATATGATCATGGGGCATCATACACTAGCTTCATAAACCGTTTGACACATTTTTATCATACTGGTTGACACAGCCTTCCTGGCATTTTTTTAGTTATTGTGCTAAGACATTTACATTCTACATTTACTAAGTTTCACATATACCCTTGTAAGATACACCACAGGTGTAATCTCACCTATCCCCCTTGCTTTATCCCCCTCCCCTCCCTTTCCCCCTTCCCCGTAAGTATCTCAAGAATCGAAAAAAAAGTACCCAATGTACTCAGCCCTACTATGAAACTAATTTAGGGCTTTCACATGAAAGCTATAACCCAGTTACAACCTAAGAATAGGGGGACAAGGGTTCTTATCTAACAAAGCAATCAATGTACGCTGGATTTGTGTACCCTCAAGGAAACCTCAACAACAACAACAACAACAACAAAAACTGAAGAAAGGATCTAGAATTTAAAAAACCCTATGATTATACATGTTGAAGATTTAGAAATCTCCCAGTATATCCATGATTGCCCAGCAGGAAGAAATGGACTAAAACATCAGGCCCACAGGACTCTTGTGTTTTACTGATAAAAGACATTGTGTACAAGGTTTGACAAGCATGAATACTAAAGTTAATAATGCTTCTTGAGAATAATAAAATGTTCGCATTCTGGACATATTTGTCAAATTAAGAAATGACCTTCCAGAGATAATTTTGTATACTATTTGGCAGTCTTTACTGCCGTATGCTTCTATAACTTTGTGTAGTTTATTTGATGATTCTTTAATCAAATCTGACTACATTTACTGGATGTGTGAACATCTGTGTCCATTACAGAGATTTCATGAGCACAAGATGAATGAGAAAAACACCAAAACACACAACTGACTAATTTGTTTAAGAGGTTTGAATTTAAAATATCTTTTCACATTTAATGGATACATAAATTTTAATTTTAGTTAACAAAACTATAAATGTTTATTTTGCCTTATTTTCAAAAAGTTCAGCTACCAAGAAATTACATCAAATAGTAAGATAAATTAGTTAAGTTGAGAATATACTAAACACTGTTAGAAAACTTCAACAAAAGCCAGAAGAGCCAAATACTAATAATTCATTTAATAATTCTAATAGAGCCTAAAAGAGGTTTCACTTTGTATAATCTGTGAGCATAGGTTTGACTAGATTAAATATGAGATGACATTTCATTAAATTGAAAAGAAATATTAGAAATACTACCAAAAAATAGAGAATAGACCTTAAAAAGAAGATTGATGTTGAGGCTGTCATAAGCAATCAAAGGAAAAGATAACTTTGGGGGGTTGTTCATAAATGGAATACCCGAAAAAAGAAAAGATAACCACACAGAATAAACATGTTTTTTTCTAAAAAATAAAATAAAACTCCTTTATTATTATTATTTTTAAGACAGAGTCTCACTATGTCCCCCTAGGTAGGGTGCCATGGCGTCACAGCTCCAAGCAACCTCCAACTCTTGGGCATCAGCGATTCTCTTGCCTCAGCCTCATAAGTAGCTGGGACTACAGGGTCCTGCCATAATTCCTGGCTATTTTATTGTTGCAGTTGTCATTGTTGAGCAGGCCCAAGCCAGGTTTGAAACTACCAGATCGGATGTATGTGGCATGTGCCCTAAACACTGAGGTACGGGTGTCCAGCCATTTTCTAATATTTGTAATTGATACATAATAGGGGTCCCTATTTGGGGAGTACACATGATAATTTCACACATTCATATCATCAACTGAGGGTATAAGGATATTCATCATCTTAAATATGTAAACATATACATTTTTATATATACATTTTTTTGGGGGGGAAATAGCTTTATCCTCTGTCATAACACAAACCAACAGACTTTGGTGTTGGCAAGTGAGGAAACACAACAGTAGAACCCGCTGCTCACTGAGAAGGAGGAGGATGAGTTACAAAGCCTTCCCCCATTTCTCATGCAGCTGAGATAAAGCCATAACCCTTATAAATAGATCATTATATTAAAAATATTTCCAGGGCCCACCTGGCTCTGCTCCTACACAAATAGGGTTAATCTCTGTAGTAAAAAGGGTGATATTTTGGGGGCAGAAATTTGGGGGGCTGGTAGCTGGAAGACAACCCAATGTGTAATGAAGGCTCTCCCAAACATCCAGAAGAGAGGGGCAAGGGGGCCCTGTCATTGGCTGAGAAGTATTCCTGGAGGTAGTCTCACTCCTGTCCTCAATCCCTGATGCTCTTGAGTGATCTGTCCTTTCAGACACCCCCCTGTTCCACTCTCAGAGTCTATTATTTTCTTGGAACCCACCTATTTAGCTCACCAACCAAGTTTTGGTGTCCCCTATTGCTTAGGCCTCTGAAGTCATCCCCTTTAAATCACAGCCCTCTCCTTAAATACAAAGCATGAGAAGACCTCAAGGGTCCTTCCTGCCAGGAGTATATTCCAGGGGTCAGCCAGTTTGGGGGTCCCCCCTCAGTCCCAGACCATGAATTAAATTGGCGCTGGGCCCTGTGTTCATTGGTGGAGACCTCAAAGACATAGGCAGGGCAGTAATTCCAATAAGACACCCGGCAATTCCTGGGTGTCTCTGTTTGTCACCACCGGGAGGATGGTGGAGTTTTCAAGGATGCTGTTCATCATGTATCATTCAGCCAGCTACTACAACTTGTGCAGGAAATACACCAGGTACTCCTAGAGGGGTGAGCAAAACAGGCAGTACACAAATCTCCGTCCTCCAGCTGGGCCCGCTCTGTCTCCACCTTCTCCACCACCTACTTGCCAAAGGAGCAGGCCTTGGAGGAGCACATGAGGGTCATGTGCTCCAGGCTCTCATACTGGCTGCTCACTCTGTATAAGGCACCACTGTTGCTGCTTCCACCATTGCTAGCCCTGGTCTTCTCACCACTTGGGCCCCAGTTCAGTTCTGCCAAAAACTTAAACAGGAAAAAGACAGGGGGAGGAGGCATTGATCATCAGTTCCTGGACACCACCCTTTTCTCAGAGAATTTGTAATTGATCTGCTGGACATCCACACTCTTGAGTGGGGGTACTCCAGGGCTGGGGCAGTGCTGGCTGATGTGTACAAACAGGTGCCTCTGGTATGAGCCAGTTGCATTTGGCAGTTCCACACAGGCAGAGAACTCTACTAGCTGCAACCAGGAAGAGCCCAGGGCCCAAGCCTGCCAGGCTGGGGATAATGGAGCTAGTACAGACAGGGGTGAGAGGGGTTAAGTGAACCCTTACCCTGGTCAATAGATGGGGGAGTCAATGACAAGAAGAATGGCTTCACATCTGAAACTTGCACAGGGCTCTAGGGCCCCAGGCCAAAACTGGAAAAGCTCAGAGGCTTGAGGACCACCAGGACCCAGTTTGGTGAGCTGGGCCAATGACGTGGTAGCCATGGTTCGGAAAGCCTTGTTCTTGGAAACCTGGTCCTTTAGCTTGGACTAGATTTCTCTTGATTACTTTCAAGTTGAAACCTGGATGAGATTAGAGACCTGGTTGCAAGTTCAGACCTTCTCCAATCTTAGCTTGATGTAGCAGGTAATCATTTCATTCTAACCGTACATCTTGCCTTCAAAGGACAAGATGATTTTCTGACAACCATAGAACAGGTAGATGGCCAAGCTCTGCTCAGTATCTGGGTTCCAAACACCCTCTGCATCTGTGTCCACTTTCCTTCTAGTACTCTTCCTGCCTGTGCCACTCTCATCACTGCCGTCCTTAATGCTTGTCCAGCCATGGCCATCATCCACAAGGGACCCTAACCCAGGGTTCCCAATCACAGCCTCCCAGCCTGTAGCTGAGGAACCATAACCTTAGATATTTATCTTTCCTTCATGCTAGGAACTTATGAAATATCTTCTAGTTATTTGTAAATGTATACAAGATTAATGTTACTATAGCCATCATTAAGTTTTCTTTATGTTCCTTATTAACATCAGTTATAAGTCATTCAGATAAATCTGAACACGTTTTCATTACCTGGCTTTCTTTTTCTAAGTTATGTTTAAAATAATTTCTATTATATCTTTTACAGAGATCATGCCGCCATTTAACTCCACTATTTCCGTCGTGTGTTTATTTATTTATTTATTACTTTTCTTTTTTAGAGATAGAGCTTCACTTTTTCACCCATGGTAGAGTGCCATGGCATCACAGGTCACAGAAACCTCCAACTCCCAGGCTTAAGCGATACGCTTGCCTCAACCTCCTGAGTACCTGGGATTATAGGCACCCACCACAACACCTAGCTATCTGTTGTGTTTTCATAATAATCTCCCTCATTTGGACTGTCTTACTCAATGTTTATATTTATCTTGCCCTTCCTCAATCAATTCTTTCCCTTCATCACTCTCTTCCTCTCCATGTTTGTTGAGCTGGGGTTTTTTGGTTGCTTTATAGTACTTTCCTTCCATAATGATAAGCTTAAGCTTTGCTCCACTAGTTTTCCTAATGCTCAATGCTAAGCACATCTCTGGCTTGACACTATATGATTTCTCTTATGATTATGAGGACATTTTTTGTTAGATCTTTCTTATTATTATGAGAATCAGTGGGATGGTATGTGAAAAAAATCACATTGTATCCCATAAATGCATTAATGTACACAGGTATGATTTAATAATAAATAAATATCCTTTAAAAAAGGTTTTATGAAGACAACTTACCTCTGTATCACAATGGTTGACAAAGGCCGTTCGAGGACCTGGTATGAATGGCTGGACTAAAGTGAAGGTGGAAAAATGGTTTTCAGCCATTTCTTCCTTTTGACAAACAGAACGCCTTTCCTTAACCAAAGTTGCTCTTGCTACAGTAAAAACAAGGTAAAGAATACATAAAAATATTGGTAGTTCATAATCAATAAATAACAGAAGAAGAGACAGTCTTCAAAAAGCTTATAATTTTCCTTGCATGTCTGAGAAGCAGTCTACAGACTTTTAAAATCTTGGTTGGAAACCCAAAAGGAAACGGAAAAGGAAGAAAAAGGAAACCAGAACAAAGGAGAGGTTGCAATCTTAATTTCAGATACAAGCAGTTTTAAAGCAACTAAAATTAAGAAAGACAAAGATGGAAGAGAGGAAAGGAGGGAGGGGGTGATGGGTCATGGTGTTTGGCACACCTCTTGGAGAAAAAACACATTTATAAGAGGGACTTTGCCTGACAAATGCAATTAGTGTAACTTGGTTATTTGTACCTTCAATGAATCCCCAACAATAAAAATAAATAAATAAATAAAATAAAAATAAAAAAAGAAAGACAAAGATGGACACTTTATACTGGTCAAAGGTACAATACAACATGAAAACATATCAATTTTAAATATTTATGCACCCAACTTTAATATGCCCATATTTATGAAACAGACCATGAAGGGTCTGAGCAATATGACATCCCAAAGACACCATAATAGCTGGGGACATTAACATCCCTCTGACAGAACTGGACAGGTCCTATAAATGGAAACTAACCAAGATACAAGGGACTTAAATATGACCCTGGAACAAAAGGGATTAATATACATATACAGAACACAACATCCCAAAGCAAAAGAATATACATTTTTCTCAGCCCATCATACATACTCCAAAATTGACCACATCCTAGAATACAAATCAAACCTCAGCAAAATTAAAACAATAGAAAGTATACCTTATACCTTCTCAGACCACAAGGCAATAAAGGTGGAACTCAACTCCAACTAAAATGCACATCTCTACACAAAGACATGGAAATTAAGTAACTTTTAGCTAAATGAGAGTTATGTTCAAGAAAAGATAAAAGAGGAAATCATTAAATTCCTCAAACATAACATCAATGAAGGAATAAGTTCTAAAAACCTGTGGGATACAGTGAAAGCCCTCCTATGAGGGAAATGTATTACATTAGATACCCACATTTGAAAAACAGAAAGGGAGTGCATTGACAAACTCAAGAACCATCTTTTGGAATTGGAAAATACAACAATCTAATCCCCAAACCAGCAGAAGGAAAGAATTAACCAGAATTAAATCAGAGATTAATGAAATTAAAAACAAGAGAATCATTCAAAAAATTAATGAAACAAAAAATATTTTTTTATTTTATTTATTTATTTATTTATTGCAGTTTTTGTCCAAGGCTGGGTTTAAACCCTCCACCTCTGGCATATTGGGCTGACACCCTACTCCTTTGAGCCACAGGTGCCCCCCCAAATGATTTAATTTTTTGAAAAAATAAATAAAATAGATAACCTGTGGCCAGATTAACTAGAAACAGAAAGCAAAATCTCTAATCACATCAATCAGAAACAATAAACAGGAAATAACAACAGATGCCACAGAGACACAAGAGATTATCTCTGAGTACTACAAGAAACTCTATGCCTAGAAATTGTATAATGTGGAGAAAATGGATCAATAACAAGAATAATGTCCTCTCCCTAGACTTAAACAAGAACAAATAGATCTTCTGAAAAGACCAATCTCAACCACTGAGATTGAAGAAAAAATAAAAAATTTCCCAACAAAAAATGCCATGGTCCAGATGACTTCACACCAGAATTCTATCAAACCTTCAAGGAAAAGCTTATACTCATATTGCAGAAATTATTCCAAAAAAAAAAAAAAAAAAAGAGAGAGGAAAAAGGAAGGAATCTTCCCCAACACGTTCTACAAAGCAAACGTTACCCTGATGCCAAAACCAGTAAAACATCCAACTAAATTGAGAATTTCAGACCAATTTCACTAATGAATATAGATGCAAAAATTCTCAATAAAATCCTACCCAATAAATTACAGCTACACATTAAAACATAAAATCACAATCACGCAGGATTCATCCCAGAGATGCAAGCCCAGTAAAGAAAAAATGTACTTCACCATATCAACAGAAGCAGAAACAATGACCATAGGATCCTCTGAATAGAGGCAGAAAAAGCATTCAATAAAATTCAACATCTTTTTTTCTAATAAGAGCACTTAAAAATATAGGCAGAGGTGGCATATTTCTTAAACTTATTGAGGCCATCTATGACAAACCCACTGCTAGTATTATACTAAATTGAGTAAAACTGAAAACTTTTCCACTTAGAACTGGAACAAACACAAGATTGTCCTCTACCACCACCACTATACAACACAGTGCTGGAAGTTCTAACCAATTCAATCAGGCAATAGAAGGCTATAAAGGGCATCTTAATGGGAGCAGAAGAGGTCAAACTCTCCCTCTATGCCAATGATGATCTTATACTTAGAGAACACCAACAACTCAACCACAAGAATCCTGGAAGTGATCAAAAAATACACTAAGGTCTCAGGATATAAAGTTAATCTCCACAAGTCAGTAGCCTTTGTATATGCCAATAACAGCCAAGATGAGAAGCTAATCAAGGACACAAATGTCTTCACAGTAGCCTCAGAAAAAAATGAAATACCTAGGAATATACCTAATAAAAGAGGTGAAGGACCTCTATAAAGAAACTTACAAAATCCTAAGAAAAGAAATAGCAGAGGATATTAACAAATGGAAGGATATAACATGCTCTTGGCTGGAGAGAAACAACATTATTAAAATTTCTATACTCCCAAAGCATTCTACAGATTTTATGCAATCCCCATTAAAATACCATCATCATACTTTCAAAATGTAGGAAAAAAAAATAATTCTGCATTTTGTATGGAACAAAAAAAAAAAAATGTTATAGCCAAAGCAATTCTTAGTAATAAAAACAAAGCCAGGGCATATCCCTACCAGACTTTCAGCTGTAAAGATCAAAACAGCACGGTATTGGCACAAAAATAGTCACTGACATTTAGAACTGAATAGAAAACCATGAAAGGAAACTAATATCTTACAGCTACCTGATCTTTGATAAAACAAACAAGAACATACACTAGGGAAAAGAATCCCTATTCAATAAATGGTGCTGGGAGAACTGGATAACGATATGTAAAAGACTGAAACTGGGCCCCCATCTCTCATCACTTACAGAAATTGATTCAGGATAGATAAAAGATCTAAATCTAAGGCACGAAACAATAAAAATCCTCAAACAAAGTGTGGGGAAAACACTTGAAGATATCAACCTGGGGAAAGATTTTATGAAAAAGACTTCTGTGGCAATCACCACAACACCAATAATAAACAAATGGGACTTAACTCAACTGAAAAGCTGCTATACAGCTAAGGGAACAATAACCAAAGCAAACAGACAGCCTTCAGAATGGGAAAATACATTTGCATATTATGAATTGGACAAAACCATGATTACTAGGATGTATAGACAACTCAAATTAATCAACTAGAAAAGATCCAAGAATCCTATATATCACAGGGCAAGAGACATGAATAGAACCTTTCTAAAGACAGATGAATAGCTAACAAACATGAAATAATACTCATCATCCCTGATCATCAGAGAAATGCAAATCAAACCCACCATAAGATATCACCTAGCCCCAAAATGGCCCACATCACAAAGTCTCAATGTGGCAGATGCCAGTGTGGATGTGGAGAGAAGGGAACACTTTTACGCTGCTGCTGGGGATGCTAATTAATACAATCTTTTGAAAGGAAGTATGGATAATCCTCAAAGAAGTCAAATTAAATCTGCCATTTAATCGTGCAATCCCATTACTGAGCATCTACCCAGAAGAAAAAGAAATCCTTTTATCATAAGGACATTTGCGCTAGACAGTTTATCGCAGCTCAATTTAAAATCACAAAATGTGGAAACAACCTAAATGGCCACCAACCCAGGAATGGATCAACAAACTGTGGTACATATATACCATGGAATACTATTCAGCCACTAAAAAAGATGGAGACTTTGTATCTTTCATATTAACCCACATGAAGATGGAAAACATTGTTCTTAGTAAATTATCTCAAGAACAGGGAAGCAAAAATCCAATGTGTATATTTATATTCTAATATGAAGGCAATACATGATCTAATTCAAGGGGTATGGTAGCAGAACGAGGTAGCGGGGAGAGGCAGAGGTAGAAGGGGAGTGGGGGACACAGTGTGTGGCACACCTCTTGGGGGCAGAACACAAGTATAAGAGGGATTTTATCTAATAAATGCAATCAGTGTAACCTAATTCTTTGTTTACCCTTAATGAATTCCAAACAATAAAAAGTGCACATTTTGATTTCATTGATTTTGATTTTTTTACTTTTTATTCTGATTGATTTTGGCTCTAATTTTTATTTCCTTTCTTTTGGTCACTTTAAGTTTCATTAGCTCTTATTCTAGTTTCTTTTTTTATTAATATTAAATCATAGCTGTCTAGCTGATAGATCATGAAAAAAATGCACATTTTGTGTATGATTTACAATTTGCTAAAAACGAAGACTGATACATTGTTACAAAGTATTCCTTTGGGATCATACTTGAATACCAGAGTAGAATTAATAGTCATACTATTGGTGGGCTATTACTGCAGAAAGAAACTCTTACTTCCCTTCCTTTGTTTATAAAATGTAAACAAGAACAAGATCTATCAAAATTATTTGATACCTGTATGGAGCTACTATTTGCAATAATCATAATCCTAAAAAACCCTACCATACTGACAGAAAATGTTATCATTTGCAGAATCAGTATCACATGAGTATAGTCTCAAACTTAAAAAGATTGATTTCTGAAATGGATGAGGAGCACTTAGAATACAGTATAAAGCATTCCCCCTTATCTATTACTTGTGTGAGAAAAAACACACTCAACCTGTTTTTTCTTTGTCCTCACACCACCACGACACTAATCAACACAGAGGATTTATGTGACCTATGTGTGGGAATATTTTTTCACTCCAAAAATCCCACAATCGATTCTTCAGTAGACACCAGCTGGGTGTCCTCCCTTTTGATCCCAGCACCATCTCCTTGGTGACAGTATCAGACCCCACAGGGCTCGTCTGCCCCTCCCCACACCAGAACTTCTGACCAACAGCCTTCAAGCTGGGGTTCCCACAACCCCATCCTAGGGTTCGATAAATTCAGTAGAATGTTTCACAGAACTCAAGGAGACACTTCTGCCAGCTGGTTAATTATGGAGGAGATTATGAAGGATACAGATGGGGAGGGACATAGGGCAAGGTATGGGGAAGAGATGCAGAGCTTCCAGGCCCTCCAAAGGGCACCACCCCCTAGGAACTTCCATATATTCAGCTATCTAGAAACTCTCTGAACCCTGTCCTTTGGGGTTTTATGAAAGATTCATTACTTGGCATGCCTGACTAAAGGACTGGCCATTGGTGTCAAACAAACTTCCAGTCTCTCTCTCCTCCCTGGAGGTTGGGAATTGGGTCTAGAAGTCCCAACCTTCTAATCCTACCATAGTCTTTCAGGTGACCAGGCCTTACTCTGAAGCTGCCTAGGAACTGCTGGACATCAGGCCAAAGATATCTCTTTTGGAGATCCTAAAGATTTTAGAAGTTGTATGCCAGGAAATGGGGTGCAAGATCAAGTATCACATTTTTGGCTTTGTGTCCTGTGGTTTCAATACATATAGTCAAAATGGTGTCTAAGTCTTAAATTGAAAACTCCAGAAATAAACAATTTATAAGTTTTAAATTATGTACTCTTCTGAGTAGTGTGATAAAAAATCTCAAACCATTCTGCTCCATTTTGCCCAGGATGTCAATCATCCTTCTTCTGGTATAACCACATTGTCTGTGCTGTACCCCAAATTCTCCCTTAGCCATTGATATGCTCTGTCCTCACATTCAGCCCTCAGCTGGGTGATCCAGGATCACTGGAAGGAGATGATCTCCTCCTTCTAATATGCAGTTGGAACATAAACAGCAGCCCAAACTGCATCACAGTGCCTGCCTCACCCACCTCCCTCATCCAGTCGTGTTCACTGTATCTGCCCCTGTCATCGCAAGGAGAAGTAGGGTGAGGAGAGTACGATAAACTGTTTTGAGAGATGACATTCACGTCACTTACGGTATAGCACGTTGTTAAAATTATTCATTTTTTATTAGTTATTTTAGTTGATCTATTACTGTGCCTAATTTATAAACTATCATAGATATGTGTTTATAGGAGAAAACATTTGCAGGGCAGACTAGAGACAGACTACAAATGTGCCACTCACGGGGAAAGTGGAGTTGCAGGTTGCTGCCTTCATACGGATCACTTGTCTCTGAAGCCACATTGTGAAATCACAGAGAAGGAACAGGGTACACTCAGTGTGGGGGGAAAAGGTGATAGGTGACACATTAAGAAGATTAGAGAATGTGAGGGGAAGAGTAGATTAGATTATGAAAGAATCATGTCAGCACAGCATGGCCTGAACTGCACGATGGCACCCAACACCCTCACAGACCTCTTATCTGCACAGATGGGGTACCGCCTGGAGTCTGTGCAGAACCCATGCAACAGACAACAGGCACTGTGGGGAAGCACCCTTAACTCTGAGGTGCACCCACACTGGTCTACACCAGGTCTACACTGAGCAGGGGAGGGAGCAGACTGACTTGTGGCTTCCCTTTGTCCTCTATAGATTCTAGTTATAAAGCTTTGGTCTGATTCAAAAAATGCAAATATCCTTTCCCATTGTGTAGGTTGTCTATTTGCTTTGGTTGTCGTCTCCTTAGCTTTTCAGATGAATTAACTCCCATTTGTTTATCTTTGTTGTTGCAATCGCTACAGAAGTCTTCTTCATACAGTCTTTCCCCAGGCCAGTAACTTCAAGTGTTTTTCCTATAATTTCTTTGTGGATTTTTATCGTTTTTTTTGCCTTAAGACTAGGTCTATTATCCATCTTAAATCAATTTTTGTGAGTCGAGAAGGGTGTGGTTCCAGTTTCGGTCTTTTACATGTCCTTATCCAGTTCTCCCAACACCATTTATTGAATAGGGATTCTTTCCCTCAGTGTATGTTCTTGTTTGGTTTATCAAAGACTAGGTGGCTTTAAGATGTTAGTTTCATTTCCTGGTTTTCAACTCGGTTCCAAATGTCTGTGTCTCTATTTTTGTGCCAGTACCATGCTGTTTTGAACACTATGGCCTTGTAGTACAGCCTAAAGTCTGGTATGCTGATGCCCCAAGCTTTGCTTTTACTACTAAGAGGTGCCTTAGATATATGGGGATTTTTCTAGTTCCATACAAAACAAAGAATTATTTTTCTAAGTCTTGAAAGTATGATGTTGGTATTTTAATAGGGATGGCATTGAATCTGTAGATTCCTTTGGGAAGTATAGACATTTCAACAATGTTGATTTTTCCCAGCCATGAGCATGGTATGTTCTTTCATTTGTTAATATCCTCTGCTATTTCCTTCCTTAGGGTTTCGAAATTTCCTTTATAGAGGTCCTTCACCTCTTTTGTTAGGTATATTCCTAGGTATTTCATTTTCTTTGCAGCTATGGTGAAGGGGGTTCTGTCCTTAATTGGCCTGGCACCTTGGCTGTTACTGGCATACATAAAGGCTACTGACTTGTGGACATTGGTTTTATATCCTGAGACATTACTGTATTTTTGGATCACTTTCAGGAGTCTTGTGGTTGACCTTTGAGGTGCTCTAAGTAAAAGATCATATCGTCAGCAAAGAGAGAGACTTGGACCTCCTTTGCTCCCATTGGGATGTTCTTTATTTCCTTCTCTTGCCTGATTGGCTAGAAACAGCACTATGTTGAACAGTAAAGGCAATACCTGGTAACCTCCTCTTTATTGACCTAAAAACTTCTTATTCCGTCCTTATGCCCAGTTTTAAGGTCAGGCTATTAAATTGTGATCATTCTGTCTTCTTGATTTAGGCTTTTAAGGTTATTGATTTCCCACCAAAGAATGCTATGGCTGAGTCCCATAGATTATAAAAGCTTGTGTCCCCTTGTTTTTTCCTTATTTCACAATTTATTTTTAAAGTAGATCACAACACCAAGCTTTTGGTGCATTCTGCTATTGTACAAGCTCTAAATGCTGGCTCAGCAGCTGAAGGGCACTCTTTCATAGCATGTCTGAAATGTGAACAAAAGTCCATATAAAACAAATATTTAAACTTTTTCTATAGGAACACAGATAAAGGTAACCCCATATCCTAATCCTCTGAATTGCTTCATCTGTGCCAACCCTACTTTTACAAAAACATTTCAAAACTAGTAGTGATTCAGTTAAGTGTACCCCAAAATCCCTAATGCCAGCTAAACTCACAGTTAACAGCTACAGAATGATGTCTACACATTATTAATGGCTGAAGGACACACTGCTGGGTGACCTTTCATTTCACTTTCCCAAGTACAAGACACAGACAGAATGCTGACATCCCTCTCTTCTACTTCAGGTAGGATGTCAGGGTTCTGGATTTGTTCAGTTGCCATATCAGTCCTGACATCATATAGTAGACAGTCGAGTAGAAGCAGCAGCTACAGTGTAAGTAGCCAGGATTTCAAGGAGCATCCAGAAACACACATGCATTTCAGGCAGGTCACAGCACTCAACAATCTTATCAAGGCCATCACATACTCATCCCCAGAAGTAGATGGATGAATACTACTTCTCATCTGATTTAGGACTCTTGTGCAGAAGAGGCTTTCCATGCACATAATCATTAGGATGTTACCAAATGACCCCTACACCCCGTCTTCACATAACACAGACAGACTTATTCGCTGCACTCATCATCATCGTCATCAGAGCCTATCTGTTCCTTCAACATGACTTTTTTGGCAACAATATTAACTGCAAGCATGCAATGTGATGCAAAATACTATCTGCCTGGCTCAGCTACGATTTTCACTCCAGGGTCTGATGCAAAACACTTGTCCAACACTGGGCTGATTACACTGATGATCTCTTCCAATTTCAGCTTCACATCCTCACATTCAGGCAAACCACCATCAATATGAAGCAGTATGTGCTGAAACCAACCTTGGCTCCTATGTTAAAGACACAGCAGACACCAGAGACCACCTGCATGAAGGGCTCAGGATCATTACAGCAATTTCCTACATGGAAGATAATGCTGATAACATTAATATTTAGTGCTTTTTCTTATTCCACAAGAAATCTTCTGGTTTTGAGCATGGCACCAAATTTAGCAGAGTCAACAGGCTGCCTTGGAACCATCAGTGGCAACCAGCAAAGCCAACTTTGGCTTTGGTTGTGTTTTGGCAACTTTCATCAGCTTGACTGTGCTGTCCAAAATCATCATCTGGACTCCATTATTGGCAGCACACTTAATTGTAGACACTTGTTTACAGGGATTTGCATAGATAATCCTCTCTAGAGGTACATGACACTCTGCACCAATTGTATTTCAGTCATGCTAGCACAGTCAGATCCGGTCCCCAAGGAAGTGAGGATCTTCACAATGACTCTGCAGTCATGACATTTGACTGCATAAAACGGAGTGACAGAAGAAGAAGCTTTTCGCTACTTTTGGGGTTTCCCCAAAATCCCAACATAGAAGGCATTATTCCCTTCAGAAGAAGAAATCTCATACATTTTTTGGTCCCAAATGTCCCTGGGAGTAAAACCTTGTGTTTTTAGAATCCCACTGTGCATCCTCAGATCAAAATGGAAATGTTCTCACAGCATCCAGGTGCCACGGGACAGCCCCATGGTCAAGCCAGGGTGCTGCTGTTCCACGTAGTCATCAGTGCCTCACTCCCACCCATCAGAGATGCCACCCAAGACGGTGTCCAAGCAGCAGGTACAGGGGCAGATGGCAGTGGCTACAGGGAATGACCTATGTTTCCCTGTTTTTCAAATGATTTCTTGATTTCCATCCTAATTTTATTTTTGACTCAATAATCATTCAGCAGCAGGTTGTTTAATTTCTGTGACTTTGCAAATGTTTGAGTATTTCTCTAGTGATTCACTTCTAGTTGCATTCCACTGTGGTCTGAGAAGATGCATAGTATGATTTCATTTTTTTTTAACTTCTTGAGGCCTTTTTGTAGCCTAAGGCATGATCAATATCAGAGAATATCTCATGCGCTGCAGAGAAGAATCTCTTATTCAATAGTTTTGAGGTAGAATGTTCTGAAAATGTCGTTAGGCCCATTTGATTTACAGTCTGCATTTATTTATACTCTGCTTTTATGATCTGTCTATCTCTGACAGTTAGGTGTTAAAGTCCCCAGTAAACACTATCCTGCCACAGTAATCTTCCTGCTCTCTGGAACCCATGGGGATGGTATATTCCAGATAAATGTAGTTTCTGGTTACTTGAGAATTCCTTTTAAAAATAGCCCTATCTCTTTTGTTCATAACATACCATACCATACCACTAAATCTGTATTGACTTCATATTAATATTGAAATACACTAGTTAAAAGCTAATTAAGACAAAGACAGACTTCACTTACTATAACACAGTTTTACTGTGTTATAAAACAGCTTTCTAAATGCAGTGTACAATTTTAGCTAAATTGAAGTCAAAACATTTTCTTTCTTTTTTTTTTTTATTGTTGGGGATGCATTGAAGGTACAATAAGCCAGGTTACACTGATTGCATTTGTTAGGTAAAGTCCCTTTTGACATCGTGTCTTCCCCCAGAAAGTGTGGCACACACCAAGGCCCCACCCCCTTCCTCCTTCCCTCTTTCTGCTTTTCCTCCCCCATCCCATAACCTTGTCATTAATTGTCCTCATATCAAAATTGAGTACATAGGAGGACTGAGGTTCTACTGTATTCAGGATTGTTGTAATTTCTTGTTGAAGTTCTCCCTTTACCATTTTAAAATAACCCTCTTTGTCTTTCTTTACCTTTGCTAATTTAAAATCCGTTTTATCTGATTTGAGAATGGCTATGCCTGCTCTATTTTGGTTTCAATTTGTGTGGAATACTTTTTACCACACTTTCACATTGTATCTGTATGCATCCTCAGTGGCTCCAATATGTTTCCTGGAGAAAATAGATACTTGGATTGTGTTTCCTTATCCATTCAGTCAGACTACTCCTTGTGAGTGGTGCATTTAAACCATTAAGAGATACAATTGATATGTAGGATGCTTTTCTGTTCATAGTGTTGGGTAATACCTTGTACCTTTTTTGCCCTTTTGTGCTATTGTTCTATAAGAGTTCTGAGCTTTACTTTTTTGGGTGATTTTACATTGGTGGCTATCAATTGTGCTGATTCAGGTATAATGTAGTTTTGACTACTTTCTGCAAGGCAGGTCTGGTCGTAACAAATTCCCCCCATGCTTGTCTGGAAAAGCTTAATTTCTACATCAAATATGAAACCTAGTTTTTCAAGATACCAGATTCTAGGCTGGTAGTTGTTCTGTTTAAAAAGATTAAAGAGAAGACTCCATCCCTCTGGTTCATAAGATTTCTGCTGATAAGTAAGTTGTTAGTCTGATGGCTTTTCCTTTGCAGGTCAGTTATAGATTACACCTAGATGCCTGTAGAATTTTCTCCTTCATTTTGACTTTGGCCAAGTTGATTATCATGTGTCTCAGAGATGTAGCATATGCTATGAGACTTTCCAGAGTTTGATGACCATCTTGTATCTAGATGTCTGGATCTCTGGTGATACCATGGATGTTTTACTCAAAAATTCTCTTGAATAGATTTGGGTACAGCATGGAAATCTATGGATTATCTGAGATATCTCTCTGCCCCCTAAGAGTTTCACATTCTATAATCACTAAATCATGTTGACTATATGTCTTTTCTTCTTCTGCATATTTCTATTAATGCTGCAGGGTTAAATATTAATACATTAAAATACATTGATAATTCCTAGTTTAGCGTGTGGTCTCAATGCATCATTCTCATAGGGAAAACAAACTACCAACTATCATTGTTATTTCATAAATAAAAAAATACTTTAAGACAACCAAATAAAAAAGTCATAATGCCAAGAAAAAGACCAACACTTAAAATAAAAAAAAAAACAACTAAGCTCCCTATTTTTCTATATTTTACCATAGATGGGTAAAACCTCATAATAGATTGATAGCAAGAATTGGTGCCAAGGTAACTGTGGTTTTGACTACCAAAAAAGCTTCCTTTGTCTCCTAATCACTTCACGTGGTTACCTTCCTCCTATCCCCTACAAGAGGCCTCAGAAAACTACAGACAACATATAAAAATTCATCCTGGTATGCCTTTATAAGTAACATTTATTGGAATAAATTCATATCTATTTGCTTACATATTATTGATGACTGCTTTCACAGAACCATGACAGGGTTGAGTAGATGTGACAGAGATAACCAGCTGAGCTAAAATATTTACTGTGTGGCCCTTTGAATAAAAACTTTCCAGTCCCTGCTTTACCCATAAACAGAGCTCTCTAATACTCAAATCTGACCTGTGACTTCCTTGCTCAAAATTCACCAATGAATCCCTACAGCAAACTTTACTGGCTCCATACCTAATAGCCATTCCATGTTCCCACTTGCTAGAGGAACACAATCCTATTTGGATATTTATCAACCCAAAACCCTTCCCAGGCTCCAAAACCAGAAATAATTATTCTAAGCTAATCTGCTTTCCCAGTGACTGGTTTAGGGATGAGCATATGATGTACCCCAGCCAACAAAATCTAACAGGATGTCCCCTGGAAGCATGTGAGTTTTCTCTCCATTTAACTGAAACATGAAGAAAAGCAGGCCTTCCAACCATGAGACGTCACCTTACGGGAACACAATGTTTGGAGTTACTGCTAATTAGGCAACCACGAAAGAAGACATGAACAAAACACAAGCAACAGCACAGCAGAAAGAGGGACAACAAGGGGGATGCTGAGGATGTGCACTGACCCCCCCCCAAAAAAAAACAACTCTGTTTTCTGTGGTTGTAGCCACCATTGGTTAGGTCATCTTCAACATGGATGGAGGGAGGGTAATTGGTGGGAGCACAACTACGGTGCATTTTACAAGGGTACGTGTTAAATTTACTAAGTGTAGAGTATAAATGTATTAACACAATTAAGAAAATGAGCTGAAGGCTATGTTAACTAGTTTGATGAAAATATTTCAAATGGACAATAACCAAAGCAAAGAGACAACCTACACAATGGGAAGGATATTTGCATATTTTCAATCAGACAAAAGCTTGATAACTAGGATCTATAGAGAACTCAAATTAATCCACATGAAAAAAGCCAAAAATCCCAGATATCAATGGGCAAGAGACATGAATAGAAGTTTCTCTAAAGACAACAGACGAATGGCTAACAAACACATGAAAAAATGTTCATCATCTCTATATATTAGAGAAATGCAAATCAAAACAACCCTGAGATATCATCTAACCCCAGTGAGAATGGCCCACATCACAAAATCTCAAAACTGCAGATGCTGGTGTGGATGTGGAGAGAAGGGAACACTTTTACACTGCTGGTGGGACTGCAAACTAGTACAACCTTTCTGGAAGGAAGTATGGAGAAACCTCAAAGCACTCAAGCTAGACCTCCCATTTGATCCTGCAATCCCATTACTGGGCATCTACCCAGAAGGAAAAAAGTCCTTTTATCATAAGGACACTTGTACTAGACTGTTTATTGCAGCTCAATTTACAATCGCCAAAATGTGGAAACAGCCTAAATGCCCACCAACCCAGGAATGGATTAATAAGCTGTGGTATATGTATACCATGGAATACTATTCAGCCATTAAAAAAAATGGAGACTTTACATTTTTTGTATTAACCTGGATGGACGTGGAAAACATCATTCTTAGTAAAGTATCACAAGAATGGAGAAGCATGAATCCTATGTACTCAATTTTCATATGAGGACAATTAATGACAATTATGGTTATGGGGGGAAACAGAAAGAGGGAAGGAGGGAGGGGGTGGGGCCTTGGTGTGTGTCACACTTTATGGGGACAAGACATGATTGCAAGAGGGACTTTACCTAACAATTGCAATCAGTGTAACCTGGCTTATTGTACCCTCAATGAATCCCCAACAATAAAACAAAAAAAGAAAATATTTCAAATGGTATATAAAATCAGCACATTGTACCCCATAATGGCATTAATGTACACAGCAATGATTTTTAAAAAAATGCCCATGACCTACAGAATAAGACCTACTCATTTCTATACTACTAAAAAGGTTTTCATGAGCATGTGTGAGCCAGGTATTCACCTCATTCCCAGCATAACTGAACCTCTGAGAAATCCTGCAAGGCCATTTATGAACATCAGATTTTACACTTCCTCTTCCTTCTGACAAATATGTAATCTGGTTAGATATTCCTTCTACAAGCATCATTATTTTGCCTCTTTCACTGGAAGACTGCTGTTCACTCTACCTGCTTACCTTATATCCTATTCATTCCCTTAAAGCTTTAATTTCTTTGCATGGACTTAAGGTGGCTGGCATAAACATAACATAATAAATACATAAGGAATGATATAAGCATGTGCTCACACACAGTAAACACTGAAGATAGTAGCAAATAATTAAAATGACAATGATAATAACTAGTTCTTGACTTGGCACTACAGCATAGTGGTTATGGTGCCAGCCATATGCACAGACGCTGGTGGGTTCAAACTCAGCTACACAATGACACCTGCAACAAAGAAATAGCCGGGCATTGTCGTGGGTGCCTGTAGTCCCAGCTACTTGGGAGGCTGAGGCAAGAGAATCGCTTAAGCACAAGAATTGGAGGTTGCTGTGAGCTGTGATGCTACAGAACTCTACCCAAGGTGACTTAGGGAGACTCTGTCTCGAAACAAACAAACAACAACAACAAAAAAAACTTCAACTAGCTTCTGATAGTATTTTTTAAAATATTTGTCTTCTATAACACTAGCAAAATGCTTAGTACATAAAAAACACTTAATAGTTATTTGTTAAATGGGCAAAGGAATAAAGATTATTTCCTTAACAATTCTGTTCATCAACCTCAGGAATTAAATAGGAAATGATCTATTTGGAGCACCTTACAGGCCAAAACTGTGTATTCCATTTGTTTTCTTTGAGACAGTGTCTCACTCTGTTACCATGGGTAGAGTGCCATGGTGTTGTAGCTCACAGCAACCTCAAATGCTTGGGTTCAATTCATCCTTTTTTTTAATTTTTTTTTTGTTATTAAATTATAGCTGTGTACATTAATGCAATCATGGGGCACCATATACTGGTTTTATAGACCATTTCACACATTTTCATCACACTGGTTAACATAGCCTTCCTGGCATTTTCTTAGTTATTGTATTAAGACATTTACATTCTACATTTACTAAGTTTCACATATACCCTTGTAAGATGGACCGCAGGTGTAATCCCACCAAGCCTCCTCCTTCTCCCCACCTCCCCCCTTCCCTTTCTCCATTCCCCCTATTACCTCAGCCTCCTGAATAGCTGGGACTATAAGCACCCACCACAACACCCAGCTAGTTTTCCTATTTTTAGTAGATATGGGGTCTTGCTTTTGCTCAGGCTGGTCTTGAACTTCTGAACTCACTCATTCTGCCTGCCTCAGGCTCCCAGAGTGCTAGGATTACAGGCATGAGCTACTGAGCCCAGTGTACTCCATCTTTTTTTTCCACAACTTGAGAAACCTGATACAGAAGTTCTTTTAGAAAGATACACAACATTATATTTCAGATTGTATAATGCATTTATGTCACATTGAGGTAGCCTAATAGCACTTTTGTTACTATGAAACATTTTTGTACTTTTATTATACTTTGTTTACTCAGAGTTGGGCATTTGGAATATTTATGAGGCAAAACCTCTAGCAAATGGTAACAGTATCTTCTTCTACCACAATTATGGTTACCATGATAGTTACCTAGCACACAGAATAACACACCTTATTCTAACCAAGTAAATATATCTTATTCAATTACAATTTTTGGTTAATGAAGTCAATAATAATAAGGTCTTGTTGGTATAAGAATATATAACTTGTGCTTCTCAACAGGGATTGCCCTTCTGACTCGCCTACTCAGAAGATACCATTAAGAAATATTCACTTGGGCGGCGCCTGTGGCTCAGCAGGTAGGGCGCCGGTCCCATATGCCGGAGGTGGCGGGTTCAAACCCATCCCCGGCCAAATTAAAAAAAAAAAAAAAAATAGTAGAAGAAATATTCACTTATTGGTGTTAGCCCACACTGGATATGTTTCGTAGTTTTATGCCTATTTATGGTACCACAGAGGTATTGTTTATTGTTGAGTTCCCAGGTTTAAAGACAGTATGTCTTTAGAGACAGATAGCACTATGTAATACAGTTAGCCTTTCAACAACAGGGGTGTTGCCTGCAGCATCCACTTACGTGCAGATTTTCTTTCACCTCTGCCACCTGCAGACAGCAAAACCAATCTCTCCCCTCCCTCCTCCTCAGCCCATGTGAAGACCAGGAGGTGGAAGTCCTCTACAATGATCCACTGCCACTTAATGAACAGTAAATATACTTTTCAATTCTTTCTTTCTTCTTAATGAATTCCTTCCTCTATCTTTATTGTAAGAATACAAGATTCTTTCTTTATTGTGAGAATCAGGTAGATAACACACACAAAAATATGTGGTAATTGATTGTTTCATTCACTAAGGTTTTCAGTCAACAATAGGCTATTAATAGTTTGTAGGGAGCCAAACATTATACATAGGTGGATAATCCTAGCACTTTGAAAGGATGGGGGGATTGCTTGAAACCAGGAGTTTGAGACCAACCTGAACAAGAAAACAAGACTCCAACGCTATAAAAATTTTAAAAATTAGCTGGGCATGGTAGTATATGTCTGTATTCCCAGCTACTCAGGAGGCTGAGGCATGAGGACTACTGGAGCCCAGGAGTCTGAAATTGCATTGAGCTATTGTTGATGCATCCCTGGCCAACAGAGGAAGATCCTGTCTCCCCCCAAAAATGTGGTATGTAAATGTTTGACTACAAACCACACATTTTTTGAGGGTAAACAGTAATTAATATTCTTTAAATGAATGTAAATCCCTTATTACAAAAAGTAAATGGAGGATTTATTTTATAAACAAGTTCAACTCATTACAGTGTGATGATAGAGGACATTTTGAACATTCCAACTTGCACATCTATTTTCTCATTTATACAAAAATCTCATATACGATTTTAGAGGCCATAACTAATTAAATGAATTGTTTTCAGACAACATTATATTGGATTCTAAGTTATCTGCAACTGACTTAATAAACAATTCTGAACTGTAGGCCTGGAAGGAACAAATGAAGAAAAAATACATAAAATTTACAATTTTTTTGGTAACTGCTCCTTTGTGTTCAGAACTTACTACTCTTACTATAATAGGTCAACCCAGAGTAATTCACTATCAGAAGTCTTACCTTGTGCAGGAGTTATAGGTTTAATTTTTGCCTTGTATTCCAAAATTTTCTGTTGAATGCTATGTATAAAGAATAAATAGAATTATAGTTTTAATACTGATGTGAAATATATTTACCACATATATTAAATTATTAGACTATTTCAGAAAACATAAGAGCTGACATCAGAATGTTATCCCATACAGATCAAATTTGTAAGCTCTATGAATTTATTATACAGCTTCTAAAGAATAAAGTAAAAAAGCAAGGTGAAGTACTCATGAATTGAGGGAAGTACAGCTCATTACATTAATTAGAATTAGCTTGAAAAAATGGAAAACTTCCTGAACTCAGAATAAGTTCTACCTCTACAACAAATAGCTAATTGTTCGTGCCAAAACTGCTTCTTTAAGGATCAATTTTTTTTTCTAAAAATAAGGATTTTATGACCATCTTTAACTAGGTTATTATGATGCTTTACTGAGACAAAATTTTTAAATGCTCAGAGAAACAGGAATACAATGGAATACATTGCTCCTAAAATTTATTATTGAAACTGTCATAGAATCCCACATAAAATACCATCTGCATTTTTCACAGGTTGTAATTGTTTTATTATTTATTTATTTTTTTTGAGACAGAGTCTCACTAAGTCACCCTGGGTAGAGTGCCATGGTGTCACAGCTCACAGCAACCTCAGACTCTTGGGCTTAAGTGATTCTCTTGCCTCAGCCTCCCAAGTAGTTGGGACTACAGGTTCCCACCACAATGTCCGACTATTATTGTTGTTGTTGTTGCAGTTGTCACTGTCGTTTTGGCTAGCCTGGGTGGGATCCAACCGGCCAGCCTTGGTGTATGTGGCTGGCATCCTACCCACTGAGCTATGGGTGCTGCCCCACAGGTTGTAATATTCTAATGTTGCATTTTCCAGTACATGTTCATTAAGTCCTACTTTTTTGGATATTGGTTGTTTTCTACTGTGTGGCTTATAAATCAGGTTGATAGCACACAAAGCGAGAATAAGATGGAGTTAGTCAGGCTAGGGCTGAGATGACACAGACGGTCTGGATGGTTAGGTCCTATGTGACCTCTGAGTATGTCCTATGTGACCTTTGCCTCATGTCTCCCATCCTTGTTGTCTTGTAAATATGGGTTTAACCTAACATTGTATATCTTGAATAGCTTAAGGCAATGTATTAAAGAGATTAACTTCTGGATTGGAATGTTGTTATATGGATCATGGGTTATGTCAATTATTGTTTGTTACA
The DNA here is from genome assembly GCF_027406575.1 of Nycticebus coucang. Taxonomy (NCBI): domain Eukaryota; kingdom Metazoa; phylum Chordata; class Mammalia; order Primates; family Lorisidae; genus Nycticebus; species Nycticebus coucang. Next base: position 995,386 of record NW_026515585.1, read on the forward strand.
GATCATTGGTTATGGTGATTATTGTTATTTAAAATAAGTATTATTACTGCTGTTTAATATAAGGGTTAGTATGATTCTTTCTTTTAACATTTACATATAAAACTGATTTTGGAATATACCATATCAAAAGAAGCAAAAACAAAGACCTGATCCTCTCAATACATGCAGAAAAAGCATTTGATAAAGCCCAGCATCCTTTTCTGATTAGAACACTGAAGAATACAGGTATAGTTGGCACATTTCTTAAACTGATCAAAGCTATCTACCACAAACTCACAGCTAGTATTATACTCAATGGAGCAAAACTGAAATCTTTTCCACTTAGAAATGAAACCAGACAAGGTTGTCCTCTATCGTCACTACTAATTCAACATAGTGCTGGAAGTTCTAGCCGATACAATCAGGCAAGAGAAGGAAATAAAGGACATCCAAATGGGGGCAGAGCAGGTCAAACTCTCCCTCTTTGCTGATGATATGATATTATACTTAGAGAACCCCAAAGACTCAATCACAAGACTCCTGGAAGTGATCAAAAAATACAGTAAGGTCCCAGGATATAAAATTAATGTCCACAGATCAGTAGCCTTTGTATACACCAATAACAGCAGCCAAGGCAAGGAGACAATCAAGGACACACTTCCCCTCACAGTAGTTTCAAAGAAAATGAAATACCTAGGAATATACCTCACAAAAGAGGTGAAGAATCTCTATAAAGAAAATTATAAAACCCTAAGAGAAGGAATAGCAGAGGATATTAACAAATGATAGAACATACCATGCTCATTGCTTGGGAAAATCAACATTGTTAAAATGTCTGTACTTCCAAAAGCATTCTACAGATTCAAGCAATCCCCATTAAAATACCAACATCATACTTTCAAGACTTGGAAAAAATAATTCTTTGTTTTCTATGGAACCAGGAAAAATCCTGTCTAGCTAAGGCCATCCTTAGTAATAAAAACAAACCTGAGTGAATCAGTCTACCATATATTAGGCTGTACTACAAGGCCATATTGATCAAAACAGCATGGTACTGGCACAAAAATAGACATATGGACATTTTGGAACCAAATAGAAAACCAGGAAATGAAACTAACATCTTACAGCCACCTAATCTTTGATAAACCAAACAAGAACCTACACTGGAGGAAAGAATCCCTATTCAGTTAATGGTGCTGGGAGAACTGGATAACCATACATAAAACACTTGAAACTGGATCTGCACTTTTCACCACTCACTAAAATTTATTCACGATAGATAAGAGATCTGAATCTAAGGCACAGAACAATAAAAATCCTTAAAGAAAATACTGGAAAAACACTTCAAGGTATCAACCTGGGAAAAGACTGTATGAAGAAGATTTCAGTGGCAACTGCAACAGCAGAATAAACAAATGGGACTTAATTAAACTCAATAGCTTCTGTACAGCTAATGGGACAACCACCAAAGCTAATGGACAGTCATCAGAATGGGAAAAGATACTTGCATACTATGAATTAGACAACAGATTTGTAACTAGGATCTACAGAGAACTCAAACTAAGCAACAGAAAAAGAGTCAAAAATCCCTTCTGTCAATTGGCCAGAGAGAGGAAGAGAACCTTCTCTAAAGAAGACAGATGAATGGAAAAATAATAAACATATGAAAAAATGCTCATCATACCTAATTATTCGAGAAATGCAGATCAAAACCACCCTGAGATATCATTGAACCCCAGTGAGAATGGCCAACATCACAAAGTCTCAAAGCTACAGATGCTGGTGTGGATGTGGAGAGCAGGGAACACTTCTTTTTTTGTTTGCTTGTTTTTATTATTTTTTTATTGTTACATCATAGCTGTGTACATTAGTTCAATCAAGAGGTACAATGTGCTGGTTTCATATACAATCTGAAATATTCTCATCAAACCGTTCAACGTAGCCTTCATGACATTTTCTTAGTTATTGTACACTTCTGCTGGGACTGCAAACTAATACAACCTTTTAGGAGAAAGTATGGAGAACCCTCAAAGAACTCAAACTAGACTTCCCATTTGATCCTCCCATTACTGAGTACCTACCCAGAAGAAAAAAAAAAATCCTTTTACCATAAGGACACTTGCAGTAGACTGTTTATTGCAGCTCAATTTACAATTAAAAAAAAAAATGGAGAAACAGCCTAAATGCCCCCCAACCCAGGAGTGGATTAACAAGTTGTGGTATATGTGTGCCGTGGAATACTATTCAGCTACTAAATCAAATGAACACTATACATCTTTTGTACTAATTTGGATGGAGATGGAATACATCCTTCTTAGTGAAGCATCACAAGAATGGAGAAGCAAGAATCCAATGTGCTCAATTTTGATATGAGGACAATTGACAACCTAGTACATGTTGGGGGGTCAGAGAATGGGGGAGTGGAGAGAAGGAAGAAGGGGAGGTCACAGTGTTTCGCACACCTCTTGGGGGAGGAACACATTTATAAGAGGAACTTTGCTTGACAAATGCAATTAGTGTAACCTGGTTCTTTGAATGAAGAACCTCAATAAATCCCCAACAATAAAAAAATGTGATTTTGGAAATAGAAGAACAGGACAGTCTTGGAGAGGACACTCTCATCTTCTCCACAATTGATGGACTTCTGACAAATAAAGTTTGGTGCATCTATCCCCATCTCTGCATATTGGCTGACAGTGACAGGTGGCCAAACTCTCTTCATCCAGTAACAAGGTCATCTCAGCTGTTTCATAGTTTTCAACAAAATTTATTTGTAAGACATTAGTCCACTAAATTAGATAACATAAAGTAAATGTCCCCCATTATAATGGTAGAAAACTAATAGACGTCAAGACCTGGTTTGGATTCCTACTATTCTCTCTCTACCTAGTACCTAGTCAGAGTCTGAACCGGTAGATCTTTGTTAGAATGGTATTTAATCTCCATGCTCATCTCCAATTGATGTAGACGACAAAAAAATCCTGCTTCTTTAAATTCCATGAAGGAACGAGATCCATGTTGATACTTTCTCATTTCTGAAATACATCAACAACACTTTGCACACAACATCCCAAGTGTTATTCAGCTCCATGCTCATTTCATAGATCATCTTACACAAAATTTTTTTTAGAGAACATCACAGTTTCACTATTGGGTGCTGCCCATTTTGCTTTGACTCATACTATTAGAGTTTGTCAAACAATTCAGTCACCATTCAAGAACTACACAAAATATGGAATGTCTCAAGAAACTGTATGTGACCTTTGCACATGAGTCATGCTAATCTTCTCTGTATTGTTTCAATTTTATTATATGTGCTGCCAAAGCAAGCACAATGTTCTACTTTTGTATGTAACTTTTTTTTTTATTATTTTGGGGGCTTCATTGAGGATTTAAAGAACCTGGTTACATTGATTGCTTTTGTCAGATAAAGACCTTCCAATAATAGTGTTCCACCTCCAAATCGTGTACCACCCCCTTTGATTCCCACCCCCTTCCTTTCTCTGTTCTCCCCATCCTCAACCCCCACACTGTGTGCTAGGTCACTAATTTTTCCCATATTAGAATTGAGTACATAGAATTCTTGCTTTTCCATTCTTGTGATGCTTTGCTAAGAATAATGTCTTCCACTTCCATCCAGGTTAATACAAAAGATGTAAAGTCTCCATCTTTTTTAGTGGTTGCATAGTATTCTATGGTATACATATACCACAGTTTGCTAATTCATTCCTAGGTGGGTGGGCATTTAGGCTGTTTCCACATTTTAGCAATTGCAAATTGAGCTGTGATAAACAGTCTAGCACAAGTGTCCTTAAAGTAAATAGATGTTTTTGTTTTTTTCCTTCTAGGCAGATGCCCAGTAATGGGACTGCAGGATCAAATGGGAGGTCTAGTTTGAGTTCTTTGAGGGATCTCCATACTTCCTTCCAAAAAGGTTGTACTAGTTTGCAGTCCCACCAGCAGTACAAAAGTGTTCCCTTCTCTTCACATCCATGCCAGCATCTGTAGCTTTGAGACTTTATAAGGTGGACCATTCTCACTGGGTTTAGGTGATATCTCAGGGTGGTTTTGATTTGCATTTCTCGGATAATTGGGGATGATGAGCATTTTATCATATGTTTGTTAGCCATTCATCTGTCTTCTTTAGAGAAGATTCTATTCATCTCTCTTGCTCTATGTTGTAAAGGATTCTTGGTTCTTTTGTGTTTATTGAGTTATCTGTAGAGCCTAGTTATTAATCTTTTATCTAATTCAATATATGCAAATATATCTTCTTATTGGGTAGGTTGTCTATTTGCTTTGGTATTGATTTGTCATATAAATACAACTAACCTGTTCAGATTCAGAGGTTTACATCCAGCAGCTACATTCTTAGAATTTGACATAGAATTTGAAAACATTCTTAAATTTTGAGGTAGAGAACCAAGTAGCTTCAAAGATTTTCATAATTATGGAGGACAAATCATTTGAGGGCCAAGGACAAGTTGGTGTCCACTACTAGAGAAGGATATGGGATCTTTTACAGCCTAAGAAAAGGTGCTGCACAGGCTATAAGTAGGCTTCAGGGCATAGATCTGGTAACAAAGAAGAAACGGAACTCCATTCCTTTCCTGCATCATTATTTGGAACTCTCTGACAGTTTAGAACAATCTCAGCTACTATTTGCTAGACAAAAGGACTTTAAAGGAGAATGTACAAAGGATTAGGCTAAGTCTAAACTAAAATGTGAGCTCCATATAAGCTCTATATAAGTAGGGGAAGGGATCTCTTTGCTCACTGTGTGTTTGTGTGGCTAAAGTTCAGAGGCCTAGCTGCCAGAGCAGAGAACAATGCTAGTGCTTTTGGGAACAATGGACAAGCATATAAGCAAATGTAAGTGAACCACAAAAAGTATTACTTTGAAGTTTAAGTGTGTTTGACCATGGAGACTGAGGCATCTGAATCAGCAAAGACTTCCTAGTAGCATAATTACCAGACTGCAGGACCAGTTTCCAGGCAACAATGCAGCAACACAATCAGGGGAAACAGAATGAGTACAAAGTCCTTCTTCTCCCCTTTCTGCCTTATAAAAGAGGATTGACTTTCTTGCACTTTAAAACCTGTTCAGTTCTTGAAAATTTCAAGGAGGAAGGTCTAGAGCACAACAGTACAACAGGGAATGGTACAACAGCTTCTACTAAAGTGGACCTTTCACGACCCATATAACTACTCAGAAAAAGCAGAGTTGTGACACTGTCTTTATCCCACGCATAGGGGCTGTACTTGTAATAAAACAAATAAAACTGAAATCCGTAAGGTTAAAGGTCTTAAAAGTCTTAAGAACCCTGCACTCATTACTACTTGTAACACCTCCATCCTTTGGATTTCTTCCGGCTGTCTCATTTCCATTCTAAAACTTTCTGAAACAAACCATGAAATTTCAACTGATGTACAAGTTGCAATAGTTATAATTATTTTACACCTCAATTTAACATTAACTGGTCTTTTTTCTTTTTCTCTTTTTTTTTTTTTTTGAGACAGAGTCTTACTTTGTCCCCCTGGGTAGAGTGACGTGTCATCGTAGCTCACAGCGACCTCAAACTCTTAGGATTAAGCAATTCTCTTGCCTAAGCCTCCTGAGTAGCTGTGACTACAGGTGCCTGCACAATGCCTGGATATTTTTTTGTTGCAATTGTCATTGTCGTTTTAGCAGGCCCAGACCCTGTTCAACCCTGTCACCCCCAGTGCATATGGCTGGCACCTTAACCACTGTGCTACGGGTGCCACCCAGCATTAAGTAGTCTTTTATCGTGTACACTTACCTTTCAGAGTCAGGAAGAAGAAAATTATCTATAGTCCGTCCAAATAAATCTTCCGCAAAGACATTAATATTCTGCTCCAAAAGAAGATCCACTAAGCTTTCCGAATTACAAAGTACAGCAAGCATGAGCGCTGTTCTAAAATAAGAAAGATAACCCACACTTACAAACTCGAAAAAAGTTATTTATAGTACTAATTGGATATACTTTACCAATTCAATATCCTGCCTGTCCGTGCAGAATGTTCTTACAGACATGAACATCTTGGGTACTGAAATGTTCATTTTAGCCAATTTCCACTGAAGCTAAAAGGAAGCCTCTTAACCACTGGTATAACACAGTACAAGTTGCTAATTTATAGGGCTTTAATGGTCAAGAAACTATGCTGAGATCACTTATCTTACATAGTGCAAGATTTAGATGTAGAATTCTCCATTCCTTCCCTATCTAAATAGAATATATTTTCATTGAAAGTCAGATAGTGCTCAAATAAGTAAGAGCTACTTGCAGGCTTCCAATAACAATAATAATGGTAATAATTTTAGTCAGAGTACTTACAGATTTTGATGCTGATATTCACGTGCTAGGAACTGCATTAAATTATTGTGTGTGTGTGTGTATATATATGTATCTGTGTGTATGTGTGTATATGTCTCTGTGTGTGTACATATAAGACTTTACACACCATAAGCCTTGGCAGATTATGCTCCTTTTCAGATCAAAAAACACATCTGATGATAAATGATGTTCCTAACATCACACCTAGCAAGCGGAAAAGCCAGGAATCCAACCCAGGCTTCGGGGAATCTAAAGCCTCTCTGTTTACACTTTATCACCCACCTATGGCTTATTTTATTCAAGGAAAAGTTTATCCAGTTAAAGTTTTCATCCTTCTGCCCATGCCAATTAAAACTAAAACATCAAACTACACTAGAAGTAAAAATGGAAAAAAAGCTGATGAACCCACAGGATCTGGTAATAGCAATTAATAGTCACTTAAGGATAATCTAACGTCAATATTCTTTAAAGAAAACAACTTAAAGACTCACTAAGTCATTCAAAAGAGAAAATGAATCCCAGCTCCTATTTATGGGACACAGAACATTCTAAAGGAAAACCATATAAGCAACAGTGGTTAAAAAATACTATGAAAGAGTGAAGAATTTCATATTAAGTCATAAAGTAAACTACAAGTTTAAGTCCACATTTTATACAACTAACTAAAGCCTATCAGCTAATATATCACCAAAACACCAAATTACGAACAAATATCAGTCAATATTGAAAAAAAAGGTAAATCCTTCTGTATACTGTCCTTCATATTTCTCAGTCAAAATAACTGCTTTTCTGCGTAACTGAAGATCTGTGTGGATATTTTTCACTATACAACTATTATGAGGTAACGTTATTGTTCATTTAACATTTCTGAGGAGAGATACTATTGCCACTCTAGAATACCACTCAGGTTTTAAAAACAGAACGAATTACTATACCTCCTACATCCATCAACTAGATGTATATTTGCCTTATGCTTAATTAAAAGTTCCGCCACATCTGAATGGGTTTCCTTCAGAGCAAGGAAGAGTGGTGTGGTGTCTTTCTGCAATACAGCAAAAACAATTAATACAATATTGGACAAAATTATACACTTTTATAAGTGGAAAACTTTATATAAGGTCCTAAAATTGTACACATAAGGTAGAAAATAAATAAAAAGTAGACCCTTCCTTCTCATTACTCTGTGCTTTCCAATGTGAAACTCCTTCCCTTGGAAACACCTCTCATCTGCCTCTTCACATCAACTCAGGTTACCTCCAAAACTCAGTTCAGACATTTAATGCTTTGAAGAATCTTTGCTTCTATCACAGCATTTACCACAGTATAATACTTTATTGTTTCTCATCTAAACCAAGAGCTTCTTGTGGGCAGAGGCAGTATCTATTATTAACATCTCTATATCCCCCTACCCTAAGATATAGTAGTAACTATTTTCAGTATTTTTATTGAGTTAATGATCTAAATTATTACCCCTAGATCAGTATTTCTTACACTGCATTTCAAAGACTACTTACAAGTATGTACCCCTAACACAAAGTTTCCATGATCATCTATGCATAACAAATATTACCAAACTTTCCATTATATATCCAATATTAAAGCAATCTCTTGAATTTGCTTAAACCCTCTTTGGCAATACATTTTTGGGGCAAACCCTAACATTTGAGAAATGAGAGTTTCCGTGATCCTTGAAAGCTTTCCAACAAAGGGGGAGGATTTCACCAGGTACACCAACTCAGGACTCTCTTCTATCGATGGTGACAAGACCCCAGATGCCAATTGGTCTGTCACTCCTGTTGCGAATGGTTCATTAAGGTTTTCTGAGTGAAAAAAAGCTAGACTTCAAATGAACTTTTCTTGCTTATCATTAAATGGCCCATGGGATGTCTCCTGTTATAAGATTATCAATTTTTTACTTAGGAGGCTGAGGCAAGAGAATCACTTAAGCCCAAGAGTCTGAGGTCGCTGTGAGCTGCGACACCATGGCAATCTACCAAGGGTGACATAGTGAGACTCTGTCTCAAAACAAAACAAAACAAACAACAACAACAAAAAAAGATTACCAATTTTTATCTCAGCTGTTAGAAAGTTCACTGAGAAACATTATTCTCGATGAAAATGGTATATGGAAATCTAATGCATATTTAACTTTCTAATCCATTTTTTTCTGGTTTCTCTTTAAATTATGTTTTTTTTCGGCAAAATATAAAGCAGAAATATAATGGTTTCTTAATAAAAGTTCTAATACTGACTTACATGAATTGTTTACAGCCTAAGTAAAGGCACTAAATCATTTTCATTTTTAAGGGATGGTGCTGAGGCAAAACATATGTCATCATCTATCCAACTACAACCATGATTAACTTAAAAAGGCTTATAGGTTTTGTAACAGGAAAACAATTATTTGATAGATGCAAAGACAAAGATTTTAAAAGCCATTTTTTAAGTTCTAAGATATGACCCCATCACTAAGGACTAATATAATTTTTTTTTAAAAATTCCTATATGTATTCTAACTTCATGGTTTTCAGTGTTTCAAACTGAGATCCTGATTATGCTGAAGCTCTGTGGCCCTAAAAGATGTGCTAAGACAGTTCATATTACAGCTTCAACTAAAAAAAAAGGTAAAGGATTCGCTACTATTCTGATTGAGAAAACTCTACTTGTAAAAAACATTTGTTGACTTAATCATCTGAATGATAACAAAGAGGAAATACTAAAATGGTCAGTCTGCACTTATTGAAAGACTATACACAAGTAAATTTCTAAAATCCCTCTCAATAACAGTAAATGATTGATGGTTGAAAAGGATAAGAAGTTGCTCTGTAAGCTAACAGATACTGCCAGTAACATTCCTTTTACCCTCTTAAGCAGTAAAAGACATCATAAACATCAGTCTAATATTACTGGAAAGCAGAGATTGAAAGAGAAGTAGTGCCTCTAGAAATTTCTTACATTTTTGATACATGTGAATTCATAATTACACTTAAGTGCTCAGTGCATCAGTGTCTTGAAGAAATTGTGTTGTTCTTAGGGACAGTGTCAGAGAAAGTGTCAAGAAATCCTGGGTTGGTTCAGTGCCTGTAGCTCAGCAGCTAGGGCACTGGCCATATAAAAAAACCTGAGCTGGCAGGTTCTAAGCCAGCCCAGGCCTGCCAAACAATGACAACTACAACAAAAACAAAAAAATAGCCCGGCATTGTGACAGACACCTGTAGTCCCAGCTTCTTGGGAGGCTGACGCAAGAGAATTGCTTAAACAAGAGTTGGAGGTTGCTGTGAGCTGTCACGCCAAGGTACTCTACCAGGGGAACACAATGAGACTCTGTCTCAAAAAAAAAAAAAAAAAAAAACAACTCCTGAGATTGACTGATCCTTCCTACCTCAGTCTCCCTCTCCCTCGAACATGTACCTGCCTTCAAGGAAATATTTTTAAATATATGTGCTTGGACCTTATTATATTTTCTGAATCAAAATCTTCAGGACAGAGCCTAGACTTCTAAATTATTATTTTACATTCCCCCCAGTTCATTGTGTTGCACAATTCTAGTGGAGAACTAATGCAACAGAAAACCACTTTTGTCTCATTGTCTACCTACATGGACAATTATGTTACCACTTGGGAATTTGGATAAAAAGAAGAAAGAGTAAGAGGTGGAGTCATTACTGAAAATTCCATTTAATGTTTCTAGGGAAGGGGAGAACAGGGACTAGTGAACTGAACATGCACCTTGATTTTGCTACGGAAAAGGTCCTTCTCCCCCACCTTCCCATCAAGACATTCTGGTCTTGAGAGCAGAGTTTACACTCTTACCTAAAAGTGGCTGCTTCTGCCAAATTAGGATGATCAGTTAATTATTTGTTCTTCCTTCTTTCTTACTTCATCATACTCATTGTCAATCTGGTTTTCTCGGAGTTCTCCTAAAATTGATGCCTAGACAAGTCTACCTCTCACTAACTCTCTCAAACTGAGAGTTATTATCCCTCAAAATAAAGAGATTCTGGTTTAAATGTTAAAAAACTGGACAAAACATGCAAAACACCCTCTTATTGGAATTTCCTGCAGTTATGTATTTTTTTAATGATTTTTTATTAAGTCTTTTGTATATAGATCATAAAAACATTTATGCCATTTTCAATGTGTTGATTATTTGAACAAATTGAAGTGCTTACATCATACTAATCAACATAGCTTTCACCTCATTTACCCAATCATGCAGTTTTTAAAGTGGCCTGTGTGTTTCTGATCAGTCTCCTTTCCCTTTTCCCCATTTTCCTCTTTACCCCTTGCTTATGTGAGGCAAATCATGTTCTTAGAAATTATTTTTTAAGAAACCTGTCAACAGCAAGATTTCTATTTCTTGTAAAATACATTCCTTTTGTCGAAGTTTTAAGATAAAGCCTATTTCTAGGATAAATTGACTTTTCTGTGCTATTTTACAATAATTAGAAAGAAACAGCAGAATGGTAAAAAAATTGAAAAAAATAATTTAACCTTCAACAAATTCAGTGTTATCTCAAATATTTAACATAAATGCATAAAAGAAGATGTACTCTCTCATGCTCCTTCGAAAGTACCAATTTTTAAACAGAAACCTTTGACAATTGAGCTATTTCAAAATATTTTATTTTAGGGAATGCTTAAGTTTCCAAACTTGGAAAATTGAACTCTTACATATGTCAATGTTAAAACAAATGTATTTCTGATATTTTCAAAATAAAGTCAGTTAATCTATACCTTGTTCATTATCTCTGTAGCGGCACCATGTTCAAGGAGTTTTGTTGCAATCTCTACATTGCCGCTGTGGGCAGCATAGTGGAGAGCGCAGTTACCGTGGATATCCGTGATGTTGGGATCTGCGCCACGTTCTAAGAGGAGAGTGACGCACTGCCGTCTCTCGCATTGCACGGCCTGTCAGTTTTACACCAAGAAATAGATCATAAGTTCTAGGAATGCAATATACCTTTCACAGATTTTACTTATTAGTTATATTCAATTGAGATAAATTCATTTTTATTCTATGGGTTTAAATAAAATCCATCTCAAGCTGAAATCTGGCTACTATATACCTTTATCAGAGGTGTCCTCTCTTCAGCATCTCTGATGTTCAGATCGCAGTCCTTGTCGATCAACATAGTGGACACCTTGGCATAGCCTCTTACGCAAGCCAAATGCAAAGCACTCCTACAAAATTGAGAGAGCCTTTTTAAAAAATTGTAGCACACTAACTAAAAACATGTAATCATTCATGTAGTTGTAAGCATTAAGTTTCATTTATTCCTGTTTTCAGAACAAATCCTTAATTTTCTTGTGAAGATAGAACGATATTTATTAACACTCACTGTGTAACGAAAGAACAGCCTATTGGAATCCAAAGACATTGGCCTTTGGATTCAGTAACTTCAGTTTGGGACACACTTTGGCTTAGCTTTTCTGTGTCTTAATTTCCTCATCGATAAAATGGAAATAAAAATAGTAAGAGCAGGCGGCACCTGTGGTTCAAAGGAGTAGGGCGCCAGCCCCATATGCCGGTTGTGGTGGGTTGAAACCCAGCCCCAGCCAAAAACTGCAAAAAAAAAAAAAAAAAGAAAGAAATAGTAAGGACACCTTACAGGATACCCTTGTGATGCTGACCATTTTTAACAGTTCCTGGCACAAATAACAGCTCAGTAATTGTTGTTTATTATAACTATTACTATGAATGCTAAGAAAGATGACATTCTGATTAAAGTAAAATGATACAATCATATCTACTCAGTGGTATGTTTTAAAGATTAGAAATACAACTGTATTATAATGTTTCTTTTTTTTTTCCATTATAACATCTCTGATTTAGGAATGCCACTTGTAATTCATGATTATAAGTATAATTGGCAGCATTTTAAAAATTACAGTATTGAACTTAAGATAATGGGGCATAGCACATTCCATGGTGGCTTTACAGTGAGTGAGATTTGGCACACACAGGTCTCTAGCATTTATTTTTATATGAATGACATTTAAATAAATTTTAGTTTTTAAATGTACTAGGACAAAAAGATGGCTGAATTAACAACAATTTTCAAAAGAAAGTTAATTCTCATTTTGATTTCAAAAATATTTAAAACAAAAGAAATGCAGAATTCAAATGAAAGTGTGGCTCATTATTCAGTGCTTAGATTGATTGACATGTAAAGGAGATATTTCCAGTGATTAGTATTAGTCATTAAGACTGTTATAAAATTTCAAAGGTCACTAAAATATCTTTTTAAATAATTGTTTAACTTTAGGAATTATTTTTATGCTAACTTTTATTCTCTTCAAAAGTAAAGGAATCTTTTTATCTGTGTTTAACAGGAGGGAGGAAAAACTGCATGTGAGATCAAGTCCTAATGCAACAATTTTAAACCTCTCATCTTCCTCAGGCTGCTCAGGTAAACATGATGGTTTAGGATGGAACGGTCCTGAAAGGCTATAGTATATGTCTCCTGCCAAAGAGGTTTCCAGCTTATGTTTGGAGAATAAATGGATTCAAAGGATGGATAGGGAGCTCAATTAAAAGAAAAAAGAAAAACTCAAGAAGTAAAGCAATACTTTTGCAAGATTAATAATCATTTATATTTGCCAGCTTTATTTTCTTAAGGGCACAAATAAAATGATGAATCTATAATTATTTGTATATATAATAAATACATATGATGAAAACAATGTGCATAATAAAATGTATACGCAACAGAATATACATGCACAGATACAGGTAAAAAGATTCATTTTGAAGAGACTACAAGTTAGTAGAAGATACTAATTCGAATAAATGAATTAATAAAAAGTGGGAAATTATTTTTCTTGTGTAAGATTCATATCCCATAATCCTTGTGAACGGATTATTTCATTAATAATAAGCTGCTACTAAAACTTATACAGGTTCACTGCAGAAATCACAGGGAAAAAAAGAAAAATCTTAGTCGTATACCAATTTCTAACACTAACTGCTTTTGTCAAACTTTTTACATATTTTCAGCTAACACATTGCCATAGTCCATGTGTACATATCAGCAAATTGACATTTTCCTCACTGTATATCTTAAAAGTTCACCTCCACGTGACAGCTGACACCTACCTGTTCATATGCCACCTTCATATGCCACTCTTACCTAAGTGGCTGCTTCTGCCAGATTAGGATTCTGTCACATATTGTACTATCCTATGGATGCATTGAAGTTTCTTTTTTTTCTTTGTTTTGTAGAGACAGAGTCTTGCTGTACCGCCCTCGGTAGAGTGCCGTGGCGTCACACAGCTCACAGCAACCTCTAACTCTTGGGCTTACGCGATTCTCTTGCCTCAGCCTCCAGAGCAGCTGGGACTACAGGCGCCCGCCACAACGCCCGGCTATTTTTTTTTGCTGTTGCAGTTTGGCCGGGGCTGGGTTTGAACCTGCCACCCTCGGCATATGGGGCCGGCGCCCTACTCACTGAGCCACAGGCATGTTATGTAGGTTCTCCTTAATACAGTGTTACTTTAAGCAGAGCTGAGAAAGTCAAATTTTATGAATTTCTAATTACTCCATAAAAATATTTTATTATGACTTGTTGGAGTCTATCTAAAAGGTCATAAGCACATAAAAGCATAAGTACCACCACATTGCATCTTTATAAACTTTGTGGATAGAAAAAAAAAAAGTATTCCCTTTTTAATTTAAGGTCCTTGTCTTATCAAGAACACTAAATGTTTTTCCCAGGTCCATAGATCAATTGTAGATCAGTAAAGAAAAATGTACTTTTCAGAATTTTAGAATTCTTTTTTTTTTTTTTTTTTTTTTGCAGTTTTGGCCAGCACCGGACTTGAACCAGCCACCCCTGGTTTATGGGGCCAGTGCCCTACACTTTGAACCACAGGTGCTGCCCAAATTAAGATATATTTTCATTTGATGTGTTGCAAATATTTTGTAAACATGTTTTGTTAATTTTTTTCCCCTCATATACGGAGGGTTTTAACGTTTATTTTGCTGAAACAATCTTCAGAAAGCTTGCTTCAGAGGTCATTCTCAGGAAGGGCTTCTTACCATAAAAATGTATCTATCTCAATAGGCATTTAGGTTTGTTCCTAGTACTTTCCTCATTTGGTATATTTAAAACTTTTAATACGTATTTTATTATGAACTTACATTTATTTATGTATTTATTTATTTGAGACAGATTCTCACTATGTTGGCCTGGGTAGAGTTCCGTGGGGTCACAGCTCACAGCAACCTCAAACTCTTGAGCTTAAGCAATTCTCCTGCCTCAGCTTCCAAAGTAGCTGAGATTATAGGTGCCCCCACAACACCTGACTATATATTTGTTGTAGTGGTCTTTGTTTAGCATGCTGTTCTTGGAACCCACCACCCCACCCCACCCCACCCCCACCCCCGGTGTATGTGGCCGGTGTCCTAACCACTGACCTGACGGTGCCCAGCCATGAACTTACTTTTGTGAATTAAAAATCTATCTACTTTATTTCCAGCTAACAGACACCTCAGTTATGAAAAATTCATTGTTCGCTAATAATATAAAATGTCACCATTATCAAGTTCTAAATTCTCCTATACATTTGGTGTATCTGGATTTTATATTTTGTGCCATTCATTCATGTGTCTTTTCAAATGTTAGTAAAAAATTTGTGGACCTTAATAGCACATTTTGATATCTAAATAGGCAAGTCTTTATTCACACCATTACAAATGTTTCTTAATATCATGACAATAACAAAAGACGGATACCATATGCAACTCAAAAATTGAAAAATTTTGGCATTTTTATTTGGCTGATTTAAAATTAATAAACATGGAAAGAGCTCACATTTTCAGGAAAATAAGTCTTCCTACTCAAGCACATGCAATCATCTTACCACTTTAAAATTGCTTTCTAAGACCCCCTCGGTAGAGAACGCAAACCCACAGCTGCACTTCGATATAAAATGGAAATTGGACTTGATCTAAAGATGTGTTAGCTCAGAGGTGGATATATTGTAGGAATTCTCTCATTATGTACTTTTCCATAATATACAGAACATTATGTTCTAAAATGTGTACATCAAAAATAAAATGCGGTTATACCTAATTTTCTTGGTTAAATTACTTTAAAATGGTCAATACAGGCTGGGCACAGGGGCTCGCGTCTGTAATCCTAGCACTCTGGATGCCGAGGCGGGTGGATTGCCTGAGCTCACAGGTTCAAGACCAGCCTGAGCCAGAGCGAGACCACATCTCTAAAAATAGCCAGGTGTTGTGGCGAGTTCCTGTAGTCCCAGCTACTCTGGAGGCTGAGACAAGACAAGTGCTTGAGGTTGTTGGGGAGCTATGACGCCACAGCATTCTATCCAGGGCAAAAAAGTGAGACTCTTGTCTCCAAAAAACAAACAAACAAAAAAGGTCAATACAGAGCTGTATAAGGGGAATCTGGAGTGGAATGGAAACCAGATGAGGTTCAGCTTTTGCTCTGCTGCCCATAGTGATGGCCCGAGTGGGGCGCGGGACCTCTCCCAGACTTCCCCATCTCAGTTTCTAAGGAGCCCTGGCGACAGGAGGGCTGGCCCAGGGAGCCCATGAAAGAGGGCGTCTCCCCCCTCATCCCTCACACCTGGAGCCCATGAAAGGGGGCGTCTCCCCCCTCACACCTCATCCCTCACACCTGGTCACCCCACCTCTCACCCCCCACACCGCCACCCCCAACCCCATCCCACCCAACCCCTGCCCCTCGCCCCAGCCCGAGCCACCCGGCTCCCTGTTCCTATTACCTCTTCTTCTTGTCATATGCATTTAATTTATTTCTTTTCAGATGGACCAGGTCCATCATGTCGTAGAGGTCGCCCTCGTAGGCAGCTCTGTGGAGAGTCTTGAGGTCCTTAAATTTGACCTCATACCCAGCCGTTGAGAAGACTGGGTCCTGATTCTGGTCCCAGTACTGGTGGACCAAAGGGGTCAAGGCTGTGTTGCCCATCTCCACCTGCAGCTAACAATTTCTTTTAAATAGAGATCCTGGCTCCGTAGACTCCCTTCCCCCACCCCCTCCCCTCCGCTTTCTCGCTCAGCGTAGCCCTAGGACGGTGTCCTAACCAGGTCTGGCAGCAACTCCAGGAAACAAGCCTGGCGGTTCCGTGGTCAGACCGGTACAACCGAAGGCTAGCAACCGCAGTGCGCGTGCGCAGGAAGACCCGCGCTGGCGTTCGGAAGTTGTGTGCAGCTGGTGCCTGGGCGTGCAGGGCGTGACTACAGAGCTGGACCTCGGGGCTCCCTGGGTGCACAGGGTCCTCGTACACTGCCCGCCAGGCCTGGCACACCTGCTGCACATGGTGCGTGCAGGAGGGATCTAGGGAGTTCTGTACCCTCTCAGCTCAGGCAGATATTTCCTGTCCTTGCTGCTGTTTGGACAGGGCCAGGGACTGTGGGGAGCAGCCCTGCAACTAGGAACCTGCCCGCGCTCCTAGAAGGAAGGAACAAGGCACCTGACACCTCAGTTGCAGTCAAGCCTGGCCAAAGACCTGGCAGCAGCCGCTCAGCCAGACTGCCTGGTGGGCGCGGACTCCATACTCCCAGCATGGGCCCAGCAGGAGCTGGCCCGCGAGTCGGTAGGGCCCTTGGGACACATGCTGGACACGAGTCCTTGAGCGGTGGACACACCGACCTCAGGGTTCAGCGGTGCAGCCTGTTCCGCCCCTGAGTGCTGCTGCTAGTGCCGGGCCCACCGCCCGGCTTGGCGCAGGCTGAGGCCCCCGCCCTTGCATCGGTGCTGCTGAGGGCGTCGCGAGATCTGGGATTTCTGGACAGTCACTGCAGGCACCTGACAACAGTTGCAGCCCCGGCTGTGGTGGCAGCGGGCTGGCAGCCTAGTCCCTGTCCATCCCGCCTACCTGGCCTGAGGGCCCACCCTCCTTGACCTGCAAATGGAACGTGGGGCAGCGATGCTGGACCTTGGACACAGCACTCTCCATTTTCAACACACAACCTCCCCCTCCCGGTTCTCTGAACACCAGCTGCCCCTGGGCAGGCAGGGCTGGGACAGGAAGGTCGCACTCAGGGTTGGAATCACAGAACCCCTGTGTCCTGAGGGCGTCACGCTGAGGTGGTCGTCCGGCCTGGTCCCCTCGCAAAGGGCGGCGCTGAGGAGCTGTGTGTTCTGTCACAGCCACAACGCCCAGGAGCAGTCTCTCGCCACGCCGAGGTACCGTGCGTCCTCTACAGCCCGAGGCGCCAAGGGGCCCAGGCTTCTCTCAAGCAGGCGCGCTGAGGCCGCGCCGCCACGTGGTCCCACGCAAGCGCCCTCTCCCCCGGCGGGAGGCGTGGTTCGCCCCTCGCTGGGCGTGGCGGGCCTTACAGCCTCGCAGTGGAACCGGACTGCTGCTCCAGTTCTAGTCCAGCCACACTCCTCTCCTGGAGCTGTCCCTGTCCTAATCCCTAGATCCTGTGGGTGTTCCTGTACCTGTTGAGAGGAGCTTTGCATACCTGATTAATTGAAGGATTTTGAAAGGGGCAGGGGAGGGAAGGGACCCAATGCCTGGACTTTTAGACTCCTGAGCTCCAAAACCATAACAATTCTAACAGATTTTGTGGTAATTTGTCACAGTATTAGGAAATCTAATACAACTTGCATTTGCTTCTCATTCTATCAAAACAGTAAAGTCTTTTTCTTCATTGCTTTAACACTTTATGAGTCAAAGTACTACAAAATCAGCACAGCTCTGCCCAGAGACATTAGTCAATTTATTCTTATTTTGTCATTGCTCTTAATTTTCTTTTAATTAATTTTAATTAAAATCATAACTCTATACATTTATGTCATGATTTGATATACAATGTGGAATGCTTAAACTGATTAATGTCACCATTACCTCGTTTACTTGATTTTTTGTTTGTTTATTTGTTTGTTGGGGGGGAGTTAAGACATTTAAAATACACTCTTAGTTAATTTGAAATACACCCTTGCATTGTGCACATTAGGTGAGATTCCCACCAAATGCCCTCCCTCCTCTGGCCAATTGCCCTCCCTCCTTCCCCTCCCTTCTCCCTCCTCTCTCCTCCCCTTCACTAGACTATATTTGTCTTTTATCACACATATGAGTGTGTAAGTGTTTATACATTGGTTTCATAATAGTACTGAGTACATTGGACACATTTTTTGCCATCCTGGAGATACTTTACTAAGACAAATGTGTTACACTTCCATCCAGGTGAACAAAAAATGTAAACTCTCCATCTTTTTTATGGATGAATAGTATTCCATAGTATACGTATACCACAATTTGTTCATCCACATGTTGGTTGATGAGCATTTGGGTTGCTTTCACCACTTCGCAGTTAAGAATTGGGCTGGAATAAACATCCTGGTGCACATATCTATGTGGTAAAACAATTTCTGTTTCAGGGATCGTCAAACTTGTTAGAGGGGACCAGTTCACTGTCCCTTTCAACCACAATCTACACTTTAGAGACTATCCACTTACAAATACTAGTCACCACAAGATATCTGCATTTACAAAAACAAAACATATGCCTATATAAAAACAACAACTAGACCAGTGATTGTCAACCAGTTCACCATGGCACACACCTGTGCCGTGAGAGGATCTTAGGTGTGCCATGATAATTTTTAAATTTCATTATTTTCAAAAGAAGTTCAAAGTACAATTTTTTTTTACTCTTTTTCCGATCAACATAATTTAAGTGTGCCACAAAAGTTTAAATATAGATTCATGTGCACCACGAGATAAAGAAGGTTGAAAACCACTGCTCTAAACAAATATCCACTTCTGCCCTCACAGAACTGATTACAGAGCCCACTATTCACACTGCCCCCTTTTCATCAAGAAATGTTTAAAACAGTCAATGACTGGGATTCGTGGACCACAACAGAGAGAAAAGGACAGCAAACTCCAGTTAGAACAATACATCCCTCTATCTTCTTAATTAACTGAGACTGTAAAAATTACATAAAAGACAGACATTCTACCCTCCCATCAGGATAAAAATGTATAAAGTTATTTAATTCACATAATAATAAATATATCAAATTTTATTTAACAGTTGAGGTCCCTACACTATTACACATCTTGTACCTTTCATAAACCATACACAAAACATACAACGCTCACCAGACACACCTAATAAATATACTCAAAAACTACATCTCCCCAACACCTGCCATAGTCACAGACACCCATTCATTTCTACCAAATATGTCTTCTTAACCATTTTATAAAGCCTGCTATGACTATTAGTCTTAATATTCAGATTAGCCACTTGGCCTATACAAAAGCCTTAAATAATACTTCTCAAGCTAGAAACACTGTTAATACAAAATGAAGACCACTTTAAAAAACTTAAAAGATCAAAGTACACTAAACAACACCTTACTAAGTTATAACCATAAATGACAAAATTTCAAAGATACATATTATTTTGTCTAATGATGCCCAGTCAATTAAAAAATATAAACTATAAACCAAAACATCACTCAAAGGAAAAAATGCTTTAACACTAAAATACAAACACGATGGTCCTAACACAATAACCACGTTGGGAAGGGGGCTCCTCCTGTTACTCCTATTACTATCTATATTACTATATACAAAACATGCCTGCCCTCCTGTCTCTTTGCTCATTGTATTAATTTCCAACTAAAATACCTAATGATCCCAAAATTAATACGTGAAATCATAGCCATTGCTCCCATGTCAAAAAATCCCCAAAATCCATACATACAAACCCAGAAACAAAACTAAAAAACGATAATGGATGCTGTTATCCTAAATAACCACTACATACTAGACACTACTAGACAAGCCCTGATGAAATCAGATAAGCCTACATGCCATTATCTAAAAATGATGTATTCACTTCCAAACTCTACTATCATAGAGTTGGTAGACTCCATAATACCAAACACAAAGGACACTCTATACATGCAATAAAATATTAACTATAAATTTAGTCTAAATAAAAATACTTTAGAAATATAACCACTTTAACAACACAACAACAAAAAAAATTTTTTGCATTTTTTTCTTTTCTTTTTCTTTTTTTGGCTGGGGCCCGGTTTGAACCCACCACCTCTGGTATATGGGGCCGGTACCCTGCTCCTTTGAGCCACAGGCACCACCCAAAACAACAAAAACACTTTTTTTAACCTTAGAATCTATAGACAAAGAGATCTACTTAATATATACTATGCTAGTTAATAACATTACTTCTACTTTTACTATATATAAAAAAGTAACTTCCAAACACCCTCCCCAGAAGAACAGCTCTTTAAAAAGACATCCTTGCTGTTTGAAATTTAAATAAAAATAAAATATTTTATCTCTTATCCACTCTTCCATTATTTAATTTAAATGACAGACTCATTAGTCCAACAACAGCCACACTCACGCACAGGAGCAAATGGCAAAGCAACAGTTGCAAAGAAAGTGCCACTGACAAGCCTGAGAAGCAGGTGTACGCAGACTGCTGGGACTTGCACCTCCCTGAGCAGCCGCAGGTGATGAAGCGAAGTGAGCCCCAGGATTGAACTGTCAGATAGGAACTGGATATTTCCCGATTTGGGAGTCAAGGGCCGCCACCTAGGACAATGTCTCTGCTTTGGGTCCAACACCTGATAGTACTTTATGCAGTGGCCAATCTCACATAGCAAATGAAAGGCAGGATAAAGAACACGTTGTGCTGCTATTTTGAGTTCCCTAGAAGTATAAAATAATTGGAAGTAAAAGACTTTTTTTTGAGACAGAGTCTTATTTTGTCACCCTGGGTAGAGTGCTCTGGTGCCATGGCTCACAGCAACCTCAAACTCGGGCTCAAGCGATCCTCCTGCCATAGCCTCCACCCCAGTAGCTGGGACTACCGGCATCTGTCACCAGCACCAGTAAGTAACAACTTTTACAAACAATCTTGTCAACACCCTGTCAGGAAAGCAGACATGACATCAAACTTCGTTGCAAGGCCAAGCCTGACCCACATCCAGGTCAGCACAGCTGGGGAACCAACAGTCTGATGTCACTTCAGTGTGGAAAAGCCACTAAGTGGATGTCACACCAGCGGACACTGCAACCCATGTGTGGAGGACCTCGGTGTGGTGGACAGTGTGGTCTCTGTTTCCATTTTCCATACGGAGACCCCCTCCTGGATCTCTAAACCTAACCTTCACCCTACGCCCCTAAACTTTATCTTGCAGGTCTCTCTGACCATAATTACCACCCAAAAAGGACCCTAACTTTAGCCACACCTAGGGACCCAAACCCTCTATCCCACAGGTTCACCTGAACCAAATTATCATCCAAAACGGAGCCCTGAACTGAGGGGCCTGAACTCTCTTCATGCCGCAGGCCCCCAGACATCAACCATGAGGCAAAGTCAGGAACGAACACAGCCCTCACTCCAGGGGACAGAACGCTCTTCATTCTGCAGCCACCATCCCCATCACCCATCACGCCAAGCCGAGCCCGAGCCAGCCCGAACCCCAGTGGCCTCTGCGCCCGGTGTGTGAGGACCTCGGACACAGCGCACTCTCCATTTTCAACCCAGAACCTCCCCCTCCCGGTTCTCTGAACACCAGCTGCCCCTGGGCAGGCAGGGCTGGGACAGGAAGGTCGCACTCAGGGTTGGAATCGCAGAACCCCGGTGTCCTGAGGGCGTCGCGCTAAGGTGGTCGCCGGGCCTGGTCCCCTCGCAAAGGGCGGCGCTGAGGAGCTGTGCGTTCTATCACAGCCACAACGCCCAGGAGCAGTCGCCGGCCATGCAGAGGTACCGTGCGTCCTCTACAGCCCGCGGCGCCAAGGGGCTCACGTGTTCTAAGTAAACTTTTCCCTGCTCCTACATTCCTTAATGCTCCATGGCTTGCTTTTCTAAGCTATTAATAACAGGAACTAGCACAAAAAATATGGAGGATTAAATGAGTACTTAGCACAGTGACCAGCACACACTCCATCAAGATTAGATTTTAGCACAATTCCAAATGTTTGGGCTACACTCGTCCTCTGTCCACAACCTCAGCCATGCCCATCTCCTGAATCCTAACCTTCCTGGAGCCTGTGTCCTAGCATCATCTCCCCTCCATGATCCTCCACCTCTCTGGACATCCCCTTCGGCCCTGCACTGTGGCTAGTGAAGAAAACCCTTGGTCCTGCTGGGCTAACGAAGGGGAATGTTGGGAACAAGGTCTACTTGGGTAAGGTTTTGCAGCTAAGTGAGCCCATCTCCTTCATGCAGGTGTATGATTTGAGTAGACATACGTAAATGCATGCTCATATATGCACACACGTGTGCATACACGCACAGCACACCCTTCAAGCCCCAGGTTCAGGCTCTAACCTTGAGCTTAGGGAGCCGTTTGATGGTCTTGAGGGGCCGTAAGACGCGCAGAACTCTTAGGGACTTGATGGTGTTGATGTCTTTCCCTTTGGATCCTCTAGAAGGGAGAAACCACAGATGCAGACAGGTGGAGTTGTGAGTGGCACCCATGCAGCCCCCCAGGCTCTGGCTCACACCCCTCTGTATCCAGAAGCAGGGAGGCCTTGCCCTGCAGGTACCACAGGCCACTTGGCTCTTCCCATGGTTGCCTGCCTGGGGCCTCATCTGAGGACAGGGGCCAGGCTGGGACCAGCACCAGGACAGCAGCACCTGGGGCACAGGGAGAGCCCAGAGTTCCCTCAACCACACTCTGACAGCCACCCCGAGCCAGCTTCCAGGAGCAGAGGACAGGGGGCCTGTATCAGTACTGTAGCCCTTTAGTACCGCAACATTCTGGAAGGGCTTTTCCCCTGCTTTCTCAGTCCTGGCAGAGGGAGGTAAGGGGGCCGTGTCTGGCCTCTTCCTACAGTCCTCCTTGGCCACCCTAACACTATTGCAGATGACAAAAAGCTGACAGAAAAGAAGAGGGAAGTGGGGAAGGAAAGTAAGAAAGAGACGTTACATACATAAACCAAGAGTGAGGAAGGAGGGAGGGAGCCACAGACAGAGCAGTGGACAGGGAAACTCACACAGAGGGGAGCAGGGAGAAAGTCAGGGAAAAGAAAACTCAGGCACTAGAAACAAGCTCCGAAGTCCAGGGTTCATGTGCCCACATCAGGGACTCTCGCAAGAAAAGCCAGAGCAGACCTAGGTGCTGCCTCTGCTTGCCAGGGCCCCAGGAACTGGGCCTAGCAGGCACTGGGGGCCGACCTACTGACCTCCTACTAACTCCACCTGAGGCGAGGCCAGGCCAGGCTTCATGGAGAGCCTATTATCAGAAGCATAAAGCCCTTAGTCCATGGGGGCAGGAGTGGACAGGATGGAGTGGGCTTCATTCATACCTGGGGCTCTGGCTTCTTTACTCAGTGGGCAATGGCCTGCATGGGTGTGTGTGGTCCTATCCTTAGGGGTCTTCATGGGCCCACTGGGTGGGGTGGGCAGAGTGTCTCAGGCCTTCATGGGGCTGGAGAGTCTGGATACCCAGTCCTCTGCTGCCCCAGCAGCAGCCTTCACCCCAGAGTCCAATTAAACTCCCCTGCAATGCTGAGTTTTCAGGTGGGCAAAGCCCAGCCCCTCTAAGTTGGCTATTTCCATCACTGCAGAAGCCCCTGAACCTGCTCTCAAACCACTCTCCTCTGCCAGACAGAGAAGGGAGGACAGACGCTGGCCTGGAGTGGGGCAGAGCAGGAGGAAGGCCACACTGCCTGTCTGGGAGGAGCAGCCCTCTGGCATCCATGCAGAATAGCCAGCTCAGGGCTGCCTCCCATTCTCTTCCTCTGAAGCCACCTGGCTGGGTCTCACCTCTCTCCTCCTGCTGGGACTGTCCAGCATCCCTGGCTTCACTGTCCTCATTGCAGGACCCTCCCAACACCCTGGCAAAGTTCTCGTTCCCTTTACCATGGAAGGAGGGTTCATTAAGACACCCAGAGGGGAAGCTGGGTATGGCTGGGCACTGATGTGGTCAGGAAGGAGTGGGGAGGAAGCTGCACTTCAAGAAAGGAGCCTCAGAGGAAGCAGCTTAAGAGGTCCAACATCCTGGGGCCTATGGCCACCGCTGGAAGTTGCCACCTCACTGCCTTCCAGCTGATATTCTCAGCCTCTAGCACGTGACCAGGACACCTTGATCTCTAGGAAATGCCGCAGCAAGGGCTGACCATGTCCAGCCCTAAGCCCCAACCCAAGGCATGACAGAAACACTGGGCTTGGGTACATGGCTCCTAGCAGCATGCAGCCCAGATGGGGAATGTGGGTGAGCAGGAGGCGAGGCTGGTGATGAAATGGTCTGGAGAGAGGCCATTGGAGCTGTGATGTCAGACGCATGGGGGAGAGAGAGAGAAGCATTACCACATGGTGCTCCTACCGAGTCCAGCAACAAGGAGGCAAAAAGAGCAGAGTCAGTGACACTGGCAGGATAGGAGGGGCCTTTGTGCAGGTGCAGCCTTCCCAGTAGGCTCAGAGAAGGCAAAGCCCCCAGTGTTGCCTATCGACTGTCAGGGGCCTTCCTTGTCTCTGGCTCTCACTTCACAGCTGCCCTCTGCACCCACCAGGTCCCCCTAGGCCCTGACACTCTCCACGCAAGGCCTGACAGAGTTCTCTCTAGGCCCCACTCCAGCAGGGGGAGTATTCCCACAAAGGAGGCAGAAGGAACAGCCCAATACCCCAAGAGGGTAAGATGACCTCCAACTCTGGCTGGGAACAGCACTGGCCCAGATGCTCACCTCAGGTAAAGCTGCTCGTATGGGCCCTGTGGGGCTGCACCCAGTCCTAGAACCACCGGGTACCTGTGGGACGTCAGGGACAGACAGGCCTCGGGTCCCCTCAGGTCCCCTGGCCCCATAGAGCCCAGCTCCAGGAAGCTGGACCAGTTCCATATGGCCCACAGACATCACCCCATGCCCCTACACTCAAGGTCTTCTTCTTGGCCACCCTAACACGATTGTACCACGGTTCTGGGGGCTGCACGCAGCCAGACCAGAGCCAATATGGTTACTTACGAGAAGGCAAACACCACCAGGGCCCCACTGACCACAATGAAGTCCAGAATGTTCCACAGGTCCCGGAAGTAGGCTCCAGGGTGAAGGAGCAGTCCCAAGTCAATCATCTTCAGGTGAGAAACACACATTAGCAAATATAATGTTCCAGAAAAGAGGTAGAGCCAGGTCCTGGTGTCACAGGGTCACTCCCTCTCAGCAAAGGTTCGCACATCTGTGACCTCATTGCAGCCTCGGAACATGCTCACATGCCCTCCCAGGGCAGAGGTCACAGTCCAGGTCATACCCTCTAAGGGACTCAAGGTCACTGACCCCAGTGTCACAGTTCATGACAGCCTGGCACCCTGCCTGGGCTCCCTGCCACCCTGAAGCCTGAATGAGACTGGGAGGGTCTGCCACCATGTGCTCTGCAGGGCCATGCTCTGCCACACCTTCAGAGGGCCGGCTCAATGCAGCAGGAAGAGCAGCTGGTCCAGGTTATAGGACTTTCATTTGTGGCCTGGCTCTGCCACTCCCTGTGTGGGGACTTGGAACAGGTACCAGGACCTCTGTAGCCTCAGTTTCCTCATTTATAAAACATGATGATGTGCCGAGTGCCACCCTGAGAGTATGCACTGTGCACACATGCTGAAGTCACAGGTGTACACACACGTGTGCACATCCAACCACGCTGAGCACATGCCTGTCAGACACTGATAAGGGAACACTCATATCCACACGTAGAGACAGAAATGAAGGCTGCAGTGAGGCGGCAGACCCTGAGCCTGTTACCAGGCAAATGCCAGACCCCTTTTAAATTAGTGTCTTCACTGCCTACTTCCCACGGCCCCCCAGCTCTCTCCAGGCTTCTTGGCCTCCTGTCACACAGCAGCCCTAGGGAAGGAGCTGAACCCAAAGCGTCCTGTTCCAGGAGTGGAGTGCAGCAGGGACCCAGGCACTGCTGGGGAGGCGATCCTGCACAAGGGGTCCTCAATGAATGACAAAGCCTCTTGTTCTCAAAACACACCCCATATGCATGCAGCAGGTGCTCTCATGTCCTCACACACACGTATGCATATACTCACTGCTTACCCGCCCACTGTGCACCCTCACCAGAGGCTACCAAGAATGTGGCTTAACCCCCAGCCTTAGCCCCATCTCATATGGGAAGATGAGCAAAACACCAGGTAGCTGGGATGGCCACACAGCTCACCTTTATCACCATCTCAAAGGTGAAGACACCTGTGAAGATGTAGTCCATGTACTTCAGAGCCTGAAACCAAAAGGAAGGTTATTCCAAACACCAAGCTGGGGCCTGAGCCAGGGCTGCTGCAGGGGCTCCGAGCTCCTCTGAGTCACTGGGCAGACAGCCAATCTGGGAGCTGTGGGCTTGGGCATTAGGAGGCAGGGCTCAGACATGCATCCATCCCTTTGGGCTAGTCCCCTGGCTGTAGCCCCAACCCCTGCTACTCCTGCCTTCAGACGTTGGGCCCTGCACCCCTGAGGAGGAGACATAGCAGAGAGGGAGGATGTTAAGGGAGAAGCCAGCCCCTCTGCCACTCACATTGTTCCTGGGAGAGTCTGTCCGCACAGGGTCCTCTGCAGCCAGAGCAATGCTACTCAGGGCAATGACCACGAGGATGACCATCTCGAAGTAGCGCATGGTCACTATGTAGTGGCAGAGGCACCGCAGCCTGTGGGGATAAAGCATGGAGGCTGTGAGCAAGCTGGGCACACTTGGCTCAGCTACAGGCACCAGAGCCTTCTCCACTTCTCCTGGCACAGCAGCCCGGTGACAATGGTGGCTGAGGTACTCATGAGGGCAGCCCAGCACAAGGAGTGGGAAGGCTGCACAGCCCACAGCTCACAGGCTACAGTTCACAGGCCACACTTCCGTACAGCATAACCACTTGTGTCCACCTGGCTGCTGTCTAGAGAGGATGGATGTCAGCACTAGCATTCTGGCAGACGGCAGGCCTCTCCTGGCCTAGGAACCTTCCCAGGGCCGCCAGGAACACAAGCCCACTTGCTCACCTGCACTCACTCATGCAACATTACTGATCATCTGCTCTGCCAGCCTGTGCTGAACTCTGGGGAACATAGTAAGCAACAGGGCAGGCAAGTCCTCCACCTCAGGAAGTCCCATTCTGACAGGAAAACAGCAGCAAACAGTGTGGACAGAAATAGGAGACTGGTGCGGACAAGTGCTCAGGGGGTTGGAAAGCCAATCTCTGAGTAGCGGACAGAAGGGGCAGCAATAGATGGGCTAGGTGGAGTGGACTGTCTCTCGTGCCAACACAAGGAACATGCTCTAGGAGCACCACCTCTACCTCCTGCATCCCAGGCACACTCTCTGCCCCTCTAGCCCTTCCAGTCTCTCCTCTAACATTGACATCCCAAGACCTTCCATCCAAAGACCCCCTTCTCTCTCTTCTCTGGAGGGAGCCCATGCACATCTTTTTATCCTCACCTGGCTCCTACCCTCACACCCATGGATCTGCCCCCCAGGTCTACCAACAGCCTGCTAGTTCTTCACTCCATGGCATTTCTCCCTCCTTAAAAGAGACACTTTTCCTTCTAATTCAGCAGCCTGTGTCTGGGTTTCTACCACTTAGACTCCAGGCTACTTGGCTACAAGATGTCTCCAGTTGCCTTAGGTTTTCTCATCCAGACCCTCAGCAGCACTGCTAGTCTTGGTGAGCACACTACCTTCTGCCCAGCATCCAGCAGAGATTGGTGCTGTCCTTAACAACCCCTCCTCTCCCACATAGTACAAGTATCATCAAATTCTGCAGATTATGCCTCCAAAATTTCTTCCAAGAACTGACTTCCAAACCTCTCCATTCTGACTACTCCAGTCAAACCACCACCATTTCTTCCTAACACTTCAACCACCCGGCATCTCTGTCCATTCTCCCCATTGAAGGATCTTGCTGAGGTGCAGGTCGAGCATGTCCACCTCTCAGTGCTGTCCATCCCCAAAGGATGCCAGCAGTCAAGCCCTTCTCATCTTGGCGCTGCCCATACTGCCTGCAGCCTGCTGCCTCCCATGTCCACCCTCTGTCCTAGCCCACTACCTCCTACATCCTTTCTCCGCCCCAGAGCTTCTGCCCTTCGGGTTTTGGCACAGGTGCCTCTTCTGCTAGGAGAGCTTTACTAACAATCCACCTGCTCCCCAATGCCAGCATCTCTCCATTGAGATATTTTCATGCTGAACTTACTGGATGTTCCCTGCCCCTTGTGGAAGGGACCATGCCTCTGCACGTGCTGAGCTGTAACAGAGAGGGAGGAGGCAGGGAGATTGGGTGCTGGAGAGCCATGTGCAGACACCACTGGCTGCTGGGACAGGAGTGGCCGGGCAGACCAGCAACAAACGGGGTATAGGCCAACCTGCCTTTGCTGCCCTTGGACTGCCTGTCTACATCCCCTGCTCCCCCTGTACACCCTCCCTTCCACTCCCAACCTTCCATCTAACTTAGTACCTGGACAGCATCTCCACCCCATTTTGTGCTTCCTCCAGCACTATGCACTGTTGGACGTCTTATTACGTCTTTTACTTATTTGTTGTGCCTGGTGTCTGTCACTCCCACAGGCACATAGGCTCAGCAAGGACAGTGCCTTGGTCCTGAGCACCTCCAGTGCCTAGAGTGCTGTCTACCATGTGGACTTTAGTTGGACCGATGAGAGCACCAGACTGATGAGTGGATGGCAAATGCATGCCGGACAGACATGGGAAGGCACACAGGTGAACAAGTAAACAGATACTGCATGCATGCATACACATGCGGGTGACAGGTGCAATGGAAGGGGGTGCATGAAACCTGTGTGCACACAGGGAGATGGGCCCATGTGTGCAGAGGAGAGTGAGCATGTAGGGCTGAGCATGCAGGGCTGAGCAGCAGCTCTACAGCTGCTGGGTTCAAACCCTGCATCACCAAGACTGCTATATCAGGGCACGTAGCACAGAACTGTCTGTGTCCTCGTCTACATGAAAAGTCATGGGCATGTGTCTCAAGGGACTATGGCAGTGACCAAAGAAGCTCACGTAGCATAGGGTGCAATTGCACCCTCAGGGCACCTACAGGCCATGCTGGTTCCTGTGTCTCTGCAGGTCATGATGAATGGAAAAGAGAGACAGCCACATGCCGGGGCAACGAGGGACTCACAGGTTGGTGGGGCTTAAGCAGAACATGGAGCTATATGGCACAATGGGTCGGGGGCCGCTCCTCATCACGTCATCGGCTTCCACCTCCTTCTTCCCCTCCACTTGGCTCTCCGGGTCGACGTTACCACCTGTGAGAGTACAGAGCCACCAGGTAAGGGTGTGGTGTGCACACAGCCCACATCACATGATCTCTCCACCAGGAAGGCCTGGCCAGGCAGGCTTCGCAGACATGGCTGAGGGGATGACGGCAGGCCACAGCCACAACCAAGTCCCTGAGCTGTGTGTGCAGAGACTCTGATAGGCCGGTCCCTCCTTGCATCTTGATTTGGCAGGGCTGGGGTGGGAACAGATTCAAGCCCACTGCTGCCCACTAGGCTCTGCATTCTCCAAAAGGAACAAAGCCAGCCAGGCCTCCCCACGGCCTCTACAGGACCCTTGGAGCAGTGAAATTGGACAGGCAGGGCTGGCCCTGATTCAGAAGACCACAGGAGCTCCCTGACCATCATTGTCCAGTCTGAACTGACCTGGCATTTTCTCCCTCAGGATTCTAGATAAGGGCCCACAATGATAGGGAGGTCAGAAGGACCCACTGACCCAGGAAGGATTTGCTGACCAGTCTCTGCTCACAGCTCGCTCTTCCTTGGGTCCTTATGGGTCCTCACTTGGCCCCCACTCAGCACCCGACCTCCCCCAGGCCCACCCTCTGCTTGCTGAATGAGTACTCCAGCCCTGCCCAGTTTTGTTCCCACAAACCAAACTGCCCAGGACTGAGATGGCCATAACCTGATATGTCAGATAAAGCCTGCTATTCATGCATTTTGCTCACAACTCTGCATCTTTAATTATCCTAACATATACTTCAACTCTTGTGGGTGACAGAGTTCCTAAGACCTCAGGGACACCAAAGAAGATAGTACAGTGACTTGGAGCCCCCCCGCCACCTGCTGTATCTCCTTTTTACTTCTTTAAAGAAACATAAAAGCAAAGAGGATATTAAGAACAAAAATGAAGGTGCTTATCCCTACAGCCTGCTGTAGAGAACAAGCTCCAAGCCCTCCTTGGCCACTGACCACTCTGAAGTCCTGCAGAGAATAGCTGGGGCAGAAAAAAGAGCCTTGTGTGGCATGTGAGAACAGCTGATGTGGCACCAGGCAGCCAGCTCCCCTACCCACAGGCATAGGCATTTTTATAGTGACCACTTATGAAATGGCTATCATCAAATTTCTCTGCTGAAAACATAAATTATTAAATACACAGACCTCTGAGAAAGAAATCTGACAATACTTAATTAAAGCTTAAAATACTCTATTAATATCTAAGACATTATCCGCTAAGGCAATCAAGCATACACACAGCAATCTGTATTTACTTTGTTATAAGTTCTTTTACAGTAACAAAAGTTATGAAACATATAACCACAGTTTGACTAAGTAAAATATGAAATGTTTATATGAAGCACCACACTATTAATATTAAAAAAGCTTACACCTGGGCAGCACCTGTGGCTCAGTAAGTAGGGCGCCGGCCCCATATGCCGAGGGTGGCAGGTTCAAACCCAGCCCCAGCCAAACTGCAACAACAACAACAAAAATAGCCAGGTGTTGTGGCGGGCGCCTGTAGTCCCAGCTGCTTGGGAGGCTGAGGCAAAGAGAATCACGTAAGCCCAAGAGTTATAGGTTGCTGTGAGCCGTGTGACGTCATGGCACTCTACCCGAGGGTGGTACAGTGAGACTCTGTCTCTACAAAAAAAAAAAAAAAAAAAAACTCACACCTGTTGTCCCAGCAATGTGGGAGGAAGGTCACTTGAGACCTCAAGTTTAAGTCTAGCCTGGGAAACATAATGAGAACCCCATTTCTATAAATAAATTGATTAAATTTAAAATGACTTCACAGATGTAAGAGGAAATTTATGACATGGTAAGTTAAAAGAAAAAAAAAGGCAGGCCACATACTTGTATACCCTACATGAGCCCCACCTGTAGAAAATAACACCCATGCAAGGAGAGAAATAACACCAAAACGTTAGCTGTGACCTCAGAAGGGCTGTTAGACCATACTTTTTGTTTTATTACACTTCTTTTGTCCTGCTTGTTTGCATGTCTCATAATTTTTTATTGCATGCTGCACGTGGTATATAAATGATACCAGATAATGTCTTCCACCAGTGAAAGTACCCTTTTGTCTATTAGGCAGATAGGATGAAGGATTTATCACTTTAATTCAATCAGGGATTTATTTTAGGCTGAGTCTGCCTACAGCTGTGGCCAGAATCCTGTACCCATTTATATTATTTATGCTTATAAGGGGAGGCTCTGGGAGGATGATGGTGGACCCAGCTCCTGCACCAGTAAGACAGAGACAGCTGCAGACGGGCACTGGGTACCCAGACACATGGCAATGGAAGACTAGACAGCAAACATTCAGCATTACCATCATGAGTTCTAGAAGCAGCACAAAGGGCTTGGATATCTACATATCACCTTTAAAGTAAGGAATACTTATTATTTAAAGCCACACTTCTTTCACAATAACAGCAACGCACAACAGGAGAAAAGACCCAATTGGGACTCAAGAATTCCCTTCACATCACAGCTATGTGAGTTCAGGCCAAGGCTGAACTTTCTTTTTTTTATTGACAGAGTCTTATTTTGTCACTCTCTGTAGAGTACTGTGATGTCACAGCTCACAGCAACCTCAAACTCTTGGGCCCAAGTGACTATCTTGCCTCAGCCTCCCAAGTAGCTGGGACTACAGGCACCCACTACAACACCTGGCTAATTTTTGGTTGCAGTTGTCATGGTTTAGCAGACCCCGGGCCAGGCTGGAACCCACCAGCCTTGGTGTATGTGGCTGGCACCCTAACCACTGAGCTATGGCACTGAGCCAGGCTGTTCCTTGAAAGCAAATGCCCACCAGGATCCTCATCTCACAGGAAAACAGGATTGAGTCTCAGCGTTTAAGGCTGCAGAAATTTTGACACTGACCATAAATGCTAATAGAAATTAAACTTCGTGGGCGGCGCCTATGGCTCAGTGAGTAGGGCGAAAGCCCCATATGACAAGGGTGGCGGGTTCAAACCCAGCCCCGGCCAAACTGCAACCAAAAAATAGCCGGGCGTTGTGGCGGGCACCTGTAGTCCCAGCTGCTCGGGAGGCTGAGGCAAGAGAATCGCGTAAGCCCAAGAGTTAAGAAGTTGCTGTGAGCCGTGTGATGCCACGGCACTCTACCCGAGGGCGGTACAGTGAGACTCTGTCTCTACACACACACACACACAAAATAAATTAAACTTTGCTATTACTTTTTATCAGGACCATTCCAGTTTTTTAGTTTCTGGTTAAAGAGTTAAACAACTCTTGAGTCATTGGGCCCAACTCTACTCTTCCTACACCTCTACGATTTCTAGTGCAAGGCATTTTCGGGAGTGCACGTGTCAGGTCACACAGGACTGTCTGAACTTTAGGAAGAAAGAGAATCATAGCAAATGGAGGTTTGAGCTGTAAGACTAAAAGGTAAGCCAAAGAGCAGTGAGAAATCTAAAACTGGCAAATCTAAATAAACATGGTCTCTATCATGTACAAAGCAATAATAATATATACTGTGCAGAATTTTGTTTTTTTTTTTGTAGAGACAGAGTCTCACTGTACCGCCCTTGGGTAGAGTGCCGTGGTGTCACACGGATCACAGCAACCTCTAACTCTTGGGCTTAAGCGATTCTCTTGCCTTAGCCTTCCGAGCAGCTGGGACTACAGGCGCCCGCCACAACGCCGGCTATTTTTTTTGTTGTTGCAGTTTGGCCGGGGCTGGGTTTGAACCCGCCATCCTCGGCATATGGGGCCGGCGCCCCACTCACTGAGCCACAGGCGCCGCCCTCTACTGTGCAGAATTTTTAAAAAAGAGCTGGAATGCTATACAACAGTAACAAAGAAGTTGGGAAAAATGGGACTAAGTTACTATTCTAAGGTCTTAGTATTATTAAAAGGGAAGTTAACAATTATAGATTTTTACTGTGAATACAGGGAAAATTACAAATTTAATCACTAAAAGAACAGAAATAGAATCTATAGTTTTTAAACCAGGAGAAGGCAAAGTGGGATATGTAAGCAAATAAACAATCAAAATCAGTTAGTATTAAAAAGGAAGGAAAAAGCATATGAAAAATGGAATAAATGTCATAATCTAAGATGGATGAAGAAAGTCCAAGTAAATTACTAATCATAATAATTATGAGCAGACTAATTTGGGCAATTAAATGACAAAGATTCAGCAGGACGTCCCACAGGACGTTCAGGTGCACAGAAGCTGGCCTTTTGTTCAAGGGTTGGAGAGAGTATATTCTGCCTCTTAGGGACAAAGCCAGAGGCCTGAACCCAGGCTATCATTTTACTGCCACTGGCTGGGCAGATCTGGTCCTGGAGCCTGTTCAGTGGGAGGCCTGGCAGCCTGGTCCCCATTGCCTAGGGAGACTGACAGGGCAGGTGTGGATAATGCTAAAACCTTGAGCTGGCTGACACCCAAGGGAGCCAAGCTTGGAGAAGCCTCACAGTATCCCATTATGTTAATGCTTCTGACTCCAGCAGTTGGAGCTACCCCAGGGCTGACTTCCTTGAACACATGGGCAGAGGTGAGCAGATTATGCCTACGACACCGCTCCATCTGTGGCTGCAGGGAACTGTTTGGATGGCAGAGTCTTCCCTGCCTCCCCACCTCATAGTCTGGCATAAGCTTCAAGAATTTGCCTCTACCACCCCCATGGGGATTCATCTCTCATACAGTTAGTTACCAAGCCCAGAATAACATCAATGAATCAGGAAAACAAGACTGGATCTCTTTGGCAACTAGCTGATAACATCCTACCTCTACCACATGCAGAATACAGAGTACTGGGTTTTTTTCCCCCCCCTCTTAACCAAGAAGTGCCACGTATTGTCATTAGGAAGAAAAGGTTTTTTCTTTTTCTTTTGCTTTTCCTAATCCTGGAGCATTACTTACGGACCATGCAATACATGTATTTTTGATTTTTTTCCTTTTTTTTTTTAACTTTTTTGTTTTTTCTTTTTTTTAACTTTATACTATTTCTATTCTCTTCTCCATTTCTTTTTCTTTTTGTTTATTTTTCTACCTTTCTAATCTTTCTCTCATAAATCCCTTAAGTAACAATCAAGATAATCTCTCTCTTTTGAGTGTGTTTTGTGTTTGGTTTTTTGGAAGACCATTTCTAAGGCCTCCATGGCAGTGTTGCAGCAATGGTCTGGCTCATGGTGGCCTTCAACACCTGGATTTGGAAATCCCTGCTTTGACCTCCTGAGGAGTTGCAACAGCTATTCCTCAATAAAGTTCATGTTTTTGTTTGTTTGTTTGTTTTTTCCATATTTGATGGAAGTAGGGTGTCACTCTGGATAAGGCTGGTCAGAATCATCTAACTTTGGGTAATACACCTGCCCTAGAGCCGCCAGATCACTGATAATTGCTGGTATGCTTCACTATGCATGGCCTGTTACAATTATCATCATTAGCTTTCTTCTTTTTATCTCTCATTTTCTCATTCTTTTACTCTCCTTCCTTTTCATTTTTTAATCCTTGTACCAAAAGACAATTTTTTATTTATTTATTTTTTTTTTAGAGACAGAGTCTCACTGTACCGCCCTTGGTAGAGTGCCGTGGCGTCACACGGGTCACAGCAACCTCTAACTCTTGGGCTTACGCGATTCTCTTGCCTCAGCCTCCCGAGTAGCTGGGACTACAGGCGCCCGCCACAACGCCCAGCTATTTTTTTTGTTGTTGTTGTTGCAGTTTGGCCGGGCCGGGTTTGAACCCGCCACCCTCGGCATATGGGGCCAGCGCCCTACTCACTGAGCCACAGGCGCCGCCCAAAAGACAACTTTAATCTCAAAGCACAGAAACAAAGAGGCTTCAGGACAACTAGGAAGTGCGAAAAGTTAAGTAGGGGAAGGAAATAACAAGAAGTAACAACACATGCAGAGGATCCAACAAATAAAAATTATATCAACTTGAAAAACTAGAATAGACCAATCCTGCAAGGGATTACCAAGCTGCTGTCAAAGATGAAAAGACAAAAAGAATTTAGATTATAGATGTCTGCCGCACCCCCGGCATCAAGCCGTGGCGGGATGGCTCTGTCCGCGTTGTAAAAACTGTGGTAAGGCGGTGGGTGCTCTTCGGAGCGTTGCCCCCAGTCCCCCTGGTTTGCGACAGCAGCGCATAAGTTGCCTAGCATGCCTTTTAGTGAACGTAGGAAGTCATGAGGTGCGGCATAAAAGCCTAAGAAACTTTTGCCCTGAAACCTGTCTGTTCAGTTGAATGACTGATTATTGCCTGATTGTTTTGAGAAACTAAGAATAAACACAGTGACTTACTGATCCACAATTAAACACAGCAAGTATGGCTGTGCCGGACTCAGTGGCTCCAAGAGAGCCTGTACAACAGCACGTCCCCACCATAAATGTCAGTGAATTGAAATAGTACATCGAGAGAATGCAGACACGGCGAACAGGATGTTCCAACATGACACCTCCAGCAGTAGAACTTTACTTAGAAAAATGTCTTACTTCACTAATTTTCATATGTAACACAAATCAATAGAGTAGTTTAATGCCTAACAAGCAATTAACTATAAATCAAAATATAGTTACTAATTAGAGTAAAAATATATAGAAGTAGTCAAACATTATACATAAAAAAAATATGTTCAGCTGTTTTTAAGAGAGATCATAAGAAACTGAGACCAATTAAAGAACTAAGAGAAGTTACAAGCCTTGACATTCCTAGATAAGGAGAAGCAACCAGGTGTTACTAATGAAACCACTTCTTTAGAACAAAAACCTTAAAAATATACAGTACATCAAAAGAATATCCACCCACCCTTTCCCCCTATCTCTAACCTTGTCTTTCCTAACCTCACTTTCAATATATTTTAGTTTTCATACAATATCCTTTTATTTCTCATGTTTCCTTCACACTTTAATCACTTATATGATTCATAATAAACCTCTAATCATAACAACTATATATAATCATGAAACTAAAACTATGAAAGAAAGTAGTGTTATATATTAAAAAACACATTTCAACTTTAGATAAAAGGAGCTAAGAAGTAACTGCTGCTTATCAGCTACCTCACAGCTGCCATTTGTTCCCCCTTGCAGGCAAAACACTGTGAAAGATAGATGGTTGAATGCCTGCGTTTGTAAGACAAGATAAGAACTTGTGACCATCTGCAAGTCATAAAAATGTCTTTTGTGATTTGTAATGCTTTGTCAAAAATGTATAAAAGACACTCTTAAAAATCAGTAAAGTTACAGCTACTTTGTAGTCTGTCAAAAACCATCCTGCGTCGACCTTTTCAATCAACCTGTAACGTTCCGCCCTGAAAAGCCCTCAGACTGAGACTCATTCGACTGGCGGTCCGCGACAGCTGGCGCCCTCGAACAGGGACCTGAAGGACAGGTGATCTTTCTTTTTCTTTCTTTCCTCTCTTTTCAGATTGAAGGCGACTCTCACCAGGGAGCTCGAGTCCCGCCGGTAAAGGCTGACCGGTTAAGCGTGAGTAATCCGCAGGACAACATGGGGCATACATTAGGAAAAGAGGAACGCATGCTCAGTGTCATGATACAGCGTTTATTAGAGAAAAATGGTTTTCATGTGTCTCTCAAACGGTTGGAGGAGCTTATGCATTTCATAAAGTTGGTTAGTCCTTGGTTTCTGGAGGAAGGCTCTCTCTCTCTCTCCGACTGGAAGAGAGTGGGACGCGAGATGCGGAATTACATGCAGGAGCATGGGGAGCAGGTTTTGCCCCCACAGGCTTTTCCTTTGTGGTTACAGGTTAGAGAACTTTTGGCTGATAATACCTTCTTAGAAGCATTTATAAGAGAAACTGACTCGGAGGCTGAAAGCCCTGAAACTAAGGTGGCACCCATTTGCGATAAAGTTTCCCCAGAGGCTCTTAAAGATCCTGAGCCGGCATTAAATGCTGAGAGCGCAATTCCCTCGGCACCAACGCTTAAGGACATTCTACCGCCACTCCCGCCGGTTGATAATTCTTCTGACAGTGACGAGTGGGATGTGGTCGATGAATTTACTAAACCAGATGAGAGGGACAGAATGGATGATTGTATTCACCCTCGCCGAGCTTATCCGGCGGCTCGCATTCCTATGACTTCATCCAGACCAACTTTGCGGGCTTCACTTCCCCGTGTACCTCCTTGTCTCCCCCCGCCGCCTGCAGGCTTTCAAGCGGCGGTGCGAGAAGCCCGTCAGCAGGGAGATTTTACTTTCGCTTTCCCGGTGCGCTTTCCTACGGAGGAAAGGGCACCACCCACCTGGGAACCTCTGTCGTTAAAGACACTTAAAGAATTGCAACAAGCTGTCCGTACATCGGGAGCTTCTGCCCCTTATACTTTACAAATTGTAGAATCAATTAGCAGTCAGTGGCTTACTCCGTATGATTGGCAACAAACGGCCAAGGCCACGCTTTCCCCAGGTGACTATATTTTATGGAGAACAGAATATGAGGATAGATGCAGAGAAAGCGTTAATCAACGTGTAGGTAGAAAGGCACAGCCCACGTTATCTATGCTTTTA
The DNA here is from genome assembly GCF_027406575.1 of Nycticebus coucang. Lineage (NCBI taxonomy): Eukaryota > Metazoa > Chordata > Mammalia > Primates > Lorisidae > Nycticebus > Nycticebus coucang. Next base: position 1,033,408 of record NW_026515585.1, read on the forward strand.
GGAACAGATGAATTTGCCACCTCTGAAAATCAAATTAAACTACCACGGCAATTTTTAGAAATAATTAACCACAATGCAGTTTCTGCTTGGCGCAGGATACCTCCTCCAGGTACTAAGGGCACAACTTTAGCAGGCATAAAACAGGGTATGGAAGAGTCCTATCCTGACTTTATTTCTCGCCTGGAAGAAGCTATTAATAGAATGCTCCCACCGTCTGAAGGCACAGCATTATTACTCAAGCAGTTGGCTTGGGAAAATGCAAATACGCTGTGTCAGGACTTAATACGTCCACTCAGGAAAACAGGTACAATACAAGATTATATTAAAGCATGCATGGATGCCTCACCAGCGATCGTCCAGGGAATGGCGTTCGCTGCAGCTATGCGGGGTCAGAAATTCAGTTCATATGTTAAAAGTGCTTTTGATAGAGACCCCAGTAATACATGTTTCGGGTGTGACCCCCCACATGACTTACCCACTTGTTATAATTGTGGGAAGCCAGGTCATATACAGAAGGATTGTAAGAAATCCACCGGTGCTAATAATAATAATAGTAAGTCTCGTGGGCTACCCCCGGGACCATGCCCTCGTTGTAAGAAGGGCAGGCACTGGAGAAATGAATGTAAATCTAAGTTTCATAAAGATGGAACCCCCTTGTCTGACAAGGGTGCATATGCTAATAATGGCAATAGGTCAAAAAACTAGATGAGGGGCATTCTCCCAGCCCCGACCCCAAGGGAGAAATAACTGTGCCTACTACGGTACAACCTATTTTAGAGCCCACATCTACTACTAATTGTATACCACCTGAATGGACTATTCATGATCTCCCACGTGGGACTCCTGGCAGTGCAGGCCTAGACCTTGCCAGCTCTAAGGATGTAATTATATCTAAACATGATGGTGTTACTCTAGTTCCTACTGGAATTAAAGGAAAATTGTTACCGGGCACAGTTGGTGTTATTTTAGGTCGTAGTTCTAATTACACTAAACATTTTGAAGTTATTCCAGGAGTAATTGATTCTGATACTGAGAATACAATTAAAGTCATGGTAAAATCTTTAGTAGAAACTACACAAATTCATAAGGGACAAAGAATTGCTCAGTTATTGTTGTTGCCATATATACCACTCCCCACCTATCACTTGCATGATGCCAGGGGAGAGGGTCAATTTGAATTTACTGATCAGGACTGTGTAGCTCTCATACATGACTTATATGATAGACCAATATTAAAAATGAAAATTGAGGGCAGACCCATTAAAGGGTTAATGGACACAGGAGCTGATGTGACCTGCATTGCAGCTTCTGACTGGCCAAAATCCTGGCCAGTACATCGGACTGGGTCTTCATTAGTCGGTTTAGGTTCTGTTTCTGGTGTTATGCGGAGTACATCTCATTTATTATGTGAATATAAGGATAAGAAAATTTACTTTCAACCTTATGTGTTACCTTCTCTACCCTATACTTTGTGGGGACGAGATCTTTTACATGTTCTAGACATGAAACTAGTTACAGGAGATCAGCTGAACGATCAGTGTTTTTCATAGGGGCCACTGCAGAAAATTATGCCTGTAAAATAAAATGGTTAACAGATGTTCCTGTGTGGGTTAGTCAGTGGCCCCTAACAACAGAAAAGTTACAGGCATTACAAATTTTGGTACAAGAACAATTAGATAAAGGACATTTAGAGGAATCCACTAGTCCATGGAACACTCCTGTGTTTGTCATTAAGAAAAAATCTGGCAAATGGAGACTTTTACAAGATTTAAGAGCAGTAAATGCCATTATGGAAGACATGGGCTCCCTTCAACCTGGGCTCCCATCTCCTGTAGCAGTACCTGAACAATGGCCACTTATAATTATTGATTTACAAGACTGCTTTTTTACTATTAATCTACATCCTGAGGATTGTCCTCGTTTTGCTTTCAGTGTTCCTTCTTTAAATTTACAGGAACCATTTAAAAGATATCAATGGAAAACTTTACCACAGGGCATGAAAAACAGCCCTACCTTGTGTCAAAAATTCGTGGCAGCTGCATTGGCAGCACTGAGAAAACAATTTCCTAGTGCTTACATAATTCATTATATGGATGATATCTTACTAGCTCATCCTGAGCTACCGCAAGTACAGCTAATGCTAGAAAAGGCTATAGAACAATTAACTAAATTTGGTTTAGTAATTGCCCCAGAAAAAATTCAAAGAGATAAACCATTAAGTTATCTGGGACAATGGATTCACTCTGACTATATTACACCCCAAAAAGTACAGATTCGGAGAGATAAATTACAAACTCTTAATGATTATCAAAAATTGCTAGGAGAAATAAATTGGATTCGACCTTTTCTGAAGATTACTACAGGAACACTTAGTCCTTTGTTTACTATCTTACAGGGGGACTCTAATCCCCGTTCCCCTAGACAATTAACTCCAGAAGCCTTGCAGGCTTTAGAAGTTGTTGAACAGGCTTTAACCCAGGCCAGGGTTAAACAAATTAATTATCAAAATCCATGGTCTCTACTCATTTTTTCTACTGAGTATACTCCTACAGCTTGCCTATGGCAAGAAGGTATTTTAGAATGGATTCATTTACCACATGTTCAGACAAAGATTGTTGCTGATTATCCATACCTGGTGTCTTTATTAATTGATAAAGGAAGAAAAAGATCACGGGAATTATTTGGTAAAGATCCTCATGTAATTGTAACTGCTTATAATAAAATTCAAGTAGAACAACTGTTTCAAAATAATGATGATTGGGTATTAGCCTTACAAGGCTATGCAGGTCAAATTTTATACCATTATCCTAAACATCCTTTAATTAAATTTACAAAAACAGTTTCACTTATATTTCCTCTTATGTGTTCCAAACAGCCTCTATCTGACGCAATAACTTTGTTCACAGATGGCTCCTCTACAGGACGAGCTGTAGTTTTTAGTCCAGGTCTGTCTCCTCTTGTTAAGGAGGTTACACAAGCCTCCGCCCAACAAACAGAATTATGGGCTCTAATCTCGGCCTTTAATAATTTCAAACAAAGGTTTAACTTGTACACAGATTCAAAATATATTGCTTCTCTTTTTCCAGCTCTTGAAACTGCTCTTTTAACAGGAACCTCAACTATTCTACCTTTATTAAAGAAACTACAAACTTTAATTCAGCAAAGAAATAATCAATTTTATATTGGTCACATAAGAGGACATACTAATTTACCTGGCCCTTTGGCCCAAGGAAATGCCACTGCAGATTTGTTAACACGTACTATGGTGACATCAGTGGCTGAAGCTGAAGAAAGCCACGCCTTACATCACCAAAATGCTAACGCATTAAGAAAAATGTTTCAAATTACTAGAGAACAGGCCAGACAAATAGTCTTAAAGTGTAAAGCCTGTCCTATTACTCATCATCCTTTAAAATTCGGTGTCAATCCTCGGGGTTTACGCCCCAATGTATTATGGCAAATGGATGTAACACATGTCTCTAGTTTTGGAAAATTACAATATGTACATGTTACTGTTGATACCTTTTCTCATTTTATCTGTGCCTCTGCAAGATCTGGCGAGGCCTATAAAGATGTTGTACAACACCTGTTTTACTGCTTTCAGCAGCTAGGTGTCCCTCTTCAACTAAAAACAGATAATGCTCCAGCTTACACCTCTCGAGCGTTTGAACAATTTTGTACACAATGGAAAATTGCTCATTTTACGGGGATCCCGTATAATCCTCAGGGTCAAGCGATTGTTGAAAGAACTAATCAAATATTAAAATTACAAATTGAACGCCTACAAAAGGCTCATAAATATTTCTCCCCTCATCATATTTTAACCCATGCTTTATTCGTCCTAAATCACCTTAATGTAAACTCCAACAATTTAACCCCTGCTCTCTCCCATTGGCAGCCACAATCGGCTGCCACCCTTCCTAAAGTTCTTTGGAAAGATTTATTATCGGGCCAATGGAAAGGCCCTGATGTATTGTTAACCTCCGGACGAGGCTATGCTTGCATATTTCCACAGGATGCCGACTCTCCCATCTGGATTCCAGACCGGCTCATCAAACCGGCTCCTCCGGAGACCCCGGCACAGAAGACAACGCCTGCGGCGGATGAAGATCCTATCTGCACAAATGAGAACGGCTGTGGAAGTTTCACCGAAACCCTCCAAGATCACATGGACACAGATCCGTGCCCTGGTGAAACAAGCTAAACAGCTTCTCATGTCTCAAAGAAACCCTCTAACTCCTACAATGTACTTTCTTGCGTTTCTATCACTAATCTCTACTCCTAAGGTAGAAACTGCAGCTTATTGGTCTTATGTTCCTAATCCTCCACTGCTACACCCTGTGGGCTGGCTAGATCCAGACCCCATAAAAATTCTTTCTAATGATTCTATCCGCTTAGGAGGTTTAACTGATTCAGAATCCAGACATCATGCTGCGGCTTTAATTAATTTCACTGGCAAAGCCGACTCCTTACCTATTTGCTTTACTTTAAGAGGCAATACACCTCCTTTTTGTTTACCTACTAGCTACAGAGTGTTTTTAACTGATACTCCAGATCCTTATGATGCAAATAAACGTTATGTTTGGAAATATGAGTTACAAACTATTGGAAGTCCTAATTATAATGAAACCTGTTTATCTGTGGACTCGCTACCTCTCCCTAACTGTAAAGAAAAATATAGAGATAAAAATCAATTCTGGGAATCATCATTAACTAAAACACCTACTTGGCTTTCCTGTGGATTCCCAGATGCCGCCAACAAACATTCTCCTATAAATTCAAACACAATCATCTGGGACTATTCTCCTACTTCCTGTTATGATCATAATAAATACCTATCAAACCAATTAGATAAATATCATCAATATCAGTGGTCTAGTACCCCTCAACCGATACGCAGATGGTTTACACCTGGTTTAGTTGAACCCATATGGGTCGCTCAAGACAAAAATAAAACTCAAATACATTATGACCTATTTAGACTTGTTACTGCATCCAACTTAATTTTAGAAAAAAAACCTAATATGCCAAAACCAAATGCAATGTCAGTAAGAACTTGTGTTGGGTATCCGTATGCTCTACTTTTAGCTTCAAATAAGTACTTAACTATTACACAATCTAAAAACTCTTATCATATTTCTTGTACTGTTTGTAAAGTGACTAATTGTCTCACCTCTACTGATTTATTCAATGAAAAATTGTTTAATTCTGTTTTAATTGTAAAAAGACCCTCTTATGTACTATTACCTGTTGATTTACAAGATAATCCTTAGTATGATAATTCTGCTTTACAAGTTTTACATACTGTTAATCAATTAATTCGACCTAAAAGGTTTATAGCTGCTTTAATTCTTGGTATTTTAGCTTTAATTTCTATAGTCACAACATTTGCGGTAGCCACTACTGCTTTGGTTCAAGAAGTTCACACAGCTCACTTTGTTAACTCTCTCAGCAGCAACATCACTCTAGCTTTAATGACTCAAGCCAGCATAGATAATAAACTTGAAGCCAAACTTAACATCTTAGAAGAAGTAGTTTTAGCTCTAAGACAAGATATAAAGTTCATACAACATAAACTTCAAACTAGATGTCACTCTGCTTTTCCAGCTATCTGTGTCACTCCCCTACCTTATAACCTCTCCACCTCTTGGGACAAAACAAAGGCACATTTGCAAGGTGTGTGGAAGGATAATGATATTACACATGACTTACATACTCTCCAAAAAGATATCACTGCCATCAGTGAAGCTCATCTACCTAGTACATCTCTCGATGCTCTAGCTCAAGCACTCTCTAACAATCTTAAGTCTTTAAATCCTATATCTTGGATTCAGTACATTGTGTTTATTGTTATTATTGGATGCCTGATATTCTGTGTTATTTTACTGTTACCATGTCTTCTTCGTTGTGTCTTTTCCTCCTTAAAGGCTGTTCGCCAAGACCTCTTTGAACTACGTTTCATTAACAAAAAAGGGGGAAATGCCGCACCCCCGGCATCAAGCCGTGGCGGGATGGCTCTGTCCGCGTTGTAAAAACTGTGGTAAGGCGGTGGGTGCTCTTCGGAGCGTTGCCCCCAGTCCCCCTGGTTTGCGACAGCAGCGCATAAGTTGCCTAGCATGCCTTTTAGTGAACGTAGGAAGTCATGAGGTGCGGCATAAAAGCCTAAGAAACTTTTGCCCTGAAACCTGTCTGTTCAGTTGAATGACTGATTATTGCCTGATTGTTTTGAGAAACTAAGAATAAACACAGTGACTTACTGATCCACAATTAAACACAGCAAGTATGGCTGTGCCGGACTCAGTGGCTCCAAGAGAGCCTGTACAACAGCACGTCCCCACCATAAATGTCAGTGAATTGAAATAGTACATCGAGAGAATACAGACACGGCGAACAGGATGTTCCAACATGACACCTCCAGCAGTAGAACTTTACTTAGAAAAATGTCTTACTTCACTAATTTTCATATGTAACACAAATCAATAGAGTAGTTTAATGCCTAACAAGCAATTAACTATAAATCAAAATATAGTTACTAATTAGAGTAAAAATATATAGAAGTAGTCAAACATTATACATAAAAAAAATATGTTCAGCTGTTTTTAAGAGAGATCATAAGAAACTGAGACCAATTAAAGAACTAAGAGAAGTTACAAGCCTTGACATTCCTAGATAAGGAGAAGCAACCAGGTGTTACTAATGAAACCACTTCTTTAAAACAAAAACCTTAAAAATATACAGTACATCAAAAGAATATCCACCCACCCTTTCCCCCTATCTCTAACCTTGTCTTTCCTAACCTCACTTTCAATATATTTTAGTTTTCATACAATATCCTTTTATTTCTCATGTTTCCTTCACACTTTAATCACTTATATGATTCATAATAAACCTCTAATCATAACAACTATATATAATCATGAAACTAAAACTATGAAAGAAAGTAGTGTTATATATTAAAAAACACATTTCAACTTTAAATAAAAGGAGCTAAGAAATAACTGCTACTTATCAACTACCTCACAGCTGCCATTTGTTCCCCCTTACAGGCAAAACACTGTGAAAGATAGATGGTTGAATGCCTGCGTTTGTAAGACAAGATAAGAACTTGTGACCATCTGCAAGTCATAAAAATGTCTTTTGTGATTTGTAATGCTTTGTCAAAAATGTATAAAAGACACTCTTAAAAATCAGTAAAGTTACAGCTACTTTGTAGTCTGTCAAAAACCATCCTGCGTCGACCTTTTCAATCAACCTGTAACGTTCCGCCCTGAAAAGCCCTCAGACTGAGACTCATTCGACTGGCGGTCCGCGACAGATGTCCAAAGTGATGAAGAGAATTAAAGGGCCAGTGGAAAGTCACCAAACAGAAATAAAAAAAACTGACCCAAGAAACAATCAAAAGACATGGTGAAATTAGAAAAGAGTTCAAAGTATTGAAGGAGTCATTCAAGGAGTTTAAAATGCAATAGAAAATTTCAATAACAGCATAAACCTTGAAGAAGAAAGAATCTTAGAACTTGAAGACAAGGCTCTTGAGCTAACTCACTTACTTAATGAGGCAGAAAAGAGGAGAGTAATGGTCAGGTGTGATGGCACACACCTGTAATCCTAGCACTCTGTGAGGCCAAGGAGGGTGGATTGCTTGAGCTCACAGGTTTGAGACCAGCCTGAGCCAGAGTGAGACCTCATCTCTAAAAATAGGCATTGTGGCGGGCGCCTGTAGTCCCAGCTACTTGGGAGGCTGAGGCAAGAGGATTGCATGAGCCCGAGAGTTTGAGGTTCCTATTAGCTATGACACCACGGCACTCTACCTCAGGTGACAAAGTGACAGTCTATCTCAAAAAACAAAACAAACAAATCCAAGAGAGTAAAAGAATAGCAATCTTAGAGAATTATGGGATTTTATAAAGTTTAAAAACATACAAATTATAGGCACAGAAGACCTATTGGAGGATATCATAAATGAAAAATGTTTAAGTATTACCAAAGATTCAGAGAAAGTCCGTTGAGAAATATCAAAGCCCAGTTTATCTCAATTCAAACAGAGCATCTTCTAGACACATTGTAAAAAACTTGGCCAAAATGAAATAGAAAATTTTGAAGGCTACCAGGAATAAGCACCAGTTGACCTACAAGGACAATTCCATCAGAGTGACAGCAGATTTCTCAGCTGAAGAACAACAAGCTAGAATAGATAGGACTCTCATTTTCAATATACTCAAACACAACAACTCCCTGCCTAGGATTCTGTATTCTACGAAACTAAGTTCCATATTCAATGGATACATCGAATGTTTTCCTTGCAAGTAAACGTTGAAGAAATTTGCCACTATAAGACCACCTGTCCAGGAAGTATTCCAGAGTAATATTACACATCGAACATAACAATGTACCACAAGCAAAGACACACAGAAATTAAAGGTCATAGCCTAACTTCCTCAATGGTACAAGTGATAAATGTAGGTGGCAACCTTCACAAAAGACAAACACAAATCCATCATAGTCAAGCCATAGTGAATGGCTTGAATTACCCACTGATGAGACACAGACCAGATGACTGGATCAAAAGCACAAGCCAACTATATGCTGTCCTCAGGTAACATATTTAACAGCTAAGGACAAAACAAGACTCAGGTTGAGGGATTAGAAATCAATATTCCAGGCAGATGGAAATCAAAAGAAAGCAGGGGTCACAATTTCAAGATACACTGGGCTTCAAACCACAAAAGATAAGGAATGATAAAAATAAAGTACTCTATTTTCTTGTCAAGGGAACAATACCAGAAGACATCTCAATCCTAAAGTCTTTATGCACCCAAATTCATTAAATGTTTCCAGATTTACAAAATGAACTCTAACAAGTCTGAACAATATAATATCCTATAACAGCATAATTTCTGGGGACTTCACACCCTATTGACAGAACTGGACAGACCCTCCAAACACAAACTGAGCAAAGAAACGATCGACTTTAACATGACTCTACAAAACATACCACCCCGATATTACCAAATACACATTCTCCTCAGTAGCTCATGAATAATTTTCCAAAACTGACCACATCCTAAGACACAAATCAAACATCGCCTAATTTAAAAGAATACAAATTATACCTTGTAGCTTACAGATTACTATGGAATCAAGGTCGAACTCATTTCCAACAAAACCTTTCATTCCCCAAATCATAAAAACTAAATGATCTTACGCGAAAGACAACTATTTCAAGGAGAAAACAAAGGAGAAAAATCATTAGATTTGTCTAACAAAATGATGATGAAAAACCTCTGGGATACTGAGAAAGCAGTTGTAAGAGGGAAATTTATTGCATTACATGCCCACAGCCAATAATTTAAAAAGCACAAATCAACAATCTAATGCATCATTTCTAGGAACCGGAAAAGAAAGCGCCATCCAATCCCAAACCTAGCAGAAGGAAAGAACCAAAATCAGAGCAGAAGAAAATGAAATTGAGAACAAAAGAACCATTCAGGAGATTAAGAAAACAAAGAGTTGGTTCCTTAAAATAAATAAAATTGATAAAAATAAAAAAATTGATAAAACTTTGGCTAGTCTAGAAACAGAAAAGTAAGACCTCTAATAACCACACCGAGAAATGAAAGAGGGAAAATAACAATAGATGTCGCAGAAATACAAGAGATTATCTCTGATTGCTACAAAAATTGCTATGCCCAGAAATTTAACATTGTGGAGGAAATGGACTAATACCTGGAATCATACTACCTACCTAGACTTAACCAGGAAGAATTAGAACTCTTGAACAGACCGATATCAAGCACAGTAATCGCAAAAATAAAATAGCTTCTAATAACGACAACAAAAAGTCCTGGACCAGATGATTTTACACCAGAATTTAAACAAACATTCAAAGAAGAGCTCATACCTATGCTGCAGAATCCATTCAAAAACATTGAGAAGGAAAGAACACTCCCAATTCATCCTCTGGAGCAAATATCTTCCTGATACCAAACCATAAAAAGGACCCATTAAGAAAAACACACGCACACCCCCCAATTTCACTAATGAATACAATCCAACAATACTCAAAATCCTAGCAAATAGAATACAGGTGTGGGACGGCGCCAGCGCCCGGCGCGCTGCGGCGGGTGTCAACGGTCCCCACATCAGTCTCACCTTACCGGCTGCCGTTGTGACAACCGCTGCGGCTCCCCGGTGCCTCGCCGCCTCGGCCTCCAGCAGCCCCGCGTCGCAGCCAAGTCTCCGCCTCCGTCATCCCCGGTGCCTCGCCGCCTCGGCCTCCAGCAGCCCCGTGTCGCAGCCAAGTCTCCGCCTCCGTCATCCCCGGTGCCTCGCCGCCTCGGCCTCCAGCAGCCCCGCGTCGCAGCCAAGTCTCCGCCTCCGTCAGCCGCGGCGCCAGCCCGACTGCGCGCCACGTGACCGCGTCACGTGACCCAGCGCTGTGAGCTGTGCGTCTGGGACCCGTCCAGCCAGCCTGACCGCGCGCGACGACCGTTCCTGGCGCACCATCCATCCCCCGCGCCACGCGCTGCCGGGCCCGATAGTTTGGCCTCCTCCTCCCGGTGGACCTTCAGTTCCCGAGCCCTCCCGCGAAGCCTCAGCTGGCGGCGCCGGACCCTCCAGCCTCCGCCGCGCCTCGTCCAGATAGATAGGCGGCCTGGGTCAGCGGCTGCAGTCGCTTGGCCTGCTGTAGCCGTCCGCCTCGGCCTCCCGCAGGGCCTGGCTCAGGTCGCGCAGCCGCCACACCAGGCACAGTACCGCGCGCAGCGGCGCGCGCACTTCGCCTAAGCTGGGCCTGGCGTGAGTGTGCTGCAGCACCTGGCAGGCTCGTCGCGGGGTCCCGAACACCGCCTCCAGCCACTGCCGGTCGCGCAGTCTCTGGAGGACCACGTTGGCGTCGGTCCCCGGGAAGGGCCCGCACTGGGGCTGCAGCGAGCACCGCCTCTTGGCCCAGGGCCACTGTGGAGCCCCTGCTGTCCTGAGGAGCCTCGGCTGTCCGACGTGCGCGGGGACGCTGTCTTCCAGCGCCGGGTCACGTGATGCGGTCACGTTGTGCGCAGTCGGGCAGGCGGCGGCTGACGGAGGCGGAGAGTTGGCCGGGACGCGGGGCTGCTGGAGGCAAAGGCGGCGAGGAACGGGGGAGCCGCAGCGGTTGTCACCACGGCAGCCGGTGAGGTGAGACTGACGAGGAGATTGTTGTCACCCGCCGCAGCGCGCCGGGCGCTGGCGCCGTCCCACACCTGTATTCTATTTGCTAGGATTTTGAGTATTGTTGGATTGTATTCATTAGTGAAATTGGGGTGTGTGTGACCTGTGTGTTTTTCTTAATGGGTCCTTTTAACCAAATGGATCCAAATAACCAAAGAAGTGGTTATTTGGGGTAAGTAAGTGTTACAGTCTTTCTTGATCAGAAACCATTTTATTGTTTTGTATATCACATGGGCTGTAATGTCCATTCCAACTCAAAAGTTCAAAGATTCCACGGCTAGAAAAGTCCCTGAAAAGAGAGGTCTAGAGAGACACAGTGATGTGGTGGAAGGAGTTCAGGTTCGGCAGCAGGAAGACTTGTGTGCTTATCTTGCTCTGCCATTTATCAGCTGTACGCCTTCAGCAAGTTATTGATGCTTTCCAAGCCTCTGTTTCCTCATTTCTAATGTAGAAGTAATACTATTCATATTCCGGAGTTGTAATTATTAAACAAGATAAGAATATAAAGTAGCTGACACACAGTAGATGCTTACTTGAGAGTAGTTATTATCATCTGATACAATCGCCCAACTTGAGCTAGGATGACGTATTAGAGCTGTCCACCCCTGCCTGTTCATCCTATGTCTTGTCAATATGTGGCACACTTCAGGGGAAATTCCAGATTGTGTATGTTGACGAGGGCACAGAAGTAGCGAAAACAATCAGTGCATCACCAAATAGGTATTATCAGAAAGTGCTTTGCAGCCAAAATAAAGATGTGACTTGCCTACAGTTATAGTTAATTAGTATACCTCCAATCCAACCAAACCTTTTTTTTTCAATTTCAGATTAACATGAGGGTATAGGCGATTAGGTGACAAGGTTTGCATTTGTTAGGTAAGATCACTGTTGTAATTGTGTCTCGCATCAGGGAGATGTGCTGTGTACCCTTACATTGTGCCCATTAGGTGGGAGCACACCAATCTCCCTCCCCCCACAACTTGATTACATTGAGTTTTTCTCATGTGGGCGTGTATTTGTTCATCTACTGGCTTCATATTAGTATTGAGTATATTGATTACTTGTTTTTCCATTTTTGTGATACTTTTTAAGAAGAATGTGTTCCAACTCTATCCAGGTTAGTACAAAGGATGTAAAGTCTCCATCTTTTTTTTTTTTTTTTTATGGTTGAAAAGTATTCCATGGTATACATATACCACAGTTTGTTAATATATTCCTGGATTGATAGGCACTTGGACTGTTTCCACACCTTGGTGACTACAAATAAATTGAGCTGCAATAAACAATCTAGTGCAAATGTCCTTATGATAAAATGTTTTTTTTTTCTTCTGGGTAGATGCTTAGTAATGGGATTTCATGATCAAATAGAAAGTCTATTTTGAGTTCTTTGAGGATTCTCCATACTTCTTTCCAAAGAGTCTGTATTAGTTTGCAATCCCACCAGTATTGTAAAAGTGTTCCCTTTTTTTCCACATTTGCACCAGCTTCTGCAGTTTTGGGATTCTATGATGTGGGCTATTCTCACTGGGGTTAGGTGATGTCTTAGGAGTCCAATCAAAACTCTTGTTGGTTTAGCCACTAAATCAAACTTTACTGTTCCTAAATTGAGTATTTTTCTTTGGTCATAACCAAGGAAATTCACCAAAGTTTTGTGAGTTTAGGTGGTTGTCTAGGAAAGATGCTAAGATAAGTCAAAACAGACATCACTTTATTTTGTCAAATTCTATAACTTGTATGTCTACAACCCTATGTAAAATAATTTTCAAATACAAAACTCTTTCAGCTGAATTAGAACTGAGAGAGATTGATTCTGATGGTAAACCCAGTTTGCCAGGCCCTCAGGGACTGACTGGAGAGATGTGAGTTCACAAGTGTTAGGTGGTGAACTGAAGGTTAGTGTATTTACACTGAAAATGATACTTCTCAAGATAAGGCACTGGCTGGCCAGTGCGTTCTGTCTGTCCCTCTTAGCAAAGGTTATATGGGTAGTCAAGTGACTATTAGTAGATTGTTTGGAAACATGGAGTTAGATGATCTCAATGGTAGATTCCAGAATTTGTGGAAGTTTCTCCATCCATCTCCTGTCAGCTGATTTGGTTGGCATCTTCTTACCCAGATAGTGTTGGTAAAAGATTGCCCTGTTTCCACACTCCCTGATGTCTTCTGTTGTGTCATGTATTGATTGTCATCACTGGGACTCCGGTTCTTACTGACTTGGTTCAGGTGGACTGTGTCCAAGCATGCACCTCCTGGCTCCCTTGCAGCTCTGTGAAATTCAGTGATACGAAGGGGAGGTCTGTTGGTTAAGGAAGGTTTTTGATAAATCTTGATAGCAGGGGCTTTCAAGCAAAGACTAGGCAGGCATTTGCTTTTTTCCCTATTCATTCCCATTTCTTTTAGCTAGGAGGTGATACAGCTGTCTTGTGACCTTGAAGGTAATGACCACATGCTAAGTTTGGTGGATTAGAAGTTTAAAGGGAGCCTGGATCCTTATTTATTTTCTTAGGTAGCAATACTATCCCTTGAATAATGTGTAGACTTCTTGTATTGTAAGGAAAATTACTCCTGGTAAGTCATGTTTCTGCAGTCCTAATTGATACATGTTTCATTGAAACACACAGATGGCCCATTTAATGTTCACTTTGACATCTGTCCCAGTTCTTCTGTCTAGCTCTGAACTGTTCTGGTCCTTTCACTGAGTTGCTTTAGGTAACCTTGATGTTTCCTAAGACGGTATATTTTCAAAATACCCCTTACATGTGCTGCTTTTTCAGGTGGTGAAGATAGTGGACTTTATGTTAACTTATCTCGTTATGCTTTGAGCAGGCAAACTGTGCCTGACCGCCAGTTTTTGGAGTTTTTTATATGACAGTGATTTTCAACCTCTGCTCCATGGCACACTGTGAGAGGATCTTAGGTGTGCCATGAAACTTTCAAAGATCATCAATTACATTGTTTTTGAAAGAAGAAGTTCAAGCACAGTAAATATATTCTTTTTTTTTTTTTTTTTACTCTTTTACTCTTTTTGATCAGCAATTTAAGTATTCTGCGGAAGTTTAAGTATAGGTTCAAGTGTGCTGTGAGATAAAAAAGGTTGAAAAACACTGTTATATATTCACAATTTATGCTTGTTAGTTTCCCTCACTGAACTTTATTTCCTGGCACTCCTATCTCTTAAAATGCAGAGTCACCATATGTAAATCCTGTTGACATTTAAAATACCTAGATGTGTGTTCTGATGGTGAATGTGAGCTCTGCTCCAACCTTAACCTTGTTTGTTATGTCTGGCTCAGCATCCAGGACCAAATCCAAGCTTGTCCTTTCTTTTGCTTGTTACATGTTGACAGAGGAAACAGACTCCCCAGTCTTACCTTCAGGAACATGTAATCTTTTAGCTTAGGCCACATTTGTGATGAATGTTGAGATATCCCATGATCACTGCTTCAGTTTTTTTCCACACTTCCTTTTCTTGCATAACACTTCCTGCATTCTCATCCTGCAAAAAAACATTACATGTTCAGTGTTTGTGATGGAAGACTACAAGGAAATTAACTGGTGCTAGGCTTTTAGGAAAAGTGGGTTTGCATTCCCATTCTGAACACGGGTACTACCTGAAAAAAGGCAACCTGAGGACTTGTGAGTAAATGAATTACAATTACAGCCACAGTAGCAAACCCTAAAGTAGCCCTTGATAGGTGCCGGGCACTGATGTAAATGTTTTACACGTACTCATGTAATTCCACAAAAACTCATGAGGAAGGTACTCTTGTCCCACGTTTAGGGGTGCAGAAACCACATCACAGGGAGGTTAAGAGTTTTGCTCAGGATGTTAAGGCTGCTGTGCGCTAGTTCTGTCTGTCTTGCTCCGGAATCCATACATTTAACCGTGCATTTATTTTTAGAAATGACGATTATTTCGGGAATGGAAAAATAATAACTAATAAAGGTCATTTTAAGAGAGAGAAATTAAGGATAAATACAAGCTAATTTTGTTATTTAGAATAAAGACTGCAAAATCACAACAGAAAGCTGATGTCAACAAGGCTAGAATTTCACAGGGCCGAGTCCATAATTCTTCATCTCGACCCTGTCTTCCACAAGAAGCCCAAAGATACCTGGCACACTACTGACCTGGAAAAGTTAACGTGCCTTCACAATATGATGACAATTAAAAATACAAAAAATGATAAATTTTATTCAGATGTATTTTTGACATATCAGTAATATAATTTTTATGAAGATTTCGAAGAAAATGGTAAATTTGTTTTTTTACTGATAGAACCAAGTAGGAGGAGGAGGAGAATTCAAAATTTAGGTGGAGAGGGACATTTTAAAAGATACATATAATTGTGGAAATTCATCTGTGTAATATATCCCTTTCATTGGGAAATTACTGTGTTACCAGCCTGCAGGTACAACCTGCGGAATTGAGTGATGTGGTTCACAATGAAAGTCCTTAGTGATAACCCAGAGCTTTCTGCAGTCTGACCTCACTGCTCAAAGTCCTGATCTTAAGTGATCTCAAAACCAATGGGATAACTTGTGTACTTGCCTTTGTGGAGTTGTTTTTATTACATAGAACGTATCTTTATTACAAAAGTCACATCCTATGGAGAATGAGAGAAAAAGAGCAACCGGTAAGCATCCTCTCTCCTTTTGCCTCCCAATAATTCCCCTCCTGCATGGAGGATGGGATTTAGGTCTGTATGTGATGGCAGGATTCAGGCAGCCAGGTGAGGAGTGAAGCAGTGGGTGGGGGGCTGTCAGCATCTGGTGGGGAGTGTGCCCTTGTCTCATGCTCTGTCAGGGTACAAATGTTTCCTGATTCGTCACTCTCATAGTTTATTCCAAAGTTCACCATCAATTCTAAGTGAAGATCCACTGACCTGTGATAGGAGTGAAATCAGGGAGCAGAGGACAGTCTGGCTGGGAGCTTCCTGTTGGGTTATCAGAGGGTCTGACAGTAAGCTCATGTTTTCTCTCACTAGGAGAGAAAAATTCGCCTTGTTGGACTTCAACAACTCAAATGACAGTAGCCTTTATAAACATGTAGCAAAAAAATGTAGGGAAGTTCCACATACAGATGTTTTCTTTTCTCAGGCCTAATAAACCTGATCCTTTCTCCCTTTAGCAGTCTCCGCTGGGCTGTGCGAGGCTGACGCTCAAATGAGTAAATCTGTGAGCCTGAAGGGTGGGTGAAGTAGGAAGTCATACGACTGCTTCCCTGGTGGTCTGCCCTGATGCAGGTATTAACATTTTTAGGATATTTCTCAGGAATATACATGGTTTATGCTTGACTGTCACCAGAAACTGAAGCAGATACTTCAACTCCAAACAAATTGTGAAATACTTTAGACATACAGAAAACTATGATAAGTGAAGATTCAACATTGGTATCACTGATGAGTACCAGAGAGCTAGTCTTCTGTATTCATTGAAATAAAGTACAGATGCAGGGGAGATCAAGCTCTTCACAATTGTTGAAATAATGCTCATTGATTTGACTTGCATCGCTCAATGATTTTTGCTTATCTAAGCAGGTCTGCCGTGTTCTGGCTTACCAGTCATTCTCAAGTGTTTCTGCAGCATAGTGAGCAACACAGAAACCCCACAAGCATCTAGGAATAGGAAACCCTGAATGAAGTGCAGGCTTGGTTGTCATCCTGTGGAAACAGTTATTAATGGAATATTATTTGGCCTTTAAAAAGAAGGAAATCTTGTCATTTGTGACAACATGGATGAGCCCAGAGGACACTAGACTACATGATTATGCTTACGTGTGGAATCAAAAAAATTTGAACTCGCATAAGTAGAGAGTAGAATTGTGGTTATCATTGGCTGGGGAAGTGTAGATCAAAAGATACAAAATCTCATTTAAATAGGAGGAATAAATTGAAGAGATCTGTTGTATAACATAGTGACTATAGATAGTAACTGTATTTTATGCTTGGTATAAATTATTTTTTTAATTTTAAGAAGAGATGTTGGTTACTTTTATTAATTAAAGACAAATAATTTTTTTTTTATTTGAATGAATAGTCCTAGTGTTTCCCTTTGGAAATGTTTCTCAGTGAAAGAAATATTTGTAATCAGAATTTAAGGATTGTTATTGAGTATTAAGCTTTTATTTTCCCATGGTCTTAGCCTCTAAATTTTTAGTTTTACTGAACATGGAAAATTTACCTAACTTGGAAAATGATAACTTTTATTAGCTATCAGTTTGGAGAGTGGCAGGTATGCCAGGGTACTCTGGTTGCCGGCAACAGAAACCAGCTCTGGTTAACTTGTACTGATAGAATTTATTATACATTAGAAGGTGATGGGTTAGGGTTAATGTTTGGAAGGCAAGTCCAAACATTAGACTCAAAGAGGAGGGAGTGGACCACTGCTAAAGGAATCTTGGTGATAGAAACCAGTGTTCTCTTTTTTTTTTTTTGTAGAGACAGAGTTTCACTTTATGGCCCTCGGTAGAGTGCCGTGGCCTCACACAGCTCACAGTAACCTCCAACTCATGGGCTTAAGCGATTCTCTTGCCTCAGCCTCCCAAGTAGCTGGGACTACAGGCGCCCGCCACAACGCCCGGCTATTTTCTGGTTGTTTTGCATTTTGGCCAGGGCCGATTTGAACCCGCCACCCTTGGTATATGGGGCCGGCGCCTTACCGACTGAGCCACAGGCGCCGCCCCAGTGTTCTCTTTTTGATCCAAGTCCAGAGTTGGACATCCGTGACCCTCAGCAAGGCCTTCCCTGACCATGACCCCTGTTTTCCGAGGACCCAGTTCCCCTTTGAATACTTTATTTTTCCTCACTTCTGACATCATCATGTCTATATTTTGCTGTTTACCTTGTTCCCTTTCTGTTTTCACGAGCATTTCTAACAGTGGCTCAAAGCAGGTGATGGCAGAGGTTACTGTAAGAACACAGAGTGCAGCTCTGCACCCGTAGTTCAGTGGTTAGAGTGCCGAGATACTGCATGTAAGTACAATGCAAAGTATAAATGCCTTACAGCCGCCCAAGGCAGTGGTTTCTGTCTGTTTTGTTTGCTGCCAGTGCTGAGAATGGTGCCTGGCACTCAGAAGGAAGGTGCTTAAACATTTTTATTTAATGAATCAATGACCAAAAATAGCCATTGGGATTCCTGTCTGATATCAGTTATAGATGAAATTGTCTGAAAGTGGTAGTCCAAAATAGTTAAGGTAAACAAGAGGATCATTTATAAAGATAGATTTGCTAGTACAATTTCTGAATTTTTCTTGAAGGCATAATAGTGTTTTCTAAAAAAAATCTGAAAACTGTGTTTCTACTTTCCCACCCTCCAACTTACAGAATTCTCATGTCTTCTGTGAGGCTATGCAAGACTATTTATAGTAGTTTGTTGGTTCAGCTTTACTTTAGCTATATGTCAGCATAGCCAAAAAAAGTTCTCATAGCAATTAGTGACTATAATTATTAATAGAAACTATAATAACTTTTAAGTTCTTTTCCCAGAAACGTCTCTGCACCATAAATAAATTTGAAGCAATTTCAATGAATGGGTAGCTAGTTTGTATTTAAATTTTCATCTGAATGGGAATAAGTAATGGGAAGGACAGAGACCAAAATAGCTTGGCTCTTTGCTCCACAGATAGGTGATAACCTTACCGAAAACACACAAAAATGGAATGACAGGGTTAGAGGTTCCAAACTGTGGATATCAGCATGAATGTTTCCAGGAGTTGTTAATGAGAAGTGCTCAAATTTTATAAAGAAGATAGAAAAAAACTCACTCTATTCACAACATATTTGGTTACTTGAATTTATGAGCCTTTGAATCAGAGGATTTGTGGTGATGGATAGCACACAAGCTCAGGAAACAGCCTGGCTGAGTTTATTTTCAGACTTTGCATTTTTAAGCTATGTGGCTTTGGATAAGTGACCTCACCTCTGTGTGGCTCAGCTGGCTTTTGTGAGAAATTGGAGTGATGATACATGAGGTTGTTTTGAGCGTTCAGTGAGATACTGCATGTAAAGTACAATGCAAAGCCTGGCACAGAACATAATGTCAAATATTATCATTATTGTTACATACATTTTGATGTTTTTTCTGTAAGTAAACGATCTCTATAATGACAGGATTTATAATCTTTTTTCTCTGCATTTTACAGGCTTGTGATGTTGTCGTTTTTCAAAAATATATTTTTAGAGGCTGCATAATGTTCTTTTGTATGACTGTGGCATCATTTAAAATTTTTTTTTTTTTTTGTAGAGACAGAGTCTCACTTTATGGCCCTCGGTAGAGTGCCGTGGCCTCACACAGCTCACAGCAACCTCCAGCTCCTGGGCTTACGCGATTCTCTTGCCTCAGCCTCCCGAGTAGCTGGGACCACAGGCGCCCGCCACAACGCCCAGCTATTTTTTGGTTGCAGTTCGGCCGGGGCCGGGTTTGAACCCGTCACCCTCGGTATATGGGGCCGGCGCCTTACCGACTGAGCCACAGGCGCCGCCCCATTTAAAAATTTTTAACTGTTTGACATTTTAGGTGTTTTCATTTACAAACAGTATGATGAGTATCTTTGAATGTGTTTCAAAGTCTGATAAAATTATAAGTTTTGTTGTTTTTTACCCTGAATTTTTATATGCATATCAAGTTAATTTATGAACAGGTATATCTTTGCTTCTTTGTTCTATCAGACTGCTTTTCTGTTCAGAGTCTTAATCAGATACTAGGTAAATTTTCACATAAATATTTTCCCTATCTCATATTTTAAATTGTGGATTATAATAACTCATGAGCACTGTTGATCGGCTGATCTCATTTGTTTATGTTTCTTTTCTCGTGCAGCAAGGGGTTCCCGTAGGACCACACTGGCTCTCTGTGTTCTTACAGTAAACTCTGCTATTACCTGCTTTGTCTGAGCCGCTGTTGGAAATGCTGTTGAAACAACTGTTTGATGCACCATATGGACTGATTATTCCTACTGATTGCTGTGGTTGCCAGGCGCCTTTACTTAAGCCTTCAGGGGACCTTTGCCTCCTTCAACAGGTTTATACTCTTGCACAGAATTCTTTTTGGGATTCTAATATTCGCAAAATTGTAAAACCCAGCTGGATCAGAGTAACTGCTGACATCATGAACGTACTCTTTTGCCGAAGATACCTCTTTTGTGGTGTCAATCATAAGAGCATTTCTGTCTAATCTTGTGGCACACACTCATCAGCTGTGTGTAAAGCATCTATGTTGTTATTAAAGAAAATATTAACAAGCAGAAAGGAAACACGTAGGAAATGCGAACCGGGCAGTTCTTCCTAATTGAGCTCTCAAGCTATGCTGGTCTGAGTTCTCACCTTATTTTTTCCTGAGAGCCTCTGTCTAAGAGTGATGCTGTATCTCATCCTGGTGTTCTCTTTTCCTAAGTCTAGTGATGTCGAACTTCAGGAATCCTCAACAGATGATGGCCCCTCTATTCCAGACAGAAACCAGGTGACCAATACCAGTGTGATCAGCTCATACCTGGGCTGCATTCCAGCCCTGTCTGTGCTGTGCAGAGGGTCAGTGCCATACCTCTTTGCTCTGTAATTCTAAGAAATACTGTAGATTTTGTTTGGAAGATTCTAGAAGTTATGAGATCCAGTGAAATGTTCCGATACAGTCCTCAGGACTGAGCCCTTCCAATGCGAGGGAGGAAACCAATCTCTAAATCTAATCTCTTACTTGTGAGCAGTCTGTGTTTTTATGTGCACACGTACATGCTGACGTGAGTGTAATGAACTATTCAAACTGCCGCAGTTGGCTTTCCTCACTTTGCTATGTCTTCAGTGTCTTTCCTGGCCAATAAATGCAGAGCAACATCTTCACTTAGTGTTATTATACAGTGTATGGATGTACACAGATGGACTTAATCCCTCTAGTATTCAAGTTTTGGATAATATATTCAATATTGCAAGACATTTAAAAATTTATGTTCATTATTCATTTATCGATGCCCAAATACATTCATAGGATAAACTCCTAGAACTGAAATTCCCATTTCAAAATTTATTACTACATTAAGGCTATTGATAAGGCTATTGATTAAGGCCACATTGTCCTTGAAAAAGGTTACATTAGTTTACATTTTGTACAGCAGCATGTTTGCACGTACACAACGAAATTCTGGGCAATATCATTCTTTTTAGTTTTTGATATATCTGTAGTTTTTTATGAGGTATTTTATAACTTTTATTTTTACTGTATTGGTTACTGGAGAGGTTGACTACTTGTGTCTCATTACTGATTTTGTGTGTGTTTATAAATTTTCGGTTCAATCCTTTACTTACAGTTGTCATTGTTGTTTAGCTGGCCAGGGCTGGGTTCGAACCCACCAGTCTCAGTGTATGTGGCTGGCTCCCTACCCCCTGAGCTACGGGTGCCAGCTGGGAATGCTATTGATTTTTACATATTTTGTATGTAGACATCTTATTGAACTCTCTGGATGTTTTCAAAAATAATATTGGGGGTTAATTTTCTATATTTTTAATAAGTATTTTTAAGGCACAAAATGAATAGGGCAGGAGGGAGAAAAGGGCAGATTGTATACAAACCAGAAAGGGGCCACAACAACTTACTTTTACGTCTTTTTTTTTTTTTAGAGACAGAGTCTCACTTTGTCACCTTTGGTAGAGTGCTGTGGCATCACAGCTCACAGCAACCTCTAGCTCTTGGGCTTAGGCGATTCTCTTGCCTCAGTCTCCCGAGTAGCTGGGACTACAGGCACCCACCACAACGCCTGGCTATATCTTTTTGAATAAAATCTGTTTCTAGCAGGTCATAATGGCAAGAAATTTTAGAATAGCTTAACTGGTGGAGTTAAAACCCCCACTAAGGGCTGGGTGTGGTGGCTCGCTCCCATAATCCCAATACTTGGGGAGTTCTGAGTCAGGAGGATGACATGAGCCCAGGAGTTTGAGACCAGCTTGAACAACATAGACCCCATCTCTACAAAATAAGAATTTCAAAAAAACCCTCACCCCAGATTATTTATCTTGAAAGCGTATCTTTTGTGAATGCAGAAATGCCCTCCATTTTATGGAGAGGAATGCAAAGATGGTAGGAATACTCATTACAGACGTGGTATAACAGCGGCTCAGTTTCTGGTGATTGAGCTTTCACCATGTGTTGGCCCTATCTTTTAACTTCTAAACCCTTTGTGGAATTAACTCATTTTGGGGAGAAACTTGTGAGGGAGGTGTTAGCATTATACTGTCCTTTTGACAGAGTGAGAACATGGCTCACTCTGTCACTCAGGCTGGAGTGCAATGGTGCAATCATAGCTTACTGCAGCTTCGAACTCTTGGGCTCAAGGATCCTTCTGTTTCAGCCTCCTGAGTTGCTGGGAGCATTTACCACCACACTAGGATAATTGTTTTTCATTCTTTTAGAGATGAGAGTCTCATTACGTTGCCCAGGTTGATCTTGAATGCCTGGCCTCAAGTGATCCTCCCAGCTTGGCCTCCCAGAGTGCTAAGATTACAGGTGGGAGCTGCTGCTCAGCCCATATCAAATTCTTTTAAATGTTTTAAAGTTGTATTTATAATTTTTTTGGTGATTATTAGGCAGGGTTAAAAATTTAACATCCTTGAGTATTTTTGCATGATCATTAAAAAAGATACCATTTTTTGTGGGGTGGGGGGACGACAGAGCCATCTCTCACTTGAGCCCAAGAGTTTGATTTTGTGTGAGCTATGATGCTAGGGCACCTTTTGCCTCAGCCTCTCAGGTAGCTGGGACTGTAGGTTCCTTCCACAAAGCCCAGCTATTTTTAGAGACCAGGACTTGCTCTGGCTCAGGCTGATCTTGAACTTAAAGAGTTCAGACAGTCCACCCACTTCTGCCTCCCAGAGTGCTAGAATTACCGGTGTGGGCAACTGCACTCGACCATAAAAAGACATCTTTTCATGGGTTCTGTTTCTATCTTTTCTAACTGGCTCCTAGTAGTCTAGTGCCTCTCATTTTTATTTGCAAATAGATTGTAGGAATAGCTTAGAGACAAGAATTGCGAGATGGTTAGATTAGATTTGAATAAGGCGGCAGTAATAGCCTTTGTCTTGTTGGATCTTAAAGAGATTTCTTTTTTGTTCGGGTCTAGGTTTGAACCTACCACCTCCAGCATATGGGGCTGGTGCCCTACTCCTTTGAGCCACAGGCGCTGCCCAAGAGATTTCAGTCTTCATTGAGAAGATTTCATTTCTTTTTCATACTTACCTTTTAAAATTTCTTTCATGCTTTTAGTTTCCCTTTTTTCCCTCTCCTCTCTTCATTATATATTTATTTTAAAGGTGATTCTTCAACTTTTCCTTGTTTTCCATCTTAATAAAACATACAATTTTGGATTAACCGTATTAAGAAAGAAAACTCTATAGATGTAGAGACTTTGTCCAAGTCATCCTATGGCAGTGGTTCCATCTCATCTTGAAGAGCTTTGATTAGTTGTATGAGGAATGTGTTTTTGGTGGCTCTGCCTGCACTGGTTCTCTGCTTGAACTTCTGAGAGTGGGACCATTTGCTCATTGCTGTCACATAACGGGTTCCTCTGGTCCTCCTTAGTCCTGTCTCACAGGCCACCAACTAGTCTTCAGACTTGGACGTCAAACCAGTTGCTGCAAGGGCACTCAGATTTCCTGGTGTATCTCTGAGATAATCCAATATACTCTTCTTCCAGTTCTATTGTTTCTGAGTTCAAGTTAAATGGAATTTTCTTGTTAATTCATTGGCACAAAAATATAAACGATTTAAAGGAGGGGATAAATTCAACAGTTTGTTGGTTTTGAGCCTTGGTTAAGTTGTTCCACAAGTGAAACAAAAACAAATCAAAATTTGTGGGCGGCGCCTGTGGCTCAAAGGAGTAGGGCGCTGGCCCCATGTGCCAGAGGGGGCGGGTTCAAACCCGGCCCTGGCCAAAAACTGCATTAATAAATAAATAAATAACTTAGTATTAAAAAAAAGAAAGTCAGTCTCAAAAAAAAAAATTGTCCTAGGATTCAGATCGAAAAGAAATACATACAAAAAAAAAAAAAATTGTCCTAGGATTTAGATTGAAAAGAAACACATATCAAAATATTTCTCAGATGGTAATTGCCAACCATAACTTCAAGATTTAATTTAGAATTTTTTTAAAATTTAGAGTATGCAAAAAAGATAACAGCTTAGGAAAAAAATTGATTTTTCATATTGAAAATCCTAGAAGAATAGTTGTAGAGTATCTTTTAAAAATCTGTTTTCTCTCACAGTTGACATCATTTACCTTAGTTAGCCATGGACATGGGAGCCTATAACAGCATGTCTTCTGTTATATTTCTTGCACAAGCAACATTTTAAAGCCCCGAATTCATTAGCACTTTGCTGACCAAACACACTGTATGTAGTCCCACTTAAAGAAATTCATCTGTTCTAACAATTTACATTTCCCTCTTTGCCCACACTCCTCCAGGAAACACTAACCATCCATTAGAGCTTGTCCGAGCTTGTTAGTGATTTCTGAAGACTAAAATTAGCTTATCTGTGAGCACCTTAACGCGGTGTTACATTGCAGTTACATTGACTTTGCCATTTCTGATCTTTGGAGAACAGTTTTGCGGTACCTTTTTCCATATACGTGTATGAGGAAGGATACGGGGGCCAAACCAGAGCCCACTAACTTTGCTTAAACACAGGCGTCTTCACGGCCGATACACGCATGCATATCCATGGGCAGGAATAAATCACTACATATGGTCGGCACATTTAATATAAACTTTACTTTTTTTTTCTTAACAGTCACTCTTATTTAGAGAGGATTCTATAGATTTCTTCATTCTATCACCAAATATGCCAGATATTTGTAACCAAGATGGGAGGATTCAGAAAATAAGAAGATAAATAAATACATGGCATGAGTTAGGTGAGATCAATAAAGCTAGGGAGGAAAAGAAAGCAGGGAAGGCGGCCAGGGAGTGTCAGAGGTAGGGAGGTGAGGAGGAAACCCCCTTCCCTCAAGAAGAAGGTGACATATGAATAAAGATGTGAAGAGATGCAGGAGAGGGCTGTGCAGCTATGGGGGGGAAGAGTTTTCCAGGCAGAAGCACAGAGAAAACTGCTTCTATTTGAGTGACAGCAAGGGTGGACAGTGTGTCTGCATCTGGAGGGGGCTGTGGAGGAAGGGGAGGAAGTTGGGGAAGGACAGTCTCATGCACCTTTGCATGGACTTGAGTGAAAGGGAACACTTTTGAAGGATTTTGAGCCAAGAAGTGACATCATCTAATATTCTCTTTTTAAAAACATCATGGTGGTTGCTGAATTGGGAATGAACTGCTGAAAAAGAATGGGTGAGGGACGGAGGCAGAGAGACCAGGTAGGAGGCTTTTGTAACAACATAGTTGGCAGATGATGATGAGTAGGACCAGGTGCTATCATGTGTGAACTTGTTGAAGGAGGGTTGGGTAGGGAGAGAGAGGGGAGTTAGGCTGGCTTCAAGGGTTCCAGCTTGAGCAACTTGGGGGTGTGGGGCTATTCATTGCAATGGGGAAAACTGCAAGGCAGAGGGTTAGGTGGAATATGCCATAGGAGCTCAGTTTGGGGCATGTTTAGTTTGAGGGAACTGTTGGACATGTGAAGATTTCCGGTTGGCAGTGGGATGAAAAGTCTGGAGTTCTGGGGAGATACCTGAACTGAGATATAAATATGGGCATCACCTGCGTGTAAATGTGCCGAGGGGAGTGGCTGGGAGAAGGAAGTCCTGCGAATTCACTAATGCAGGAGGGAAGAAGCAGCATATGATCATGAAATATTACTGGACTGGGTGTTTGTAGGTTTCTGGGACTTTGAACAAATCTCTGTGTTTACCCTTAATTTTCTTATCTGTAGAGTCGGGGGAAGTAAACAGCCCCAGGCATCCCTTCCTGGAAGCAGGGCTCTGGTCATTTCTAAATATCAAGTCTAATGTTTGTGATTATTTGGCAGTTTTTAGTTTGTCAGTGGAGAAGGTATAATACTTTCATCTCTGTTTAGTAAGATTATTTCTGAGAGCCACTGTATAATTAATCATTTTACGGGTAATGACAGATACTATTTCTGACCCTCTTCTTTCCTTTGTTCAACACAAGTTCTGATCAAAAGTACACACATACAGGCACGCACGCACGCACATGTGCACACACACATACAGACACGCATGCACGCACACGTGCACACACAGGCATGCACGCACATGTGAACACACAGGCACCCACACACACGCGCATGTGCACACACACACAAGGCACATACATGCGCACACACACACGTGCAGACAGTTGTGCATAGACCTCACAGCAGAGGAGATCCTGTCCCTTTGGTGAGAGGGGAGTCGCCTGAGTGGCTGAAGACAGTGAGTGGCAGAAATTACCCCTGGGGTTGCTTCATTCACATGGGACCAGAAACGTTCTGCTAGGTATGTGGATTTTCCTTAAACGTTCGGGAAATCAGTCACAAATCCCTAACTCCTGTTTCAGGAATCTCAGCCCCTGGATCTTACGATCTTTCCTTGCATAGGGAACCGTGTGCTGAACCTGCACAAAGCTTTTGGTTGCAGAGCGTGACCAGTCCTGGGTCCTGCCTGTGGGAGCTAATGCGCTCCATCACCAGCTGGTGGAGGGGGACTTGTTCCCAGGGGAGAGGAACGTTCACTGCCTACTGAGTCCACATGGGCACGTCTGGGTACTTCAGGAGCGTTATCCCGCTTCACTCCATCCTTTCATGCCCACGTGTAGCCCAGGACTGAGGTGCAGTCACTTAAATTCCTTGCCTTAGGTCGCATCAGCAGGATTGGTAGAGGTGGAGTTGGGAGCTAGCTGTCACACAGCTCTCCAGGGCCCCAGAGCACATGTGTGTCCTGTGACACCCACTGTGTGCTGGCCAGCAGAGCTGAGTGTGGGGGAGGTGGAGTCCACCGCGGGGCATCTGCAGGGGTCCGAGCCTGCAGCTCAGCACTGTCCTCTGGTGAGTGCAGCTCTGTGTTCCCAGTGCTCAGGAGATAACTGGGCAATCTGTTATTATCCTTCAGAACATTACCAATGCTTTTTCAAATCCGCTATTAAGGTACATATTTTGCCTTCATGAGGATTTTCTGCGGATTTAATGTGTTTCCTCTCTGTCTCACAGACATGTGAGGATTATGTAGCCAGCAATCCAGGAATGACAGAGAAATCTCAAAAGCTCACTCTGAAGATATTCAGATACATGTAAAACTAGCACATTTCTGCTTTCTGTCTGTTACAGTTGAGTAAGGGTTAAAGCGGACACAGAACAGTGTTTTATAAAGTATCCCACACGTGTTCAAGTACTGCTGTTGTGACTGAGTCAACCCCCTTAGAATTAGATAACTTTTTATTGTTAAAATCCAGGGCATTTATTTTTCTAATTTCAATCCCTGAGGTAATAATTGCAGTTCCACTTTTTCGTGATCAGCAAACTTGATATAAAAAGAATGATTTGTTTTCCTTCATGTATTAATTTTTTTCTGGTGTGCTGAGATGAGTTGAAAAAGTCTTTTTACAGTTGAGACAGATTTCCACATAGTTCTCTCTCTCTCTTTTTTATTTTTCTTAACTCAAGGGACCTAAGTTCCAGAAATATTTCCCATGAGAATGGCTTTCTGAAGCCAAGGCAAATACCCAGTGTCCCTCTAATTATTTATTTGCCACATGGGTCATTTGTCCTTCCCTGTTAACTGCCAGTTTTTGTCTTCTTCTTTATGGTAAGATTCTTAGTCTCTTGTTACCTGAGCTTATGCTTTCAGTTCCAAATATGAAGTGTTAATCTTGTCTTTGGCTTAGAGAATCCCAAGACGCCAGAAACATGCATTCATCCCTCCCCTGCTTTTTTCTTTTTCATGGTCCTCTGTGACTATCATTTCTAAGCACAAGTTGTAAAGTTGCCAGGCTGGTTCTCTTTTTAACACTCCAGTGATTTCCATTCTTTATTTTTTGTCCAGGACAACAGTATTTGCCATCTACAGCTTCATCCTTAGCATATCTACTTCTGTTTCAAGTCTACATGGAAATTTTTAGCACTTCTAAGCCTTCATAAATCCTTGCTAAGAATCCCTTTGGGGAGAAGATATAAACATGTTTTTGTTTTTTATTTTTTTAGTATAATAAACTTTTACATCTTCTCCCTGTTAACCAAGCTTCTATCCAGAGGTTATAGTATATCAATATGATTCCTAATTAAAAAGTTTTGAAAATTAGCCCAAAGCAGAGATTTTTCTCCTAAGAGTATTTTTTATTATACCCAGAAGTCATGCTAGAAGGAAATACTTTTCCCTTGTACTGATTAGAACTCATTCATATGTTTTGTCATGTTTCTTAAATTCTGTTTGGCTTTATCCTGGCCTTTCTTTCCTTTATAGGAGATTAATCCAGCAATTTTGTTACTTTGTTTTTTATTGAACATTTAACATTAAAATCTGTTTTACTGTAGTTGTAAATTTTTCATGGAAGCTATTCATTTTAGATAGTGGCTTTTCTAGGCAAAGGGGGACTCTCCTGCCTACCATCAGCATAGTAAGTCAAGCTGACATTGCATCTGAATCTTTGAATGTGTCCAAGTGACTGCCTGGCGTGTAGTACTTTATGGTCTATGAGGAACGTAGATACAGCCATAGATAAAAGGTGAACTAACATGAGAAAACCCTGTTACAGCTTCAAACACATTAAATGCCAGGTAAAATATGACAGAAATTTTCTCAAAAGTGCATAGTTGAGCTCAAAACAAATCAAAGGAAATCTTTAGATGCCAGGGGAGAGGAAGAACCCAAAGACGTGATAGTAGAAAGAATGGAAGCTAAAGAAGCCTGCAGTGGCATCTGAACCTGACATGCCTTAGGAGATGAGATTTCTAACATCAGAATCAAGGCTTCAGGCCCCTAAACATGAAAGAGAAATGGATCTGAGCTCTCAGAGCAAGGGCTGAAACTGGGAGGGGGATTTCTTCATGAGTACCAGAAAAATCTCTGCCCATCAAATTTGCCATGTGACACGGAAGTAGGCTTTTTGTTCTAATTCTTGGGCAGAATAAAAGGTGACCTGAGAGAAACAAAAACCAGAGTGTTTTACACGTCGGTGGGAGCCTTCACGTGTACCACTTACCATCAGAAACCAGAACCAAGAAAGTGAGAATAGCAACACTACTATATCTAGCCCGCATTCTAGGGTGCAGTAGAGAAGCAGATACAGTATTCAAAGGCGTAATAGCAGAGCATTTGAGAAAGTCCTAGGATTGAAAATAACATTGAGTAGGATTAGTTTGGATGGTATAGGATCAAAAGAAATTACCAAGTCACAGCCATTCCTCTGCCACTGGAGAAAATAGCCTTAAGTTCTGGTGGGAAAAGATTTTTTTTTAAATTTATTATTATTATTTTTTTTTAGAGACAATATTTCACTTTGTCACCCTCGGTAGAGTGCTGTGGCGTCACAGCTCACAGCAACCTCCAGCTCTTGGGCTTAGGTGATTCTCCTGCGTCAGCCTCCCAAGTAGCTGGGACCACAGGTGCCCACCACAGTGCCCAGCTATTTTTTTGTTGCAATTGTCATTGCTATTTAGCAGGCCCGGGCCGGGCTTGAACCCGCCAATTTCGGTGTATGTGGCCAGTACCCTACTCACTGAGCTACAGGTGCCAAGCCAGAAAAGATTTTATTTTTACTCATTTTTAATTTCTAGAGGAAGGGATTCAAAGCCTGCAGGGAAATGTATTAAAATATCTCTTAGGAATGCCATAGATCATAAGAGAATTTTGAGCTGAAAAAAATTTTGTATGTCATTGAATCTACTTCTGTGTTACAGTATATTAAACTGAGGTCCAGAGAAAGTAGTTGTGTGACTCAATGTGTCATGAGTAGGCACAGCTAAGGCTGGAACCCCAGCTTCCTTCTTAATGGTTATTTGTTTAAGAATGAATAAATAATGTGCCAGTTGAAAAATGTAAGTAATTGATTCCCATTGTATCTAGCTGTGAGGTCTGAACACAAGGTTTGAGCTCTTAATAGATGGGCTCTTGATATCCTTTGGCCTCTGGCCTTTGGCTTTCCTCTTAGCTAAAACCTTTATGTTTTTTTGTTTGTTTGTTTGTTTTTTTGATTTGCTAATTGAGCCTCTTTAAATTTCTTTCTTTCTTTTTTTTTTTTTTGTGGCAGTTCAGCTGGGGCCAGGTTTGAACCCACCACCCTCGGTATATGGGGCCGGCGCCCTACTGACTGAGCCACAGGCGCCGCCCTAAATTTCTATTCTGTGGCTTTGAACAAGTGTGGTGGCTCATGCATATAATCCCAGTGCTAACGGGATTGTGGCCAAGGTTTGAGGCCAGGAGTTTTAGACCAGCCTGGGCAACATAGTGAGACCTCGTCTCTGCAAAAAATAAAAAAAAAAAATAGCTCACCATGATGGTATGTGTTGGTAGTCTCACTACTTGGGTGGCTGAGACAGAAGGGTTACTTGAGCCCAAGAGGGTCAAGGGTTCAGTGAGCTATGGTCATGTCACTGCACCTGGGTGACAGAGCAACACACTGTCTCTAAATTTTTTTTTAAAAAATTACTATACTTAAAAAAATCAGCATAAAAAATAAATGGCAACATTTACTCCTGTCTCTGTGCTTCGAAGTGTTGAAGATTTAGGTTGTATCCAGATTAATAATTCCTCATATTTTCTGCTATGGCTTACTAGAACACAAAATCAGATCTTGCCTGTCCAGATTTAAATACTATGTGAAAGGTTCCGTACCCAAAGGTAAAAATCATTCCAACGCACAAGGCGAAAGGAAAGCGGAGATCCAATTTGTGCAATCAGAGTAGCTTTTATTCCACCTGGAGAGCAGGTGGGGCAAGATTCCTGACTAGGGAGAAATCCACACATGGGCTATGGGGGACGGGGATTTAAGTGGTTAGGGCAGCCAAGATTGGTCTGTCCATAGCTTTACCTGGGCAGGTTAGGTGGGACAGGGTTAGGGAGGCCTGGATTGGTCTGTTCTCTATTTCCTGGGAGGGACATGCTTCCCAGGAAAGGGGTTGGTAACCTGATTCTATCACTTTGTTTTTTTTTTTATTTTTTTTAGAGACTGAGTCTTATTTTATAGCCCTTGGTAGAGTGCCGTGGCATCACACAGCTCACAGCGACCTCCAACTCATGGGCTTAAGCGATTGTCTTGCTTCAGCCTCCGGAGTAGCTGGGACTACAGGTGCCTGCCACAATGCCCGGCTATTTTTTTGTTGCAGTTCGGCGGGGCTGGGTTTGAACTGGTCACCCTCGGTATATGGGGCCAGTGCTTTACGACTGAGCCACAGCTGCTGCTCGATTCTATCACTTTGACAATCTAATTATAACATTTGTTTATAGTATGTTAATTTTATGTCTGAATGTATGTCTTATAATGTCCATGTTGAACTTGGTCTCAAGAGTATTTTGGAATTCTAGTATCTCAAGTCTATTTCATTCTGTATCACTATTGCTAAAACCTTAATTCAAATGGCTTACAATTGAGAAATGATTACCAGTGAATGACCAGGCAAGACATATGAAGAAAAGCTATTGAAGTCTTTTCCCATTAAAGGGAAATGGGAATAAATAACTCATGCATACCCATACACACAAACACAATCACAATATACCCTCGTTCACACACATACTCTCTATTTCACGCCATTCTCTTCTAAAGTGTTTGATTAGGAGACTCTCCCCACAGCATACTTGGCATCTATACTTAATAATTAGAAGAGATAGAAGCAAGATGCAGGTTACGTAAGGCCATAAATTTTATAATTTATTTTTTACCAAAACAAATTCATTATAACTACTAGTTGATTACATCACCATTTGGGTTAAATTGGCATATTTAATACACATTCTACCAAACTCTCTTTGTGTATTATATATACCCGTATATGTGTCCCCTAACCAGGGCCTAAAAAAATATTAGCACTGCCAAAATATAATTTGTTAAGAGCACATCGTAACTGCTTTGAGTGAAGCTGTAGAGAAAACTGAGTGTTGCTAGTGATTGAATCATATTATCTTAGTTGCCCTGAGTCCTTAAGATGTTTCGTGGCAAAGAGTACAACAAGCTGTGCATGTGGACGCAAAACCAGGTAAGGAATGACAGCCCTTCCACTTATTGTTGTGAGTTTTAGGCAGGGCAGTAGTTTAGCTTTTTCAATAATCTGCAGTAAATATGGATTCAGGATACTTTCAAGAGTTTATCTTCCTTGGGAAGCCTTTCTTGCCCTGATTTTTTTCCCCTATGGTGCTGATCTTGGAGCGGATATCTCTTTGAAGTCAGCAGGAATCTTGACACTTGAGTCACCACACAGCATGAGAAAAAGAAAGGGAGGAACCAGGCATTGGTGGGTAGTTCCCATCAGAAGGCACATTGGTAGGTGAATGCAGGGGTGGCTGTCACATTGTAATGGAGTATAACACAAGGACGGAATGAAGGAAATACCTTTTAATAAGGCCAGAGCCTATTTCCATGTTAAAATATCATTTTTCCTGTTAGGAAAGATAGAATTAAGAACAAAAAGCAAAAGGCATTTTATGAGACTATTTTTTCATCTTTCTGTGAATGTTAGACAATACTTATAGTGTTGCTCAGCATCCTCATGTTTAAACAGTATAATGATTTAAAAAATAATTTTCTGACTTTTGAATATAAACAGGTCTATAAATGGGTTTTTAGTGAATATCTCCTTAATCTTTTATATGGGAAAGAGACTATTTGAAGTCTCCATTTACTTAATATGGGTTTATACATTTGGGGTCATTTCCAGTGACATATTTCAAGACCCCAGAGACTTTCTTACAGTATCGTATTTACTGAGAGGGAGAGAGAGAGGATTTAAATTAAGGTTTAAAGCAAGGTTTATATAATGCATCAGGAGGAATGTAGATTAGTTGGAAGTTGAAAATGAAAGTTGTGAACTAATGATTAAGTACCAAAAATATAACATTTTAAAATCAATGCAAGAAACAAATATTTTAAATAAATTCATTTCAAATGAATATTGTACAGTGTATCTGCGAAGTCAACACTCGTAGAGAGTGGTATGTGGCATGTAGCCGACATACTGTCATTTTCCTGTTTCCTGACTTAGTAGAATGAAGGGCGAGGTGAAGAATCAGACTTCAGGCTCTCACTGATTCTTGTGCTCTCCCCTTCTTGCCTTAAGGTTCACCAAATAATTAACAAACAAAATCAAAACAAAATGGAACAAAGACAAAACCACTGGCTTTAAACAAACCCTAAAAAGCAGTACGTATCAATAGTGCATAGCCTAAATTATCTTGAGGGGACTAACTTGGCAAGTGTCATAATGAAAAGATGTTTGCCTTCTCAAATAAGAACTGATATCTGAATATAAGTCCATTAGATTTTTATTTCATTTTAATTTTATTATTATACTTCTAGACATGATCACGGCTCACTGCAACCTAAAACTCCTGGGCTCAAGGGATCCTTCCACCTTAGCCTCCCTAGTAGCTATGACTACAGGTTCATGCCGCCAGGCTGGGCTAATTTTTTTTTAATTTTTGTAGGGATTAAGTCTTACTGTGTTCCCTGGGCTGGTCTGGAACTCCTGGCCTCCAGAGGTCCTCTTGCCTTGTGGGATTACAGGTGTGAGCCACCCAACCAGCCACCATTAGACTTTTAAATTTAGGGGCTCAAAAGTGAAGGAAAGCATAGAAATAAATGATTATGAGAGTTAATTCGTGTATACACAAATGACATAGTGAAAATATTTTCATGGCAAGGGATGTTGGAAGATTTGATAAGAAAAGTTTAGGCTCACTCAACTGCATTGAATCATGGAATGTTATACTGAAAGGAAGATCTCCTTAAAGCATATGTCTATAGAAAAAATTGAGATGAACATAATTCCCACCTAGCTAAGTGTGTTTTATTAGGACTACGATTTGGTGATAGGTGCAGTATCCAAAGTAGTCATTACATAATGACAATTATAAGACTTAAAGAACATGGTATTTATTTCCCTTCAAAATATCATGCTTATTGTCTTTTAATTATCTCCTATTTTTGTTCACATGTAATTCAAAGGCAATATGAATATGTTATTTGTTTGTAATTAAATGTACTAAACTGTTAACAACTTACAAACTGGTTAGTGCAAATAGTGTCAGATTTCTAGTAAAGCTAATTGCTGGTAAACTTGAGGGAGGACTGGGAAACCTATTGATTTTTTTAAAAAAGCAAAAAAAAGCAATTATAATGACAAAGCACTGAGATCTTTTTATGCTGAATTGCATTTCAGTGTTATTTATACAAATCTTATTTTCAGTAGTGTGTCAGTAGTCTTTTTAATACAGAAAGGGGCATAAATTATCATGGCATTATCCAATGTAGGAAGGGAAATGTCTTCATGAAAACTGACCTTTAAGAGCCAAAGTTATGTGTTAAAAAAAAATAGAAAAGATTCAGAATGTTCTTCTGATAGTAGATGGCACTAGGAAATATATTTAGATAACTAAAGTGGATGTTAAAATCACTTAGTAATATTTGATTGATGCCTGAAATGTTTTCTATTTATCTTAAGTTTATATGTTTGCATAAATATGGGCAAACTCTCAGGAGCCACTTTAAAAATCGTATCTATATTTAGTGTTTAATATGCCTTTTTGATAATAATATGGCTGAATTTCTCATCTTAGTGTATCATGAATTATTTATCATGGATTAATTTATTAGTAGATTTACTTCTATATTAATATATTTCTTGGAATTTATTTTAGGATATAGTATATTTTACAGAATCTCATTCAATTATAATATTAATTATTATAAATTTGACTATTCTAGAGAATATGTACAATGGTCTGAATGTTTGTATCCCCCTAAAATTCATATATTGAAATCCTAATCCCCAAGGTCATTGTATTGGGAGATGGGGGCCTTTGGGATGTGATTAGGTCATAATGATAGATCTCTCATGTATGAGATTAGTGTCCTTGTAAAAGTGACTCCACAGAGCTAGCTAACCTTTCTACCATGCAAGGATACACCAAGAAGGTCCCATCTAGGAACCAAGAAACAGGTCTCCATTGGACACTGAAGCTGCCAGAGCCTTGATCTTGAACTTTCCAGCCTCTAGGACTGTGAGAAATGAATTTCTATTGTTTTCGAAGTACCCTGCTTGTGGTATTTTGTTACAATAACCTGGAATAGACTAACATGGTTTCCTTTAAGATACATATGCTAAAACTTTATATGAGTTGCCTTATTTTGTATTTTTCCACAAAAGTATGAATTCAGTCCACTGAACTTAATGATTATAATGGTTATGGGCATTAGAAGCACTAAGCATTAATGCTGGTAGACATCCTGGTTGATGCCTTTGTATGTCTGTTCTGAATTTGCTTTACTGGAGAAAAAGTAGTTATTCATCTGATGAAAATTATATTTTATACTTATTGTTTGTTGTAGTTTTGATAATACACAGAAATTAGTTTATTTTGAAAGAGGAAAAAGGTCATTTCATGCTAAAAATCTTTGTTAATGTGAAAAGGTTATAAATTTCAGAGGACCAAGTGCCATTGCTACTATAACTCTCTAAAGTATCATTGACATTGTAAGATGTAACTTTTCATAATAAATAACATATGATAATTTCTCATGTCAATGTACTGCATGCACCAGAGTCAAATTGCAGCCGTACTGGAAAAATACAATTTTTATATTTTACAAATGGAATATTTCTTTCGTGGCACACAATGTTTTGCTACGTCACTACATTCATTGGCTGGGCCTGCTGTAACAAGGCATTATAAACTGGATTGCTTAAAACCCAGAATTTATTGTCTCCCAGCTCTGGAGGCTAGATGTCCAAAATCCCGGGGCAGGTTTGATCCCTTCTGAGGGCTGTGAGAGCATGATCTGTTCCAGGCCTCTCTCCTTGCCTGGTGGATGCCTGTCTTTTCCATGTTTGTTCATATCGAATTCCTTCCACACATGTCTATCTCTGTGTTCAGATTTTCCCTTTTTTTAAGGATACCAGATTTACTTTTACTTTATTACCCTCGAAAAGACCCTATCTCCAGGTAACATTACATTTTGAAACATTGGGTTTAGGACTTCAACATCCAAATTTTGGGGAAGACCCCACAGTTCAACCCATAGTAGTTAACCATTGTTTAGTATATGATGCCCAAAGGTATTTCCTTGCTACATACAGTTAAAGGAACTGAATATGTTGTAAGATATAATGAATCACAGTTAATTTCCTTGAGATTTCTAAATGATAGAGGATATGTAAGAATAAAATTTTATGGCTAGTATTGAATTTTTAAATGCCAACGTTAGTTTTAAACTGCCTGAGAGGACTTGGAATGGTTTGATTCATTTGCAGGGAGATTATTCTATCGCCATAGCTAGTGTTTAGAAGATTTACTAGACCAACATGCAAGCACTAATATTTTGTATTAACTAAAATGACTTTGGCAGACCACTTAACATTTGTCTAGGGGAATTCATGAAAGCCAGATTTTTAGTAAGCCTCTACAAATCATCATAGATGAAAGGCAATCACATCACACAAGCACTTACTTTTGTTTATCATGAATGTTTGTTGCCTCTGAGATAAATGTGTTGAGAATCTTATCCAAAGCTTAATGCATTAGAATCATATTTTCCTCTAACATACAGATCACTGTAGATTCCATAAGCAGAATTCTAAGAAATATATATTAATTCTGTTGTTATTCAGTTGTAAGACATACTGGATTGTAATAATTTCAAGAGACTAGAAGCACTAGCATTAAATATTAAACATTTAAATGAGGAAGTACTGATTAATTCATAATATTCTGAGCAGCTCATGAATGTTTAATACTCATATCTTGCCTTGATTGAACATTATTTAACTGAAGCCATGGTCACTGTAGAACTGCTTAGTTACTATTTTTAATTGCAGGTTCACTTTACAAAATGACTAATTTTACTTTAAGTAAATATGATTTTGAGTTTCTCACCATTTCTATTCACTGTTTCATAAGCTAGAACAGAATGAAAAATTACAGGTTAACAATAACTGTTAACATTTAAACTATAATTAGCTTTAAAGGTGATGGTTGAGATTAAATTTGTGTCGTAAATAAACTGTAAGTACCTGAGTGGTGACTGTACATTGATTTTAATTTTTAGATGGTCTGTAGATGTGACTCAACCCTATTATGTGCTCAGCCCTGGGGAAACAGCAGCAGTGAACAAGGCATCTCAGTGCTTCGTGAAGCTTAGGAGGGATTTAGAGACTGAACAAGTAATTACAGTCATGAATCACTTGGTGAGGGGGATATGTTCCGAGAAATTCATCATTAGGCAATTTCGTCATTGTGTACACACCTAATAGAGTGTAGTGTCCTTATACACAGTAGGTGTCCTTACTGCTCCCAGGCTGCAAACCTGTAGAGCATGTTACCATGTTACACAGTGGTGTTTGTGTATCTAAACCTAGCTTAACTTAGATAAGGTACAGTCAAAAGACAGAATTATTATCTATGTCACCTGTCATATATGCACTCCGTCACTGACTACAACATCATTGTATGGCACGTAACTGTACTCAAATAATTACTTAATTACAATACAGTAAGTGTTAAGCAGGAAAAGTGTGAGATTTTGTGAGAACATTTGATGGAATTTGTAATCTGATCAAAGGGGTTAGGGAAAGCTTTATTGAGGGAACACAGTTATGATGTGGCTCATAAGCAGTGACTGAGCACCAGCAGAGGGGCTGGAAGGAGGAGCTTCTCTGCAGAGAGGACCATCCACCTTAAGGACCATCAGTCTTTGGAGGGGAGGACACTGAACCCAGTTTAAAGTCCAAACTAGTATTACAGATGAGAATTGGTTTTCTTTAGAGATCGAATTGGTTTTCTTTAGAGATCAGGATTAGCTGTTGGGGAATATGTCCGGGAGGCCTAGAGAACCAGAAGCGTGATCTCAGTTTGTGATAACGGACTTCCTTAATTTTGGTCAACTTTTGTTGTACTTAATTCTCTGGTGGGCTGGTGGAGTTAGTTCTCAGGCACATATTCTCCCAGAATTTGCACGTCTTCACTTGAATGTGGCCTCAAGAAGTTCTCGTTAAATTTCCATTGTTGTACCACTAACCATCTCTGTGACTTCCTTTTCATTAAATCTCAAGCACAAGGCTTTACATTGCTGTTCTAACTGGCTGATGGTCAGGATGGAAATGTTTTTCTGGCTCAAGACAGCTGTCACAATTTTAATCCAATTGTGTCCCATCTTATCTCCACCTTGAATCCACCGCTCTTGCATCCATATGACCAAGGCTAAACCTACCTTCTTTGGATGAAGAGCGTAGCTTTTCTCTTTTGAGAAGGAAAACTAGAATTGCAATGATATGATTTAGTTCTTCTTTTCCTATCCCATATTATGTATTGTGTTCAGTTTAGGAGAAAGTCATTGTCATCAATAAATCATATTATGTGTACAGTTACTACCGACCAAGTCTTCACAGTGACATTGAAAAATGTAAATATGTTTCCTTGAGTTTTGATTCTTGAAACAGTCCTCCTTCCCAATTCTGTTAATTAAGAGACAAACCAGTGGTTCTCCAACTTTAGCGCTTTTAAGAATTATTTGGTATATTTATTAAACAAGCAGTCTCTCTAGGTCTCTCTCTGTAGGTTTTCCTTCTGCCACTCCCCGTATCCTGCCTGGAAATTCTGTTTCTTAGATGTTTGGTTGGGGTTGAAAATCTACATTACTACTAAGTCCTCGAAGTGGTTTCTACACAGGTTGTATTCTGTAGACTGCATTTGGGAATCATTGAGTTAAGAAATGTGTCTCTCGTTCAACTAAGTGAAACAGGTGAGGCAAACAAAGACAAATACCACACCATCCGATTTATGTGGGGGCTCCAGGAGAGTAGAACTCTAGAAAAGGAGGGTAGAGTGGTGGTTTCCAGGGACTGGGTGGGGACGGAGGAGCGGGAGAGATGTTGGTTAAGGATACAAAATTCCAGTTAGGAGAAAGAAATTCCGGAAATCTATTCTATGGCATGGTGACTGTTAATAATAATGTTTTGCAGGCTTGAAAATTACAAAGATAGTAGATCTTAAATGTTCTTACCACATATGAAACAATGGGGTCTGAGGTGATGGATATGTGAATAAAAGAGAAAGAAACATGTCTCTTAATTTATTGTTGCAGGCATAAATTTAGTCTTTGCTTTTGAAAATAGCAAAGCATATAAGCTTAGCATATTTTTGTAAAGTAATATAATAAATATAATGATATAATATATAAACTAAATTGTATAATATAATAAATATGGAAATAAATATAATAAATTGTATAAATATACAATATAATAAATTATATTTTTAACCTTAACTATGCTATTTGAGTAAAATACTTCAATATTAGTGATCATATATTTATTGCCATATAAGTATATATAATTATTATGTAATAATATACTGCTCATATAATATTTTAAAATTATTATGTCCACAAATCGCTTTACTTAAAGAGATTTTGCTACCTGGAAAGTTGTCTCTTTTTCTTCCAGTGGTCTAAAGTTCTGCAGATCCCTAAAACAATCTGATGGTGTCATCAGTAGACTCATAGCCTGATTTATAATTTTTAGTTTTAAAGAAGTCAGAAGTTCTTTGATTACCAGAGAAGTAGTAGACAAATATCCTTTGGTTAAATGTTATAGTTATATATATATACCTGGAATAAAATGTTGACATCAG
Source organism: Nycticebus coucang (assembly GCF_027406575.1). Classification (NCBI taxonomy): domain Eukaryota; kingdom Metazoa; phylum Chordata; class Mammalia; order Primates; family Lorisidae; genus Nycticebus; species Nycticebus coucang. The sequence goes on from NW_026515585.1 coordinate 1,073,369, forward strand.
AGATTTCTAGATAAAAGTGTTTCAAGTGATTTTATCTTTTTTCTAAAACATTACATTTTTTTTCAAAATTTTAAAATGAGTAGGTATTACCTTTACAATCAGAAAAATGTAATTTAGTTTCAATAATTGAAAAATAATTCCCATTTGGCTAGGTGTGGTTGGAGAAAGATATTAAAAATAATCAATAAAATCAAATGAAAATAAAATGATTTATCCTTCATGCATCTTTCTTACTAGATTATAGGTTATTTTAGGGCAAGAAATATAACTTGTTGTGCTCTGGGCTTAAAACAACATCTTATACATATGTTGGTCCATAGTAAATATTTATTGGCTTTAACATAAATTTATGTATTCATTCAAAGAACATTTTGAGCAACCAGAAATAGGTTCTCAAATATTATACAGTTACCACAACAGATAACATGCAGTCCTTGTTATCACATAACTCATAATTGTATAGGGAACATCTGAGAAAAACATGGGCAGTTTTTATGGATGACATCTTATTAATATATTAATAAGTGCCAGTGAGTTTCACAGTGTAAATAAGTGTGAATAAAAACAAAGAAATCAGCTCTCGTTGGGAGTTTGACTGAAGGGGAAAAAGCCAGTGTCTTTTAAAAGGAAGAAAATAGCTTGAATTCTTCTATGCCTTTTGGACAATCTTGACAACCTGCGTTTGTCTTCATAAGCTCCAGTTTGTCTAAAAACATTTTACCTACCACTTAGAGGAAACCCAGGAGGGTCTGGGATTTATGATCAGAGTAAGTGTAGTAGAAACTTCAGTACATCTTCTTTTTTTTTTCAGCTGTTAGGACACTCACTGAAGGTGAGAGTTATGAAAGTCTGATCTCTTCTGAGGGGATAGTATGTCCTAGACAAATTGTACCAGTCTAGTTTTGGCCTGGTGGTGTGAGAGAAGGAAGGGAAGGGGAGGTGCCCAAGGCAGGTAATAATACCATTGAGGGAGGAAGATTTGGATTTTGAATGTTTATTGAGTAGTAGCTAACCTCAATGCATTCTTGACCTTTGGAAGTAGAAGTTATTATTAATTTACAGTGAAGTTGCCAGGCTCGGGTTGAATCCAAAATGTCCTTCAAAGTGTTAGATAATAGGCAAAGCTTAGTAAAGGAAGGAAATGGTACCTACAGCTGATAGCCTATGAATTTACTTCATCAACAAAATCAACTGTGGAAATTTTTGGTTTCTGTATTTCTTCTATGAATCTGTTATCTAATGCATCACCCACACAGCTACCTCCAAATGAAGCGATTTCATTGAATCTGGAGGCAAATGAAGGCAATTTGCCTGTCTTTAAGGTTTCAGATATGCTTGTCTTTTCAGGGATCAGATGGGAAGTTTATGCCTCAGGAAGCTCCAATGCTGTTCCAGGAACTCTGTGGGGTGCTGTGAGGAATGAGAGATGCCAGTGTGGAAATTATGGCAGCTGCTGGTCAGCAGAGGCAGTTGTGGGGCATGGGGGTTGGTACTGTAGTATGGTAGTCCCTCTAAATTTTTAGTGATTGCTTGCAATAACCTCATTCTCAATAAGAATTTAAATCCTATTCAATGGTAATTTTAATAACAAATCTAACAGTTTGAGCACAAGTACCAGAAATTATTCTAAAAATTTTATATATATCATCTAATTTAATTCTTAAATCATGGTAGTCTCAGTTGACCTTCTTTAGAAACTCAAAGAGGTCATATAGCCCCAGACAACCCAACCAGTAAGTAGTGAAGCTGTGTGTCTGTTCTCAAGATAGGCCTTCTTCCGACCTGAGTTATATGGGTTACCAAGGCAAGTGCTGGGGAGATTCACATTTATTTTGTCCATATTTCTCTCCATTTGTTTGGATTGGGCATATGTATGAAATACTATAAATCAACCTTTAACCAAGTGCCCTATTGATGTATGTCATGGATATAGAAAAATAGCAAGTAGCTTAAGCGTATAGCTTGTTGAATTTTCACAAGCTAAACAGATCTATATAACCTTCACCCACACCAACAGCAACAACATTTATAAAGCAACATTCGTGAATATACTTTTAAACAAAATTGGATCCTACTGTAACAAGAGTTTAGCCTCCTACTTTTTCCATTTAACATTTTGTTGTCAAATATTTCCAATGTTAATACACATTATTCAAAAAGCGAGCTTTTTAATGGCTGCATGATAGATGTTCACATGGGTGTATAATAATTTATTTAATGATTCTTTGGATATTGAACATTTAGGCTACTCTAGTTTTTCGACATTGTAAATAGCAGTTTATAGTATTGACCATAAATATTGGGTTGTATCTTTGATTATTTCCTTAGGATACAGTTCTAGAATTACTGTAGTAATTGTAATTACTAGATGAAATAGCATGACTATCTTAATGCTCTTGACACATATAGAGAAATTATCCCACAGAATGGTTACACCAAGCGACCAGTGTTCACGGGTGCTCCTATTCCAATACTGAATCTTCTCCTCACGTGGGAATGGTGAGGATGTCTGTGTTTGTTTTTGCCTTTTTAACAGAAAGTAATTACTGTCTGAGTACTGTTTGGGTTTTATCAGTGAGGTTAATATGTTTTCATATGTTTATTGGACATGTTACTGTATTTTCTATACTTTATATATAGAAAATATATACAAGATTATTCATTACTTATTCTTAGTTTCTTTGGGAGATAAAAGCTTATTGGACAGAGATCCAGGCTTCATAAATCTTTAGGAGAGAGGCTGAGGTGGGGCAATCACTTGAAGCCAGAGTTTAAGACCAGACTGAGCAAGAGCAAGACCGTAGCTTTACAAAAGAATGGAAAAATTAACTGGATGTGGGGCATGTGCCGATAATCCTAGCTACTCAGGAGGCTGAGGCATAAGGCTTGCTTAAGCCCAGGAATTTGAGGAGGCTGTGAACTATGATGATGCCACTGCACTGTAGCCTGGGCAATAGAGTGAGACCCTGTCTTAAAAAGAAAAAAAATTAGAAGAATCTCTTATGTAGCTCCTAAAGTCATAGGAAAGTAATGGAATAACTTTCCCCTTCATGATCCCCTTTTCAAAGCGTCCATAGAACTATTTTCGAGAAAGGTATGTGTCCACTTCCAAAAACTGCTCTAGAAAGATCTGTATGACAAGTGAGTCTTAAATGGTATGTTTACTTAAAAGCCATTTTATACTGTTGCCTTGCAAGTGCCTGTGGTCTTATATGGTAACTCACTTCTTCAATAGTCTCAGACTACTGTTCCTATATTAAAGAAACTATATTAGAAGGCAATATGTATTTGAATAAGTGAAACAGCATATTTAGGTAATTTGGTTATGATGACTAATTTGGACATCCCTATTTATAATATTCCTTATTTGTAGAAAAAGATTGGACTAGGTTTTAGATCGCTTTTTACCTTTTGAGACATATGAATTTGAAATTTAAGGATTATTGTAAACAAAATTAGAATGAAAATGATACACATCCAAAGGGTAATTAGTTGACTATTCAGTACGTGGAAACATTTTGATATTAAGGTTGTCTTTAGGCTTTAAAGGTATATTCAATTTTAAAAACATTTGGGAAACATAGAATATAGGAAGATTTAATAATTTCAGGAGCTAAGGTTTTACTAAAGTAACTTTTACATGAGGGGAATGGAAATTTAATAAAATAAAGAAGAATTTATTCAGAGAAGTAAGAGTTAGTGAAAATAGGGCAGGTGGTCTGTTGCTGTGTGTATCTTCATTTACCTCTGGTTCCGTCCCGAGCCTCATTACTGAGATGAGGCTGCCAGAACTGGCAGATTGTGCCATCTCTTATGTAATGGTGACCAACAACCTGTAGTTCTGAGCCTATTAAGATGAGGCTGTTTTAATACATGTGTTTTAATCTCTGTTAGAATTCTGATCTCCAGATGTTATACGCATTAAGCTATCCTTTCCTCTTTTATAAGTAAATTCACCGGAATATTTTCTATACTTGAGAGCACTTGGATGCTATCTCTGAGCTTTACCTTTTAGTATTGTTTGCTATACAATTTGATGTCAACTAAATTCAGTCCCCCTCTATCATTCCATAAGCAACTTTTTCCTATGTAATAAAGGCATAGATTATTTTTACATTTGGAAGAGACCTTAGCGATCATACCATCCTTTAGATCTTCAAATCCACGTGCCTTCTAGAACAAACAATAACTATGTGACGTTATTCGGGCTAGGGATGTGATGGTGTCTGCGCAGACTGCCACAATAAACCTCACTTAAAGACATTAACTTCAAAAGTTTGTTCACACATGTGCTGTCCTAATAAAACGTGTCCTGTCTGTGGGCCACATTTGGCCTGTAGGCGTCTGAATTTCAATCTCTGTAGTCTTCTCATTTTAAAAATAACCTAATCTTCCTAGTACACTTCCTGTGAACAGGGATTAGAGATCAGGTTTTCTGACGTCCAGTTAATTCGTTTAATATCTGTTGAGAGCCCACTTCCATCAGATATTTTCATATATTTACTTCATTTATTATGTACATGCCACCTACTTACAAAAGCATATTTCAGGCTAAAGACAATTAAGTGCACACACTGACCTATCCATAAGGAGGATAAAATAAAGATGGGATGCTAACTTGTTGACATTAGTTGGTTCACAGATACCCTTGGCAATAGTTCAAAGTAAGAATATAGATGTAAACTGAAAGAACATATGGACAGGGAAGGCTTAGCTGCCACAGTGGCAGAAGAAATAGAATTTTACCAGGCAGAGGTGAGTATGTACATTGGAACGTTCTCAGGAAACGAAATAGCTGGTATATAGGTTCTGTGATTTGGTAGAGAGAAGGTAAATGTGGCTAGAACAGACAGGGCAAGATGAAGCTGAGCAATCAAGAGTGTGGGGGCCATTTTTTAAGGATTTTTGTCCTATATCCAAAGAATGCAGAGATGCTGAGGAGAGATTTTAACCTGGGAGTATGAGTGGGGAAGGAGGGTCCTATGATCAGATCTGCCTTTTGCAAAGACCACTCAGACTATGTAGGGAAGCAGACTAGAGTGAATGCTGAAAGACCAGGTAAGAAGCCAGGGAAGCAATTTATGCAAGATAGAAGCTTGGAATGGAACTTGAGATACGGACAAACATCAAATATATTTAAGAGATAAAATTGGCAGTATTAGGAATGGATGTGGCTGGGAGTTGGGACAGTGACAGAGATTAAAGATGATTTCAATCCTTGGATTTTGCATTTGTTTGGATGGCTGTGCAATTTAGGGAGGTGGGGAGCACTGAGAAAGGATCAGATTGGGGGTAGGGGAATGGAGAGTTTTCATGCCTCATGCAGTCAGGGGCACAGTCTTATTCACAGATGTCTTTGAGCCTGGTACACAGTGGGTACTCAATAAATGTGACAGTGCCTGGTACACAGTGGGTACTCAACAAATGTTGGTTATCTAAATGAATTATACATTCAGGTTTAGACAGATTTGAGTTTGAATGTCATTGAGACATTCAAGTGGTGATGTGAAGTAGAAGTCTGGACTTGGAGCTAAGCTGGAGCCGAGAGGAGAGAGACTTGAGATCCACTAACTTGTAGGTGGCACAAGGTGCCAGGACCAGCTGGGGGTAGGACAGCATAAAAATAGGAACAGAATACGAAAGAGCTGTGGGCAGAGACCAAAGGATATTCCCAGCCTTTACACATTAGGAAAGGTGGTCAGTAAAGGATGAAGAAACACTTTCAGTTATGTGGAGAAAAACTGTGGGCTCCCGGAAGTTAAGGGAAGAGGGAATAGAGCAATAAAGAGGAGTCTAGTAAGATGAGGACGAAAAGTGCTGCTGGATTCAGCAACAAAGGAGCCATTAGTGACTTCTGCGGAGTGCTGCTCTTGGGGTACATATGAGGTGGAAGCTGGTTTGGAATTGATTGAAGAGTGAAGGGGTGGTGAAGAAAGAAACATATTTGATCACTAATAGAATATGTTTAGAGACCAACTAAAACCCCAGGAAATCCAGGAACCTGCAATGTACTTTCATACAAATACTTGGGGTGCAGAGAAATTTCATTCACCAAACATTTACTGAGCACTTTCTGGTGCCAGGTCTCGTGCTCGAGGAATGCATCGCAGAGATGGCTTTTCCTTTTGTGTATAGCCACTGTGATTGGAGATGTCTGCAGCTCTGTTCTTCAGCTGCTCGTTGTTAGAGCTGGTGGATAGGTGCCACCTCCACTGCCAGGTGGAATAACAGGAGCGTTGCTGCCAGACAGCCTGGTTGCCTAGCAACAGGAGCAGATGCTATTGTCCCTCAGTTTGTGAGCGCAATATATTCTAGCCCAAGGTGCTTGATGAACACAGTCATTACATGAACCCTCCACGTCACCTTTGGAAGTTGTGGTTCTGAGACTGGGAAGTCAGACTGTCTTTGGAAGCCGCATTTGCAAGAGAAAGAGGCATATAGGATATGATCATCTGGCTACATAGATAAGTATTGAAAAACAGGATTTGGGTTTCTGGCTATGGCTTAAGCTACAAGAATAATAGGCTCCTGGGAAAGGATAAAGTATATCTCATGAAACAAAAAATAATGTGTCTGGCAGGCGTGCGATTCTCCCTGAATCTGAGGAAGTGGGAGACAAATGCCTGGATAATCTGAAAAACAAAACATAGATTTCATGGAGGATACCAGGTGTGAAATAGAAAGAACCACAGTGGGAAAGGACACACAGAGTGAATTTCAAATTTTAATACATGACAATAATTCATTTCCTAGCTAGTACTGAGACTTGGAAGTTCAAGGTAAGTCCCTTTGTGGTCAAACGACTATCCTGAAAGGGATTGGGACAAATTCCCCACTGTCAGAGTGTGGATGAACAAATAGGCATTATTAGGAACACTTAAAGAAAAAAGGAGTAAGAAAAATTGGAGGTTTTTGCTATTTCTCATCATCCCCATAGAGAGGTGGGCAGGGACAAGGGCTGCTGCCGAGCACTTTGTTTGGGTCTGTGTTCCAGTGAAAGGCGGCTCCCCACCCTCATGGTGTTCCCTTTTAACAGAGAAAGTAGGAATAAAAACAGTGGGACGGGGGGTAATCAATCTTTGTGGGTCCAGGTAATCTTATCGGTGGGGGAATGATCAGTCTATGTGTGGCGAGGCAGTCAGAAACCATAGTTGTCTGGAAAGTCAACCCAGCCTCTGGGGCCTATGGAGTGTTGCAGTGTCCATGGGGGGAGGTAGCCCCCATTTTATGGGAAGCTCAGCTTTGCTGCTACCCTCTTCTTTTGCAAAATGGAGGACCCATCTCCAGCTAGCTTCCAGGCACCCCAGGCTTGTGGACAATTCCGTTTGTTGCCCCACATGGTAAGATAGAATACATGGTTGGAATACAGCATAGAAAGTGTACATTTTGTTCAAAAAGAACAGGTAGTGTAACAGATACTTTAGTGTATATCCCTCATATTCAATCAGTTTATGAATGCTATTGATTAAATTTGCAGGTATTTTGCAAGACAGCTGTTAAACAGTGATCGTTAAAAATTAAATTATGGGCCGGGTGCAGTGGCTCATGCCTGTAATCTTAGCATTTTGGGAGATCAAGGTGGAACTGTCGCTTGAGTCTAGGAGATCATAGTGAGACACCCTCCTTCTCTACAGAAAATAGAAAACTTATCTAGATATGATAGCATGCACCTGTTGTCCCTGGCTATTCAGGAAGCTGAGGCAGGAGGATTGCTTGAGCCTGGGGGTTTGTGGTTGCAGTGAACTGTGATGATGCCACTGCACTCTAGTCTGGGTAACTGAGACCCTGTCTCAAAAATAAAAATTAAGCTATTCAAAATTAAAATTAAATAAATCATAATAGAAGCAAAGGCAGTACATGCCCCAGACTAATCATCTCACTGCATTTCACTGCTGTTTGCCCAGTGTCTGTAAGGTGGAGGTGCTCCCACAGGATAATGGCATCTCGTCCACTTCATTGTTCGTGAGTTAGCAGTTGGAAACTTGATTCTGCCATGCAGGAGTTTGTAATATTTATAAATACATTGCCCACATCCCTTGAACTTTGACATTTTGTTCATTGTGCTCCAGCCCAGAAGCTCCAGCCTGCTTCTCTCTGGGACTGCCTGCATCTCTGTACCAGAGGCTTTCTCTGGAAGGTCACTTTACACCTGCCCACGTGCATTGCTGGCAGGAATCAGCTTCCTGCAGGAGCAGCCCTCAGCTTATCCTTCAAGTGGGATGACTTTGAGCAAGTGTTCTACACCATTTCCTACTACCCACGATGGCAGTGCATTTCATATTGTACTTTTATTAACAGATATCTGCCCTCCCTTCCCTGGACCACTTCTTTTCCTCTGTCCTGGTGTTCACTCTGCTTGCCTCAAGGTCTACCTCTGAGTGAGGCATGCTGTGGATGTATATTGGAGAACTTTGGGGCAGGATTCGGGGTAGCTCGTGAGAAGTGACAGTGACCCGTGCAGCCAGGCTCAGACATGGATGCTGATTTTCTAATAGCTATCACAAAATTAGCAGAAAAGCAAGGCTGGTAGTCATGAGGGACTTCAACTGTATTTACCTAATTTAAATCCAAGTTCTACTAAAAGCAAAGCATATCTGCTTTAAAACATTTGCTAATAACCTAGTGGGGACTCTGCTGAGTGGTGTGGGGACGCAACAGTGAATAAGCCATTGCCAATGGTAGTGATAGCATATTGAGGGTTATCGGATGTGCACACAAACACAAGGGTAGAATGTGGTCATTTTCACAGAGCTGAGCGCGAGTGCAGCTTGTCGGGGAGGAAGAGGCTTGGAGGAAGGAGGACAGTCCTGGAATAGCTAACATTTAGCTGAGATGGTGAATTGGAAGGATTTCAGCAGGGAGAGATGGAGAGGAAAAGAGTTGTGGGCAGTAATGCTGGTGAGAAGACAGGCCTGAAACCGAGAAAATGTCTTGGACAGGGAGAGGTATTTAGGGGCATGGACTCAGAGGAAAGTCTGGAAAAGCACATTAGAGGCAGGGTGTAGAGGCTTGGGTGGAATCTGGGGCATTCCCAGTACCTGTCTAATATAATAAGCGCCTAGGATGCAGAGGACTGTAGAAGGGGTCTGATTTCCTGGCCATGCTAGAGCTCCACAAGAGAATTCTTGAGACTCAAGAGGGAAAGTGGTCTGTAAATAGTCAATACTAATTATGTTATAACTTGTTATAAGAGCGTTCTGATCAGCTTAGATTTCAGAAGCATTTAAAAAGACACTCAACCAAGAGGCATGACTTGGAGAATGTCTTTGGGAAGTCCAAGCCTGCAGTAAACTAAAGCATGGGGGAAAGCAGTGTGCGACAGACGTGCTTGGTGTTACGGGCTGTGGGCTGCCCCTTCCCCAAATGCCTGTGTTCAGGCCCTAACCCCAAGTGCCTCCTAATGTGACTGTATTTGAAGATAAGATCTCTAGGGAGGTTAAAATTCAGTCATTAGGGGGCTCCAGTATGACTGGTGTCATTGTAACTAGAAGAAATTTGGATACAGACACGAGTGAGCATAGAGGAAGGGCTATGTGGAGACATAGGGAGAAGGCGGCCAGCACAAGCCAAGGAGGGGGGCTTCAGAAGAAACCAGACCTGTGGATACCTTGGGCTCCAACTTCTAGCCTCCAGAACTCTAAAAAAAAATAAATAAATTTCTGTTGTTTAAACCACCCCGTCTGTGGTACGTTGTCAACAGCAACCCTAGCAAAATAATGACTTGGCATGAGGAGAGCAATGAAATGATGGGGTCTTTGCCTTGGGGCAGATAACATAGTTGATCCTCATTATTTGCAGGTTTTTATTTGTGACCCCCATTACCCCCAAATCCATGCTGAACTCCATTTCATGGTCACTTGAAATTGTGCACAGAGCAAGTGCTGGACAATGTGAACTGGCCAGTGCTCGTTTACCAGGTGAGGCCAAGGGCTCTGCCTTCCTGCTGTAGCTCTCATACTGTAAACAGTCTGGAGGGCATAGTTTTAATTATTGTCCTTTACTTGGTGATTTCACTTTTAAAACAGCCCGCAGGTATAGCACTGAAGTGCTGAAGGCTGAGATATGCCTTACAGAGAAAACATGGGTGTTAGATAAGCTTCCTTCAGGCATGGGTTTCAGTGCTGTTGGCCATGAGTTCAGTGTTAATGAATCCACAATATGTATTGAATAAAGTCGTCTTTAAACAGAAAAATGCATAAAACAAGGCTATGAATTGATTGGTTGATGAAAAAGTTGTGACTAGGGATTCACAGGACTCTAACTCCGTATGTCCTCTAGGAGCTGTGTTTCAATATTTGCTAATTCAGTGTTAGTAGTGATTTTATAGAACGTAACTACTGCAAATAATGGGAATCTGTTGTATCATGTTGCAGAGTGGCTGTTGGAAAGTCGACCTATGCAAATCCTGATTCCACCTTCTCCACCAATAAGGTTATTTCAGATTGAAAAATGTAGAACACAAATACCTTTAGACGAGAGTTGAAGCTCAAGGTAGGTAGAGAAGTAGTGGAATTACTACCTAGACATCGGAAGTGAGATTCCAGCAACAACCATTTAACTCAATGTTGATTCATGAGTAAATTCAAGAAATTCTGATGGCCTGATAGCAAGCAGGAAAGAAAGGGGTACTCCCTTACATTCGGCAAGGATTCCCTACAAGACATGCTAATGAAACTATAATATCTATGTAACATTGGCTAAATGTTCTTTAAATGTTCACCTGCCAAATTCAGGACGTATTCACTTCTGTTGTGAGTTCGCAGTCAGCACTCTGACATTGCTCTTTAGAGCTCACCCCAAATCTCCTGCAACCTCGGCTGCTTCTCCTCATTCTGTTTCGTCCTCATCAGTCAGAGAAAATTTGCTGGCACATGTGAGGTCTCCTAAGAACAGGTGTCCCATTACATACTTATCTTGTTAAACATCATTTGCACTAGGAGGAAACTGCGGTATATTAAAAGGCAAAGTGGCTTTTTACTGTAGTTGAATTCTTAATGTGGTCTCAATTCAGTTCATTTGTAATTTTTAGTCCCATGGATAGCCTTCGTTGGAGATTCTGTTTCCCAGGAGCTATGAATCTGAAAGTTTTGCTGTCACTGGGACTTGTCTGCCCCAGGACCACCGACAAAATGTACTGAGCTGACATTGTTAAACATGCTGATTCCTGGGCTTTATCCTAATAATACAGAATCAGAAGCCCTGGGGGAGCTGGGAATCTGGACTTTTTTTTTTACAGACATGGTTTCACTTTATCATTGTCTGTAGAGTGCTGCAGTGTCACAGCTCACAGCAACCTCCAACTCCTGGGCTCAGGTGATTCTCTTGCCTCAGCCTCCCAAGTAGCTGGGACTACAGGTGCCCACTAGAACGCCCGGCAATTTTTTTGTTGCAGTTTGGCCGGGGCCAGGTTTGAACCCACCACCCTTGGTATATGGGGCCGGTGCCCTACCCACTAAGCTACAGATGCCGTTCTGGGAATCTGAATTTTAAAAAGCTTCTTAGGTGATTGGAAGTTTTACTTATAAAAGTGAAATAGTCTTTGAGAGAATTTAGTTGTTCTGCCAGATACTGATTATTTGACACAGAATATGAATCCACCTGTATCCAATAGATATTTTAATATTTTCAATTCTGTTTAGAGCTATATCTTGACCAGAGTGCAGTAGCTCACGTCTGTAATCTTAGCACTCAGGGAGGCTGAAGCAGGTAGATCACCTAAGCTCAGAAGTTGGATACCAGCTGGAGCAAAGTGAGACCAGTGTGTACTAAAAATGGAAAAACTAGCTAAGTGTTGTGGTGGGTGCCTGTAGTCCTAGCTACTGGCAAGGGTGAGGCAAGAGGATCTCTTGAGGCCAAGAGTTTGAGGTTGCTGTGAGCACTCTGCCCAGGGTGACAGGGTGAGACTGTGTCTCAAAAACAACCAACCAACCAAACAAATAATATCTTTAGCATTTCTGTGTAGCAGTAATTGCAAGCAAGAAATACGTTGATAAAAATGTATCTGTATGTTATCTATGTTAGTTTGCCTTTCATCAAATTTTAGTTTTCTAGGCCAAGTCTTTAACTTGAGAATTTAGATCAGTTCTCTAAAAACAGTTTGACAAATCAAAACCCAAACATATACTAAAGTTAGATTAAGATTTTCTTGGAAATCATGGACCAGAAAATGAGAATTACCACAATTGCAAAAATTACTTAGTACTTTTTCAAAATTCTTTCATCTATACACTCTTTAGATAACTAATCATTGGACTTTTTCCTATACTCCTAGGCCTCAAAACATTTTCTGATGATTATTCACATCTGGAGTTTTTCTTTATCCTTATCTTTGGAAAAATGGTCTCATGGCTATATGGCTTTATTGAAAATGCAAATTTATACTTAACTGCAAGAGGTGTTTTAATTTTAGTGATGATTCTAAGGCTCGTACTAAGTGCCATGTTGCAATATAAAGGGTACAACATTTTCCATTTTTAACTATAGGAGAAGTATTATCTAGAGTTATAATTTAATATTATGCAAATTAGTTGTTCATTTATTTCTTGTGTAATTTACCAAATAACTATTCGATGCCATCTGTCAATGTAATGTCATTTAAATTACATTCCTAGTGATAATTTTAATCTAAAAGTTACAGAAAACCTTTCACTTATAGCATATTTAAAGAGCAACTGGCTGTGCTGATACTTAAAAATTTGTCAGATCATTTACTTAACATTATCTTGCGAATTTCATTGTTAGCAATGGAATTTTAGGGTTTTATGAATTGAATTTTGAAACATGAAGTAGAGATTCTTCTGAAAGGGACAGGAACATTTATTCAAATGTTACTTTTGTAACTATACAGAGGGTTCATCATTATATCCTCAGTATCAAGAGTAGTATTTTATAAATATTTGTTTTAATTGAATAAGTTAAGCAGTACACAGTCTGATCTTATAAAGTAAATGAAAATTTTAAAATTTGCCTTACATAGAGTTTTATAGTTAATTTATATGCATTCCATATGTGTAACATACTCAGCATATACTTAAATAAATTCTTTTGATGTTAGGACAGTAGCTTATAATTAGTTTAAGTATATTGAAATGAATACTTGGAAGTCCCAAAAGAGAATACTGTGGAAAACAGTATTAAAAACAGTATAAAAACAGTATAAAAATAATACTGGTATTATTCAGCCTCATATACATGAAAAACAAGGTTAGAGATAAATAAAAAATACCAGTAACTCTTGGCTATAATTCTCCATTTATAAAGAAAAAAAATTTTGATTCTAAAAACTAAACAATTGTATCACTATTTGTAGGAATTTTTTAAAATTAAGAATTAAATTAAAGCTGAAAATGGTTGACAAAAATGGAATCATTCCTGTTTTAAGTGCAATCAGAACTAGAAATAGGGTAGAGTATTGTAAAATTATATTTTTCTTCTTGATAGCCGAGATCAGTAGTTAGGGAATTTGTATTTAGGATAGATTGGCCAATCTTCAGGGGATTTCAGAAATATACTTCAGGACCTCATTTAGGTGCTTTATTCTAACATAGGACTTCAAGTCCAGAGAGTCTAGAGAAAGGATTTTATCCTAAGGTTAATGTTTCAGAATGGAGAAAGAGAGAGGAAAGAGGAGGAGGAGAGAGAGAAAGAAAAACAAATACACCCGGGTCATAAAAAAGAGAAAACAGCAATGTGGAGGGATGAAGAAACAGGAAGATTTATACTCACCAAATACTGGCATTTAAACTTTCTTCCAAGGGGCTTAATTTTAAAATAATATATTCACAAGCACATTTTATCTCCTGTTTTATCTCCTAAGAAGTACTATATCTATCTATCTATCTATATATCTATCTATCTATATATATATATATATTAAATCAACTGTGTACATTAGTGCAATCAAGGGGTACAATGTGCCGGTTTCATATAAAATCTGAAATATTTTCATCAAACTGTTTAATATAGCCTTCGTGGCATATTCTTCTTAGCAGAGTATCTCAAGAATGGAAGAAAAAGTATCCAATGTACTCAGCCCTACTATGAAGCTAATTTATACCTTTCATATGAAGGCTATAACCCAACTATAGCACAAGAATATGGGGAAAGGGCCAAGGGAGGGGAGGGGAGGGGGGAGGTTGGGGTGGAGGGAGGGTAATTGATGGGGTCATACCTATGGTGCATCCTAGAATGGGTATAGGTAAAACTTACTAAATGTAGAATACAAATGTCTACATACAAAATCCTAAGAAGCACTTTACAGAGGGAAAATCTTAGTGAATCTCCTTTTATTACTGGTGGTGCCAGAAGATAAGACTTAGAGACTACATATGGTTCTTCTGAATTTTGAGTTTATGATAAATATAATAGGATTTACTAATAGGGTACCACGAAGATGCTGGATCCCTCTTCTGGCTAACAAATAGTGTTTTTCAGACTCTAGGAAGTGTTTTAGTTTATCTTTAAATGTTGCGTAGGATGGGTCTTCTGCACCTGCCCTAATTCCGGAGTCCTGTTTGGTTTGCCCTCCCCTTTTAGGTGTAGACGAAGGTGGTGGGCGTTTTCCAGGGCATTGGCCCTGCTTTTCCACGTGGGCTGCCTCATCCAGGGCTCTTTGAACTTGCTGTTTTGATCTTCAGCTTAGTCCTCTATCACACTGCATTTAGTCCTCCCTGGGGACCATTTCTCCTCCTTCCTTTGTCCCCCATGGAACTGTACAGATCTGTATAAAATTAAAGAGAAACATAATACTGATGATCATAAATGGCTTTGATAATAATTGGTGCAGCAGACATCAGGTTAAGTGCATTGTGCAGGGCAGCCTGCTGGGCATGCTCCCAGGAGGTTGCACCCCTATATCTGGAGCTTGGGAGCACACTGTACCACTGCCTTCTGAGAGAAGGTGGAGCCCCTGTCACTTTCTCAGCACCGCAGGAGACAGAGGCTGTGCTATGTACTTGGCAGTCGGTTGAGGATGGGGAACACAGTTCCATTTCTTAGAGCCACCTTTTACATGCCAGTTAAGGTACATTATTTGGCCCTCTCCCCATTTTATTTCAGCTTTCTCATGGCTACAAAGGATGTAATAATAGTCCTTGTCTAAAATGGAGATTAAATAATACCTATAAAAGACTTAGAATGGTACCTGGACTGTACTGCTCAAATATTCTTTAGCTGTGTTACTATTAAGGAGAGGTCTGTTAAACTGTGAAGAGCTCTTAGGGATGATGTGGATCAGCCGAAGAATGTGGGTGGGTATGGTACATTCAGCAGTGCTTCTCTGGAAATGGGCAGGTGGACAGCCACGTCCTTCCTCATCATGCCCCTTATCTGTTTTTGGGATAAATAGGTAAAGCAGAAGCAGACGGCTGATCAGAGTCCCATTTTTTCCTGATCTAATTATTTGAGATCTCTGTTCACTACTGTGGATTCATATCCTCCATCAGTGAATCATGACCCACAGTGATTGCTTTTATGTATTTACTGGGCTGATTTCTTTCTATTGCTGTTGTTGCTTTGGTAATGTTATTGTTGAAATGCCTGACTTAGTATTTGAAAATCACATAAAACTATGTCAAAATGGAACAAATAGATGCAATGAGAAGTAGTTCAGGGGTCATGTTCTTCTGGAGGTTTGGAATGGAGATGGTAATGCTTTTTTTGATGATGTTTATTTGGTACTCAGAGCTATTGGTACTTTAAAGGCGAGTCAGTAGTTGAACACACAGTGTTGATGAAATTTTGCAGCAAATAAACTCCGTTTCTTTCATTTTCAAAGAAATACATGTGTTCCTTAGGCTATTTAATCTGTGTTCAAAAAGCAAACGAGTTCTTGTTCCTAGGCAAGATGCTGTGATGATTTTAAAAATATTGACAATATTAGATTCTGCTGGTGTTTTTTCGTCTTCAAAATATATAAAACCAAGAAATGGAAACTGTGCAATTGATGCATAATCACTGATACTTAAGTCCTAATTTCAAAATTTGTGTAATTTGTGTGACGGTTGTCATCTTAAGAAATATGGAAACATTTCAAATATTGTTTGCTATGTTTATTTTCTGCACATATTAAAAGCCTTTTGTATAAAATAGTCCTGGAATATCCTGGAAGTGATCAAAATTTAATAGACCATAGAGCATTTGTAGACCAGAAGCTTTAGGATGAAATGCAAACAGCATTAAATGTCTAAATTTATTTTCTTCCAGACTTTCATCTTACAGTGATTTTCTGCAAGAACAGCATTAGAGCCTTGTTCGGAACATTTAATAGAAGCTGTAACAGATAATCACTGACTCTGTAATTAGTCATCTCTACGGAGGTGCTCTTTGAGCCACTGATAAGAATTGGATTGTGTTGCTACATCATGTTTTCATTCTGCTGTCACAACCCAGCCATCCATATTTATAGTCTCCTGGCGCTAAGCTCATTGCCAGTTTAACACAGATGTGAAGAGATACGCATAACCTCCGCCTTCTGATCCCTGATGTTTATTTTAAGGAACTGGCTGAGTAACTTTACAGTGAAGATAATAGTATTAGGTACCTTAGTGACAAAGCTTAATAGAAGATTAATTTGGTTTGTACATAAAGTATGTATATATTTATGCACAAAATACAGACACACAAAAGAAACATAGTTAAATGTAAAATTCAACCAAAACTTTTATAGACATTTCTGATTTTTGGGTACTATAACAAAATACCACATTATTTTTTATTTTCTTTTCAGGGGAAACTGTTACGTATCATATGAATAACAAACTCTCGCCCTTTTTTCTGTTGAAGGGAAGTTAGATTTTACAATGCAAATAACATTGACTGCAATCCATTTCTCCGTTATATTCTTTTTTTATCCTTGTATGTTATTTTATGTTGGAACAAATATTTCTGTGTGGTTGAACTGCACACGTGTTGGTTGAGCTCCTTCTTTGACCCAAGCTCTGGGGAAAGCAGAGTGTGATCAAGTGCCCTGCAGTTTCCCAGAGCTCTGTGTCTCTGAAGTGGGTGAGGAGGCTTTCACCAAGGGATCTGTCTTCATGAGAGAGGTGGCATTCAAGCCTGTGCCTAGAGAATGGGTGGGGTTTTAACAAAAGGTAACAGGGGGAGTCATCCCGGGTGAGAAGGCCAGGGAGGCGGGGAAGTGTAAAACATGTTGTGATTTCACTGGATCCAAGGGTGTTTTCAGCTGAAATGGAGAAATTCAACCACAGAGATGGGTGATGGCCACAGCTTGAAGGTCTTTGAAACCTGTTGAAGAGTTAGGGTTTTAATCTGTGAAAGTTAGAGATGTTTACTGAACAAGGGAATGGTGATCTGGTAGGACACATTGCCTTCCTGATTATAGGTAATAATATACATGCCTTATTTGCCCCCCTAAAAATGTACCGGCAATTTGGAAATACTATTTGCAATCTATAATACTTATGTTTTTCCCATATAATTAAAGTTATTAGTTCTGTTTACTATATTTTGATGCAAAACTATGAAATATAAAAATTGACTCCAAGGGGGAAAAAGTACCCTGGAAAAGAATTTTACAAATTTTACCATGAAAATGTATAAATCCATGAAGAGAAACAGATCGGGGGGAGAATGGATTGTATAAGTAAGTGTTCAGCTATTTAAAATTGTTTGATGATTTTACATAAATAAAACTTTGGTATTGGAAATGAATAGCTCATGGTTCCTATCCCACAGGGGTGATGCATTTTAATTTGTATAAAATAGCTGAAATTGACAGACTGTCAGAGTTTATAAACATTGTTGTCAAGGGGGGACTAGTTATAAATGTCTCTTTTTAACTTCTAGTTAGTAAAACCCAAATTCCGGTGCTTACATGGTTCTCTGGCTCTTACAGAAGGTGTCTGTCAATCAACCAGTCATGCGCCTTGCTCAGTTCTTGAAGTCTGAATGTGTTATGTACCTTCTAGTATGTTTTATTGTTTGGGCTAGTTTGCTTTAGTGCATTTATGATAAATTTCTTCCCCCAAACTTTTTAATATAAAATTTTTGTAAAATGAGAGTTAAAATACAAGTACCACAAACATCTGTATACCTACACCTAGATTTGGCAATTATTCCTATAATAATTCTTCAATAAACTCCTTTAAAAGTGAATTGAATGATGCCCCATGATCATATTAATGTACACAGCTATGATTTAATAAAAAAAAAATTTAAAAAAAGTGAATTGACACTTGGTAAATACTATTTGTTCCCCATCTTAACATTAAGTAGAGCATTTGGCTGATGATCGTGGAAAAAACATGAAGGGTTTGCTTAATTAACTGAG